>NW_022631014.1:21765490-22019674 GCF_010015895.1 Lontra canadensis | reverse complement strand
CTTTCTTTCTTTCTTTCTTTCTTTCTTTCTTTCTTTCTTTCTTTCTTTCTTTCTTTCTTTCAAGATTTTATTTGTTTATTTGACAGAGAGCACGAGAGAGCAGCAGACGGAGAGGGAGAAGCAGGGTCCCGGCTGTGCAGGGAGCTGGATGCGGGCCTCGATCCGAGGACCCTAGGATCATGACCTGAACCAAAGGCAGATACTTAACCACCCCTGAATTTCAGTTTGTAAAATGACCATCATCTGGCACCCTGAGCAAAGTCATGTGCTATGCATATCCCAAGAGCTGGAAAAAACACCTTCCATAAGATGTAGGGGTGACATTTATGCTCCCATGTGCTAAATATATTTGTTGTCCTGGAGTAGAGGCATAGCTAGGCTGGCTAAAAGCAGAGCTGTCAACCACAGCTAAGATAGTAGAAAAGTGAACAGGATGAGTCGAGATCAATAGGCATTGAGGTAATGAGGCAATGACATTCATGCTCACAGTAGAAAGACAATTGTGTGTCAGTCTTAGGTCAGAGGATGCTTTATTGGGCCCGTGATTCATGGGACAACTGAAACAGGAGACAAACTTTCAGATGCATGTACATACAGGTATGTCTGCAGGTAACATCTGTGACTTTCAAAAGATTCTCAGAAAGGGTCATATATTCGCAAAAGTTTGTACCTTCTTGCTGCAGGTGGGAGTAAGATGCTAGAAGATTATAGCCACTCCAGGTAGCAGAGAAAGTGACCCTGATAGCTGTCTGTTTTCAGGTTGTGCCAGCCGGGGGATGGGTACATCAAGCTCTATCCTCTCTCCTCTGCCCTCCCTAGCAGGGTTCCTACTCCCAGACTTTGCCTTCCTGCTCTCTTCTGCCAATTCACTGGATATGGCAGTGGGGGTGGGGAGTACTCTTTCCTGTGAGTATCTGAGTCTTTGGGCCTGTGTGTGTGTTGTTTGCCAAGGACCCGATTGCATAAATGTTCTGGTGGATCTCATCCTGGTCCTGAGAGCCAAAGCAACATCACAGATAAGATTAGTGATAGAGGGGCGCCTGGGTGACTCAGTCGGTTAAAGCCTCTGCCTTCAGCTCGGGTCGTGATCCCAGGGTCCTGGGATCGAGCCCCACATTGGGCTCTCTGCTCCAAGGGGAGCCTGCTTTCCTCTCTCTCTCTGCCTGCCTCTCTGCCTACTTGTGATCTCTGTCTGTCAAATAAATAAATAAATAAATCTTTAAAAAAATTACTAATAGAATAAGCTTGTCAAATCACCATGTTGTACACTTGAAACTAATGTAACATTGTGTGTCCACTCTACTCAAATTAAAACTAAACAAAACAGATGCAGGGATCGGTTTGGGGTAAAGGGTCAGTGTGTATCTTTTCTTTCCACAGAGCTTCTCCCGAACTGGCTTCTGTCTTGCCAGGACTAACTATTCACTTAGTGCTTTTATATGGATCCCACATTATTTGGGATTAAAAGAAACAAATTGGAAAAGTCGTTATTTCCAGTCCTGGTTCTGGATTTAAAAACAACAATATTGACAACAAAAATGAAGAGTGTCGCTGGATGCTCACAAGAGTTACCGTGTAGGGTGGGTTGTCAGGTAGAAAATTGTCTCCTACTGAGGAGATTCTCTTTTCAGACGTCCTCAGTGTGAACCTTAACAGGCACAGCCGGAAAGGGAGTGCCGTGTTGCTAATGTAGCTCAAATTAACCATTGGAAGTGGGGTGTGTGGTGTCTTTATTTTAACCAATAGCATATTCTGCCTGGAAATAACGGGGCTGAGAGCAGGAGAGAAGGTGGTGCAAAAATCAACAGGAGGAACAAATCCAAGAAAAAACGAAATTGCCTACTGCAAGAGAATAAATAAAAAACCGCAGGAATTACTTATTGGTGTAGTCTCAAAGCCCTCATAAAAAGTAACTCCTTGATTTACCTTCCCTGTTTCCTGTAGTGGCTGCCAGACAAAATTAAAAATGGGCCCATGAAACTAGTGAGACCGAGACAGACATAAAGCATGCTTCAGAGGCTCCAACTTTTAAGTGCCTTTCCACTTAATTGTCTTTGGTTGCCAGCTATGGAGGGATGAATAGGGAGAAGATGCAGCCTGGCTTGAAACATTTGTAGAATATCAAGACTAAGCATTCTGCCCTGCACATAATGACGGCGACCCTCCTGTGTTTTACCCTTACCCCAACACCGCATTACTCCTTCCAACTGGGCGTATGCCAAGGCTCAGGTATTACAGACTGCCAGAGTAGGGAACATTTTGGTGAAGTCTATCGATGTAATTCCCTCTGGAAATACCACTAAATATTTCCCAGCTCTTTTGATGAGGCCTTGATTGGATATAGTTCTAGGAGTGGGAAGGGGGAATAAAATCTCTCCTCTCTGCGTCAGCCCAGCACTTTCATGATGGTGTAGCACTCTGCCCCTTTGGTGACACAACGAACTGATTTATATGCAATAAATGTTTATTGCATACCTACTATAACAGTTATCTCTTGATCCAGTGATGCTATTAAACAACCACAAATCACCGTAGCATACAAGAATAAGTGATTATTGTGTCTGGAATCAACTAGAGGACAGTTAAGTGATTGCTGATTTTGACTGGGCTCACTCATGAGTCTGCAGATTAGTTGGCTGGCTGTTGGCTAATCTGGGATGGCCTTGTCTAGGACATCTGGGATGACTTGATTCTCTGCCACAGGTCTTTCATCCTCTATTGGGCTAGTCTGGGCATGTTTTTGCATGGTGATGGCAGAAGCTCGAGAGAACAAGCAGAGACACACAAAGCTTCTTGAGATGTAGGTCTAGAGCAGGGAGGGACACTGGCATTCCTGCCACATTTTCTTGGCTGATGCAAGACACAGACAAGTCCAAATTCAAGGAATAGGATAGGAAAGTAGATTTCCGGTCTTTAGTGAGAAAAGCTGCAAAGTCACATGGAACATAACAAGGACACAGGGAACGAGTACAAATTAGGATTGTCGCAACCTACCACCCATACTATATGCCAAGTCTGTGCTACATATTCATAAAAACCCAAAGTTTCTTTGATCCCTAGCCTCTTTCCCTTTCTACATGGACGTGTTAGCTCATCCCTGCTAGGGAGAAAGGACAATCCTGACTATTTCACTGTCTATGTCATTTTCATGTGTTTCCTAGCCTTGTAACTCTTTGTGGAAAACAGCAGAGGTGTATATGAACATAGGAGGAGCACTTCCTTTAACCTTGTGGCCTGGGCTATAAGCATAATGACACTGAAACTCATAGAGTGGATGCTGTCGGTGCTCCACTCAGATCCCCAGCTACTGTGAGTGTTGGCTACCAAGGCCTCGTAGCGGTGTCCTCTTCTCCAAAAATTTGCCTTCAGCCAGGCAAAGGCTGTCTTGACTCAGGAGCTATGCACCTGTCTCCACTTCTCATCCAGGAGCCTGTAGCTGATGACACAAAATAAGAATATAAAAGATTGTTTCCCTTTCCTGAAGGGATAGCCAACTCTGTGGTGCAACTTGAGCTCTCGCAGCCTTGCTAGAATCAGCCTGCCTTTAGCCTTTAGCTCAAACTACATTCTTAGTTTGCATCTTCTACTGTTCCATCCTGCTTATGTCACTCCTGTTTTCCTGAGAGTACTCTGTCAATAAATCATGAGCAATGAAATCCCCATCTCAGGCTCTGCTTCTAGGAACCCAAGTTAAGAAAGCCAAGTCCCTCTTCTTCCCAAAGACCAGCTTGTACTTGGGACTCTAGGGTGACTCCATTGTTAACACGTGTGGTTTCCCCATAAAGGGCAGCAGTGCCCAGCAGGCTATGGAGGGATGACTATTGAGCAGTGGCGATGCTTAAAATGTTTAGAACTGTCTGTCTTTCCTCTGAGGTACCCTGAAGGCTCTTAGACGTAACTGGCTGAGAGTTGGAGAAAGGAGAAGGGAAGAAAATCCTGCGTAAGTAAGAGAGAAAAGAAATCAATAGCACCGGTAAATATTAATGTTAATGTGAGTTCACCTATATTAACGATCCAATCCAATGAGAACCGCTAAAGCTTGGGTTACCTTGGCATCCTAAGTAAGCATAGGGAGTTTGTTGTAGAACTCCTGGACCAAAGTATGCTTCTCTGAAATACACCTGAGGATGGAGACACACTGTAGTATCTCATGTTTCAAAAGAGCTATTGCCTGTCTCCATGTCTCCATGGGGGCCTCAGCAATGCTGGTGCACTTGAGTTCTTCAGCTTTCATATCTCCCGTCAAACTTCAAACTAGCGTCTGGCCTCAATCAGTCATTCTTAATCCACTCTCCCTCCCCTTTGATTACAAGTTAAAATTCAAACAACCTTGCATAATATAAAAGGCATCCTATGACATGGTCCCCAGTGCCTTTTCAGTCCAGCTCTTTCTTCACTTTTTGTTGGATCTAGACTGAGCTAGAGACTATTTCTGAGTAAGCCAGGAGTCTTGCCCTGGGGGGACTGTACCCATGATCTTCCTCGAGTTGCTGTGTCCTACTTTCTGGTCTATGATTGGTGAACTTCCAGTTGTCTTTCATGATCTGCCTTCCTCCTCACCTCGTTATGGACTGTGTCTTGACCATATTAATGTGGTTTCTGCCTCAGGATATATTATATACTCATTATATTCATTTTGGGCACCCAGGGCACTTTGAACCTGCACCTCTCATAGGAATTCTCCACTGGATGAATGAATTAGAATACATTAATCCTCTAGAAAACCTGCCTAAGCCTTGAAAGCAAATATGACAAAAAATAAAAAATATACCAAATAGTCCAAGTGTATTGAGCAAAACAGAATGTCTATAAACTTTAAGCCATGTTCACCCTTTTATTCAAACCCACCTAGTATGACTCCTTGATGTTGCTTAAAATATAAAGTCTGCTTGGAAGAATTTGGGCACATTTTCTTGTCTTTTGATGGTATGAACACCATATGGGTAGACAATGTGTCATATCAAATCCAGCTCAAAGGAATAAACCAGGCCCCCTTCCTTTGTTAATTTATATATTTTGTTCTCTTCCAAATTTAGGTCAAACCTGTCTCTATAATAACTACATTAACTAAAAAGAAAAGTTAAAAATTTTAGCAAGAGATAAGATGTGGGAACCTTTTGTGGTTTCTCCTTAGGGTTTTAGAATGCCTTGTGGTGGGGGAGGAGAAGCTCTTGTGAGTTACATACGGCCCATGTCTATCAGTGCTATGTTATAGTCCTCAAATGATCTGGAGTTTGAACTTCTTAAAACAAAGGATACTGCACATAGATGTGTCCTCCTTGTTACTCAGCATCAAATCACCAAGGTTGGATATCACCAAAAAACCACAGACCTCATTAAAAAGTAAAGGGAAGTAAAAGATCACACTGGTATCTATTTTTGTGACTCTGTTGTTTTAGAGACTCACATAAGAATCACTTGCAGAGCTTGATGCAAATGTTTTGCCTAAGCTTAACCATTCAGAAAATTCTGATTCAATGAGACTGAAAGTGGTTAAGGAGTCTGATTTTTTTTTTTTTTTTTTTGAGAGAGAGAGAATGGAGAGAATGCAAGCAGGGGAAGGGCATAGGGAGAGGGAGAGAGAGAATCTTAAGCAGGCTTCATGCTCAGTGTGGGGCCTGATGTGGGGCTCAATCTCCCGACCCTGAGATCATGACCTGAGCCAAAACCAGAAGTCAGACACTTAACTAACTGAGAGCCACCCAGGTGCCCCAAAGAGTCTGTCTTTTTTTTTTTTTTTAAATATTTTATTTATTTATTTGACAGAGAGAGAGAGAGATCACAAGTAGGCAGAGAGGCAGGCAGAGAGAGAGGGGAAAGCAGGCTCCCCTGCGGGGCTCGATCCCAGGACACTGAGATCATGACCTGAGCTGAAGGCAGAGGCTTAACTCACTGAGTCACCTAGTTTCCCCAAGGCATTTGCTTTTTAAATAAATGTTCCAGATGATTCTCAGACAGGAGGGATGTCAACCATACTTTGAGCACTCACTGCTTTAACTATTCTATAATCACAAAAGCTACAATTCTGAGGAAAAAAGGGATACCAAATATTATTCTTACATAAGAGCAGGTCAGTTCCATGGTCAATAGTTTCATTCTTTCTCTGGTATAGATCATCATCTCACTTGTTCCTGTCTAGCTTCGTTAGACTCAACTCACTTGGCAAGACTACAGCGCTGGTCACATTCAACTCTCTGCTCATTCCACAGCTGCATTCATCCCACAGAATATGACAGAGAAAAACTCAAACTCACAGCCATGCTGACTGACCTCCCATCTGGCTCTGTGGTTTCATCAAGGTAAGATGCCCACTGAAAATATTTCTAAAAAGTGGACAAAATGAATGAAAGCTATATATAATGGTTTGAACGTATTTGATTATAACCAACACAGGCAGGAGTTGAGGGATTATAATCACTGAGAAGAATAAAGCAAAGGAGATGAGGTCTTTACTCACTGCAGCTTTCTTACTGGACATTTACCAATTTGTCATGTGGAGAAATAGAGCCCAGGGGAAAGAGGTAGCCACAGAGCCATGCTGGGTTGATAACACATGTTGATGCTCAGAGCTTTCAACACTGTGAGAGTTTGACACGTGAAATTCTAGAGAGAATTTTGTTATTTTTCCTTCTACAAATTCCCTTTGATTCTACGTGGCAGCCGCAAAGTTGCACGTCTTGTGTCTTCCTTCAGAAAAGAATTGCTGAGGGGTGCTTTTGTGTCTCAGTTGGTTGGGTGTCTGCCTTTGGCTCAGGTCATGATCTCAGGATCCTGAGATCAAGCCCCACATCAGGCTCCTTGCTCAGTAGGGAGCCTGCTTCTGCCTGCGGCTCTCCCTGTTTGTCCTCCCTCTCTACCAAATAAATAAATACATTAAAAAAAAAAGAACTTGCTGAAGGGTGAATTTAGTTGATAACCTTCAGGTGCAACACTTTCAGGATCTTCCTCAGTTCTTCCCATGCAGATCTCAGGCAGTAGCTTGGCATGCTGAGGCCTGGTCACTTCTGCATAATGTGGGACTCCTGTATAGACAGTCATTTCACCAGAGGTCCCTAATGGGTTGGTTGTGGACTTCCAAGAGCTGCAACATAGTTGGAGGCTCTCATACCTAATATGCCTTCTTCCCCCTCTCTTTTGTGGCCCTCAGACCTGCACCATGGCCTGAGAGCTCTCTCTACTTCTTTTCCCCCAACTCACCACAAATCCTTTACCTTCTAATTATTTTTCTCTGTTTTTTTGGAGACCCAGTTGACATACTCCACTAGCCACCACCTCAATTATTTGCTCCCTTTTAGCAAAACTTGAAATAGTTGTTAAACTCACTGTCTCTGATTCCTTTCTTCCTGTTGGCTTTCAACTCCCTGCAATCACTCCTTAACAACCCCATCAGCATGTGGAACACATGCTCATATTTACATGCTCCTTGGAAACTATTCTTACTAATGTCACTAAGGACTTCCATATCACTCTCTGCTCACTTGCTAAAGTGAATTACTCCCTCCACCTTAATGATAAGGTTTTTCACTTGATCTCTAGTATACTGCTCTCCTTGCGTTTCTTTCTCTGTCTCTCTTTGTCTGTCTCTGTCTCTCCCACTCTTTTCATTCACATATCTCAGGGGAAACTCTAAGTCTTTATTGTGCTTCTTCGTCTTCAGGACAGAATGCTCCAGAGCTCAGTCCTTGGGCATCTTCAGTTCTCTATCTACTGACATTCCTTAGATGATCTCATCTAGTCCAAGGAATTTAAATACTATTTAAATCTTGACAACCCCCAAACAACAGGTAAACCCACCAGCCACCTCTCTTCTCACACTCTGCACTCCACCTCTCCTCCATTTGGATGCTTGGAAGAACCCTCCACTCTACAATTCTGACCTTTCTCCTATCCCTCAACCTTTCTCCTTTCAGGTTGTGATAATTCTACCTTCTATCTGCTCTATCTTTGAAGGTGCTTTCTCTCACTTCATATTCAATTCTGTTGGCACTAGCTTCAGAATATCCAGAATATATGGAATTGGACAACTTTTTACCTTCTCTGCTAATACTGCCCTGATCTGAAACACTGTCATTTCTCCCCAGGGGAATCACAGTAACAGAGTTCCTGGGCTCCCTTCTTGCCCTTCGCTGACTCTATTGTATTCTCAATACAGCAGCCATAGAGAACTTCTTAGTATAAATTAAATCATGTCACTTCTCTATTCAAAACTTTCTAATGGCTGCCAGTTTAAAACAGAGTGGAAACCAGAGCCCCTCTAAAGTCTTGCAGATCCCCCTACCCTCTCCTACCTCCTGATAAGTCTCTGGCTTCCTTTCCTATCACCGGCTTCCTTTCCATGCCCCAGCGCATCAGGCATGCTCCTGTCATAGGGCTTCTCTGAACATTTTCATGTGACTTTTGTTACAGTATATTGTTATAATTGTTCTATTTTATTATTAGTGAATTTGTAAATTAAACTTTATCTTAGGTATGCATGTGGGGGGGGAACATAGTATATATAGGTTTCAGCACTATCCATGGTTTTAGGCATCCACTGGGGGTATCAGAACACACGCACCACAGATAGGGGTGTACCCTATTTCACCCTATTGCCACCAGAGCACCACTCCCTAATTCTCCTCCTTCCCATCCTACAACTTTCTTTTCTCTTAACACCTATCACTATTTAGTTACTATAAAATTATATTACACATTATGCTTACTATTTGTTATCTATTTATTGTTTATTGGTGGTTTAAGGAATTATACTGAATGATTTTTCTAGATATACTGCCTAACTGTGAAAGTAAATATAGGTACTCCCCACTTGCCACAAGTTCATGTTGTGCCACTTTGCTTTTGTGGAAGACCTCCTTTAGTACCTGTTTACTCTAACTGAAAGAAATCTGAAGAGGATTTTAACTTTTAAGGCTAACGTGAAAATACCATTTTTTGTGCAGCAAGCCATTATAGAGGCAGCGAACACCTGAGCAGCAGAGGGGCCCCGCCAACTCCTTCCCTAGGATCCACACTCAGCATCTCAGCATCCAGCCATCAGAGCTTTGAACTGGGTCTGTGAGCATCTGTGCTTTGTCTCGATTTATTTTGTGCATCCATTAGCAAGATGGGTCCTAAGATATCAGAAGAACCTAATAGTGGTTAGTTGTTAGCTCTGGGAATGCTCAAATTTTTTTTCAGATAAATTAATGATAATTGCTTTTTCTCTTTAGGCCATTCCAGGTTACAAAAAGTTTCACAAGAATGCTCTATTTTCACTTACTGGGAGAAACCTGGATCCCAGATGAAATAAGCACAAAGTGCTTCAAGTTCTGAGAAGATTAAGCTGAATACTGGTGGGCAGGGACACTTGGCCCTTTGTTACCTTATGAATTCAGTGTCTGGTTTACAGCAGGTGCTCAATGAATATTAAGGTGGTTAAAGAGAAAATGAATATTGCCAGAGGAGTGTGACTCTGCCTGCATGTGGAGATTCTAATCTTGTTTATTCCATTTAGCCTCCTCATGCCCTGTTAAGCATCCTCACCAGGTGAGACCTATTTTTTTTCTATAGCTTCTAGAAATTTGGTTTCTGGATGTATTACCCATCTGGCACTAAACCTACCTAAAACTTCCAAATAAAGTAATATGAGATTTTAGCTATGTCTGTGAGTATTCAAGAAATAGTAATGCTTCCCCATTACTGCCAGCTACCTGAATTTTGCCAGGGTAAAGATCATAAATGGTATTGGAGTAGATGCCTTTGTTCCTTGTGGACATGGCACACTTTTCAAAATTCAGGGGGCTTTAGCAGAATTTTGAAATGATGATGATGATGATGATGATGATGATGATTTTCTTTAAAGCTGATGTGAGAACTTGTTGAGTTAAAATGTGAAAACCTCGATTTCTGTGGTTGTTTTCTCTGTGTTTCTTTTTCTTTTCTTTCTTTCTTTCTTTTTTTTTTTTTGAAGCTGGTATTACATGATACCCCATTCATTTGCTTGTTCATTCATTCATACTATGTGGGTTTTGTTGTTGTTTTGTTAGCTTCCTCTGTGTTAGCTAGATTTGGACGACAAAAGATGCAAAGACATGGTCCATGTCTTGCAAGACTTTCTAGTCTAGAAGAACAGAAAAAAAGAACTGCAGATAGACATATGAAGCATGAAAAACATCATAGAAAAATTAAAATATGCAGTAAGATTTCAGGGGACTTAAAAACAAAAACAATAACAATTAACAAGAACCCCCAAATGCCTAATTCTGCCTATGGCCATCATGGAGTCCTCATAGAGAAAGTTTAATAAGAGGCAGAGGTAGGAGGGTAAGTTACAACTTGCCACAGTGCTTAAAGATGGGAGTGTGGGAGAGGAGAGAGAAAAATGAGGGGTGGGATGCCTGGTGGTGGAGTCAGGTAAGCATCTGACTCTTTATATTGGCTCAGGTTGTGATCTCAGGGTTGTGAGATCCAGCCCAGTGTCAGGCTCCACACTCAGCAGAGAGTCTGTTTGGGTTTCTCTCCCTCTGCCCCTCCCCCACTTCATGTGTTCTTTCTCTCTAAAGAAAAAAAAGAGAAAAATGGGAGCCAAAGTATGTTGGTACGAACAGCCCGATAAATTAGAAAATCCATGAGGAGATCGATGTGCCTATAATTTAGGGGATATACAGCATAGCTGGGACAGGTCATGAAGGCCTTGGAATGCCATCTGGCATTTTGGCATTTATGTCATTTTTAATCGTATTTCTGTGAAGATCTATATATTTTTTTAACACATGCTATTCATATGTAAGTAGTGCTTGTGCTATCTAGTAAGGACAATGACAGAGGCTTGTAAAGACAGGGAGAGAAAGACAGAGTAATAATAAGCTTATAGAAGGCAACAGTGAGCACAGCCTTCATTTTAGATTTTCTGGTGGTGCAGAGAAAGAAGACAGCTCACATTTTGATGGGTGACTTCGTTCTAACAAGGAACAACTGTCTCTGCTTCATGGGAATATGCATGCTTTCTCAGGCTTATACTTGGAAAGATCACTCTCTGGTGGGTGTTTGCATAAAGAGTCATTGAATAATGGTGAGAGGCATTGTCTTTGAACATGTTTTACAGATAATGCAGAGGTTTGTACTTAGAACTGCTCATTTTATCTTCAGCCTCTCAGTGAAAGATGGAGAACATTAGGCTGACATTTTATAATGGCAAAACCCAGGAGGCCAGAGCTGTCAGATGTGTTCAGACATAGGTGTGTCTTTTCTTCCTATTGTATTGCTCTCAGTGCCTAGTAAAGAGGCCCGAACCAGCTGTGCAGCTATGATGGTACAATACACTCTCTAGGACACACATTCTTATATGATTTTACCAGGACAAAACCAACTTTGAGACCGAATTTGGTTTGAATCATAGGTTTCCAGAGTTACTTTCATAGTAAAAAGATTCATTTGTCCTTCCTTCAGAGAATACTGTGAACTGAGAATTACAAACTGAAGGGTGAAATAAGGACAACCAGGTAACTGTCCATGGTCTTGCTGACACTTAGTAAAGGTGGGTTTGGGGAGTTGGTGAGCTGTCTCTCATTGGCTGATCCAAGATTCACATGCCAATCATGTAATAACATTAGACACTTTCCCCCTCTTATGGGAGACAGTCACAAAGTCGGAGTAGGACTAGAGAGAAAGTTCATTGCAGACAGGAGTTGCTTATCCTTAAATCCTCATGATAGCTATTTTTGAATTTTTGAAAGAACTATTTGGTTTCTGTGGTTTGTATTGCAAAGATAAACTATACTGGGAAAAAATAGAAGCCCCATCTTTAGTTAGCATTGGCAAAACATAGTTCGCAAAGCATAAATAACCTCCTTTGACATCTGTGGCTCCTCTAATGCGGAGGGATTATTATTTTTCCTTCACCAGTGAGGTGGAGGAAACTGAGGCACAGAAGGGGGAAGTGAGTTTCCTTTGATATGCTTCTCTGGGCATGAAGATATCTGATGGGTATCTTAGATATAGAGATCTTGGCTTTCTGAAATTCAGTTATGTGTATGCCATAAGCCAGGAGATGGGCTATGTCATTTCTTAACGAGTTTTTCTTTCCTTAAGTCGCTTGGCTCTTTGTAGCTTAGCAGTGTCCCTGGAATTCGGTGAACTTTGGTGTTGTATGGGAGCTGGTGGTGGGTGGTGCCTACAACTGTGTTGCACATGGTGGTTGTCTTTCACAGTGGCCAGCCGCCTACCTTATTCATGTATTTCTCAGGAGGAGCTGAATACTTCGTTTTAGAAAAACTGGACTCTAACCCAAAGTGACCCTGAAGCCTGAGCTGCATACTAATCTCCGTCAATGAGAGAAAAGCACTTTGTTCTTAAAAATCCACTTGCTCCTTCTTCTTGCCCTTGAACACTTCCTATTTGAAGCAGCAGGGAACAGAGGAAAGCTAACACATTTTGTTCTTTGGATTTCTACCAGTTCAATTTTCTAACTGTTAGTTTCTTAAAATAAGTGTTGCCATAAAGGACCACAAAGACCTCTGATTTTGTCACTCCATCAAAAGTCTTGATATGCAGGAGGCATGCATGTCTGTAAGGGCTGAACCATGGAGGGGTACTGACTGGAAGTCTCAGTTTGCTTTCATTTGCATGTCACGAAGATCAGCAGCCACAAATCCTTAATAAATGACACTGCAAATAAAATTTTTTATTAACAGTTTGGGGTTGTGAATCCTCTTTTTTCACTTTCTAGTTTTCTTCTTAGGGTCTGCTTCCTCCTTTGTGTATGATCTCTCCCTTCCTCTCACACACAGCATGCATCTTCTTCTCCTCTCTGTATCTGAGTCTTCCATTAGCCTTCCAAAAGTGTATTTGCTTAAATAAAAGAGCGAACAGATGTTGACCTCATATTGTGATGCACACACACACACAGAAAACTTAATTCATTTGTGTGTGTGTGTGTGTGTGTGTGTGTGTGTGTGTATGTGTATGTGTGGCTGATCTGCTTTGCTCCAGTACGGACAGCCTTTGAAAATGTATATTCCATTTGAGACCCAAGCCATATTTTGTTTTCATCTAGATGCTCAATGGGATTTAACTCCAAGTTAGGTTCCAATTCCCCCAGTGAGAGTCTTCAATTGTTCCCAGAAATAAAACAAGTGAATATTTCAATTTTAAATATTTGAAAGACCTTTTTTTTCCAAATGTGCTCATATTTTTGCTCCCATTTTAAAAATTAGCTTAACCCTTGTCTATCATCGTCTGCTTCATCGGAGGGAAAATGAAGTTACAAATGGTTTCTGGGTAGAGTTGTTAAGAATTATGCATAATCTTAGGCTAGATATATATAGGAGATAAACATGTTTTAGGGTGTTCCTCCTGGATAAAGATTCTGCCCATTTAGAAACAGATTTCATGACTTGATTGCCCTTGGAAATGTCTGAGGATGGACATATAAACACACACACGCACACAGACACACACACACACACACACACATGCTTCCCACTTGTCTGCCTCTCTTTTACGACTTTCTAGCTCAGCATGATCAGGTCTTGAGCTTATCCTGATCTGACATAGGAGTCTTAGCAGTCTTCTAGTAGTTAGGCCTGAACTAGTTGTTCAGCTATAGATCTGGTGCCTGGCAGATGTAAGGTTCATATTCAATATCCAACGTTCATATTCAATATATGGTCTATAAAGAAAAGCTTGATTTCAGCCTCATCTTATCTGTGGCACTTTGATTTCCATGCTAGGTCTGGAGCCCTGCTCAGAGCAATAATTAATTTGTTTTCTACTGATATTCTGATTAACTCATTCCAGAATGTTCTATTTTGGAACCAGAAACTGTCCTACATTCTTGATCATGGTTCAGACCTTTTAAGCAAAGATCTGCCTTGTCCTGGTATCCCCACAGCTGATGTTAATCAGACCAGTACTGCCATCCTTAACCCAAACCCATTTCTTATGCTCAAACCATACCCATTTTCATCTCCATCTTCAGCACTGTCTACATCACCACCCTCAACTCCATCTCCTGATAACACTTGTAGGTTTCTATACCCCACTGGCCACAGTCATGGCACTGCTCAATGTGCTAACCTATTCTGAAATTCCAAACCAACTTGCTTAGCATTCACCATTGTATATTATTTGTGAGATCAGCCAACTGATAGATGTAAAGTAACTAGTTGGGCTAGTTGAGCCATAGATGATCAGAAAGCTGACTAGGTGCTACTCCAGCTTCCTCACTAGCACTTCTTTTTTCATGCCCCAGGCTCCTTCCACCAGCTCTAGTTCCTCTCACATGGGACAATTGCCCAACTCTCTCTTTGTTCATATATTTTAAACATAGCCTTCTGTGTTTTTCCTTCACCTAAGACCCAAATCTCTTTCCCCTACTTGTGCTTCCATTATTCTTTGCCCAAGCATAGGGTTGCATTGAGAAACATACCTCTTATCAATATCCCCTACTTTAGGAATTTGGGTTGTTGGGCCTTTAAAGAAAAATTTGGAGATAATACTGAAATCTCTTTCTAATACCTGAGATTTGGGGATACTTGGAGAGTCAAAACATCTTACATATATTTGTTTGCAAGTGGATGCTTTACCCATTTCTCTAATTGTGTTGTAGTGTACCAGTTAGGGTTTACTATTAACAATAAAGTGTCTGAAAGCTGGGTAGAAGATCTAAAAAAAAAAAGTAATAATAAATTTTTGTATAATAGAATCTGCTCAAGATAGAGCATTGAGATGAGCTGGCAGACACAGAGAGATAAAGAGATCTGCTAAGAAAGTCATTTAGTAGATAATAAATCTAACCTAAATGAGGCCTCTGGGTCCCACTCCAATGCATCAGATACCCTAATTTCAGAAATGCAAATGTTATAAGATTAAAGCAAAATGAAATATTGAGAAAAGATTAAGCATAACCTGATGCACTATTAATCTCAGCCTTCCTCAGAGAGTCATGTATCAGGAAGAGGTGGAAGAGAGCTCCCCAAAGGAAGCATTATGTCTGGGAGCCTATTC
Source organism: Lontra canadensis (assembly GCF_010015895.1). Taxonomy (NCBI): domain Eukaryota; kingdom Metazoa; phylum Chordata; class Mammalia; order Carnivora; family Mustelidae; genus Lontra; species Lontra canadensis. The sequence goes on along the minus strand of NW_022631014.1, from coordinate 22,004,689 downwards.
AAAAGGAGCAAACAAGCCTTGCTTCCTGTGTAGATGTTATGGAGAGGAGACATCTATCCCCACTCTCTCTGGCTTTCTAAAAGTAGCATTGACCTGTGCCATCATCAGAATATAGCGATGTTGTTTGTAATCACAGCTCCCACCTCACAACTGACACTGCGGCACCTGCAAATTGAACTTAGGAACACAAGACAAATTATGCAATTTGTGAGGTGCCCAGGAAATAGTTACTGTGCAAGTTAACATTAATAACAGCCTCATTACAAGTTTAGCTTATTCTAAGCTACACAGAACCTTGACTTTCTTACCGATTTATTATATCCTCTATTCTGAAGATTATTCAGAATATTTAAAATTATCAGAAAAATGAGCTTTCTCAAGAGCAGAAAACATCAAACAAAAAGAGAAAAGAACGGTATTTTATAGAATCCCATGATTTGCACTAATGCATCATGTCAATAAAGAATCAATACTTGTCAAATCTGCACTGAAATTTCTAACAACTGAAAATACAAATTCCAGCTGTCTAATTTCAAGTCAACACAGTTTGTCTAAATTCAACCCTTTGACATAAAAACAACCTGAAATTTATTGAACGACTTTAAGCTGGTAGTTCAGACTTGTCAGAAATCCACAGAGCACAATTGGGCTAAGAAAATTCAATTTCTGTCATATACAAGAATTAAATCAACCAGATTTTCTTTTTTAGTCTTTCCAGTCAGGTTCCTATTCAATGCACTGGTTGGTTCCTGACATTACTGAGATTCATAGGACTCTATTTTCTTGCCCCACTGGGATCACTTTTTTTTTTTTTTTATTAGCACAACCTGGAATATACTTATTTGTAGAGCTTAATAAGGCCCCCTTGATGTCAGAGAATCAGATTGTTTTAATTATTATTTGCTCTTTGAATGTGAAAATATTTTAGGTTAAAAATCTTTCAGGCAATGAGTTATTAAAAGAAATCTGAATTTTCATTTATTGATCTAAAAAGTTCAAGACTTGCTAGGTGTCACAGTTTTACCCTCCTTCTCTAATTTTTTTGATCTTGTTTGTTCCTAGATTCTTTTTGACCTCTGCAGCATGCTTTGGAATAGAACTCTCTGGAAATAGTGACTTTATATTTTGCTCAATTTGACAAACATATTCTTAGCACCTACTCTGGCTAAGAACTTGAGTTAGGCTTTGACCTTACCAAAATAGAGCAATTGCTGCTATCATGAACCTCAAAGTTTGGCAAAATAGCTGAAATAATAAGGTCTAGGGACATGAAGTTCCTAAAAGATAAAAGAGAAGCTGCTAGAAAGGGAATCTATCACCCCCAGCATGATTTTGCCAATCCTGTTAATTATTTGTGGCATGAAAATACCAGTCTACCCTGGTGGAGGGAGGGTAGAAGCTCCAGCTTCTACAGATGATGAAATAGTCCCAAACTTCATTCTGTTTTGCCAAGGCATGTTTTTTCCCCTCTGCTTTGGTCAAGCCCGTAACGTATACAAAAATGACATACACTGCCTGTTAGATCTCCTTAGTGATCTTCAAAGGCCATACATATTCACTGGATCTGAACATGTGCCAAGTACAGACATAGTGCTTGCTCTTTAAAAGCCACCTATATGGTGATGAAGACAGGAAATGAACAAAACAGAAGAACTAAATATGTAAGTTTTTTGGATTGGTGCTACGGATAAAAGGAACAAGGTGCAACAAAAGAAGATACATGTATTAAATATACGAGTGCTGTCTTAGGGCTGTCTTAGGGCTATAAAGCATGGCCTCTCTAAGATGGTGATACATAATGTGAGACTTGACAGATGAGGAAAAAGCCATTTGAAGCCATGGAGGGGAGCATGTTTCTGACAGTGAGAAAGAAACTGGAGTGGGTAGAGGAGAGCAAATTTGGAAGAAAGCAGTCAGAAATGGGGTTCAGTGTTCAGGTAGGATACTGACAAGGCTTTGAAGGACAAAGCAAGGAGTTAGCATTTTGAACTCAAGTCCAATAGGAAGACATTAAACCTTTCAAACGCATTTGTCCTACTATGTGGTTTACATTTTAAAAATGAGACTCTTTTTCCAGTTTTATTGAGAAATAATTGGCATACATTGCTGTACAGGTTAAGAGGTACAGCATAATGGTTGGATTTACATATATTGTGAAAAGATTACCACAATTGGTTTAGTTACTATCCACCATCTCAAACAGATACAACAGAAAGAAAAGAAAAAAAAGAGATTTTTCCTTGTGATAGGAACTCTTAGGATCTATTCTTTTAGTAACTTTCTTATATACCAAACAGCAGAATTAACATAGTCACAGCATTGTACATTATATCCCCAACACTTATAGCTGGTAGTTTGTACTCTTTTACTTATTTATATATTTATTTATTTGAGAGAGAGAGAGTGTGTGTGTGTCAGTGGCTGGGGGAGGTGGTGAGGGGAAGAGGGAGAGAGAAAGAAAGAATCCTAAAGGGGAATCCATGCTTAGGGCAGGGATCATGACCCGAGCTAAAATCCAAGAGTCAGATGCTTAACCAACTGAGCTACACAGGCACCCTCAGATGTTTGTACCTTTTGACTACCTTCTTCCAATTCTTTCCTTCCTCTGGTCAGAGATAACTCAAAGCTGATCTCTTTTTCTACAAGTTTGATATTGTTGTTGCTTAATTATTAGATTGCACATATAAGTGAGTTCATACAGTATTTGTCTTTCTCTGATGTTTTTCACTTAGGATAATGTCTTCATGGTCCATGCATATTGTCATAAATGGTAGAATTTCCTCTTTTTTTAAATGGTCAAATAATATTCCGTTGTGAATATATGTATGTGTGTATATATGTATGTATATATACACATATATATGTGTATATACACGCACATATATATTTGTGTATATTGTTACGTATTGTGTATATATGTATGTGTGTATATATGTATGTATGTAGACATATATGTGTGCACATATATATGTATGCGCACATATGTGTATACACACACACATATATACACATGTGTACATATATACATACACACATATACAATTTTTCTCTAATAGACTTTCCAGTAGCAAGGGGCCCAGAGCTACCCTCAGCCTTAGCTATGAATTAATACCTCTGCCTCTGTATAGCAGGGGAAACCTGAATGCCCAGTAGTGGCTTTGATATAGGAGCCATCAGCTCCTCATGCCTTCTGCTCAAAAACACTGCTACACAGCTATGTAGTTGCATAATCACTCTGCCCGGATGGGGCCGAGAGATACTCTCCCCAGTGTCTGGGGCTGTGACTCAGCTCCTTATTTGCATATAGGCAAACTAGGCTGTAGGGCCAGTTAAATTAATCATTTAAGGATCTGAATCAGGCAGAACTGCACCCCAGTGAATTCCCTGGCCAAAGTGTACCACTAACTTGGTTCTGCAGATGAGCAAAGCTGCTGGTTGGGGTTACTGCTTGGGTAGTTGGGGTTAGTACTTGGTGCTGTAGTTATGAACTTGTCTACAAGACTCATATGCTGGTTGTTGTGAAACTCTCTCTCCTTCTCTATTACAGTCAGATTCCCAGTGGTTAAGCCCTGCAGATTCTCTTACAACACCTGTAGGGTAAAGCCAGAGAGATGTCATGAAGAAACCCATAATGCTGGGGGGTGACTTGTTGTTCCCCCTGGGCTCTCTTTTCCTACTGGAGGAACCAGAGACTCCCCGGGGAGATCTCCGCACCTGGTGCTATGCTGGCCTGGGGGAGGATCAATTTGGCAGTCATCATGTAGCTACTTCTCTTAACCTTCTAATGCAGTCTGTCTTTGCCCCTGTGGTGCAAGGAATGCTTCAGCCTCAACCTGTGTTCTAGGATTCTCTTGATGGTGTCTTGTTTATAAATAATTGCTAGTTGTTCTTGTGAGGGTGGGCAAAGTCAGGAACAACCTATGTCACCATTGTTGTGATATCACTCCTGTCTTTTCGGAGATTCCTGTCACTCATGGTTACTTGCAGAGAACTTATATGGATTTGTATGCAGGGGCAGAGGTAGAGGCTACTGTACTTTTCTAACTTTTTGCAGCAATCCAGACAAAAGATTTTGGCACCTTGGCCGAAGACATGGGTCATAGAATTGTCAACCCTAGGAAACTAGGATTTGGCAACTTGCTCTGGATGTTCTGTTTTTTCACATGTCATAATGTAAGCCAACTTTTCCAATAAAACTTGCATAAACCTACTTATTAATTCAGCTAAATGGGAATATGTGCTTGACACTTTAGTAGATAGGGTGCTGTAGAAACCAAAAAGTCTCTGTCTTTGTACTCTTGAAACTCACATCAAGTGGGGGAAGATATTGGTCTGTAAATTATGCTGCACTAACAATTGCAACAACGGAAGCTCATGCAAAATTAACCAGTTGCATGAAGAAGGGTGTGATTTGACACCAAAAAATTATACTCTACCCAGTGTGTATCATCTCAGTGTTTATCACATACCCTACTATAAGGCTATGTCTATTGGAAGCTACTTACTAATGGAAATCCAAGTATCACTTAAGGTGGGCTTTTCCATTGATGAGAACACCTCAGAAATGTCAAAATGTTTATATTCTAAGAAACTGGGAGCTGTTGATATGTGAATAGTCTCAATCATCATCTCTTATTCTCTGTGCCTGTAATACAAATTGGCAGAAGTGCTAAGTAGATGATCATAAGATTCTGTCTTATCATACTTCTAGAAAATAAGCAATACCTAGAATTTTTCATGGTGGAGGCTCAATGAGTGTGTTCAGAGTTTAGGAGATTCTTGGCTGAATTATCTCACTAAAATTTTTACTTTATGAACAAATGAAAGACAAAAAATTCAGTAATACAGCTCAAGAAATTGCTAGCTTGTTAGAAAAAGAGAAAAAGCCCTCAAGGAAATAGCAAGCTGTAAGTAAAATGGAACGTGTGGCTGGCCTAGACCTGACTCATTTCTAGGGTGATGAGAGAGAGATGATTTTTCCAGCCCATTTAGACCTTCAGGATAGCATAGACAGTCTCAATCCATGCAGCACCCTGTTGCTTGATAAGAGATACTAGAGCTCCAATATGATTTGAGAACCTTTCACTTTCCTCATATAATCCTGAGGACTTAGAATCTAAAATATTTGCTGAAACCCCAGTAGCCAGAATCAATTCTCTCACCAACGCCCCACCTCTCTCCCTCATTATCTCTGTCTGTCTCTCTCTTTTTAAGACTTATTTATTGATTTGACAGAGAGGGAGAGAGAGAGAGTGAGAGAAGGAGAAAGCATATGCAAGCAGGGGCACAGAGGGAGAGAGTGAGGGAGAGAATCTTGAGCAGAATCCCCACTGAGCACAGAGCCTGATGCGAGGCTCAGTCTCATGACCCTGAGATCATGACCTGAGTCCAAATCAAGAGTTGGATGCTTAACCAACTGAGCCACCAAGGCCCCCCTATCTCAAAGAATTAAGAATTCTTCTCTTTCACTATTAAATCTAATAGAGAAGAATTACTATTGATGCTAAAATTACAAGTGGTGACTAGATTTTGTGTTGTATTCTAGCTCTGTTATTTCATAACTATGTAAGTTTGACTAAGTGAATCAAATTTGACCAGCAGATATTTATATCAGCATTACAGGGATAATAATTCTGGTTTCAGGGACATTTGGGAGAATGCACTAAATTATGTATATGCAATGCCTGGTTTAGTGCTTGGTACATGGTAACATCCAACGAGTATTCAATCTAAAAATGCAGTTGGACTTGGCTGCATTGTGGGCATGGGTTATGGCACTTGGTAGTCTCTGCATTCCATTTCTCTAGATTTTTGGTCTTTTTGGAATGAAATAGAGTTAAGGACTTTTTATTTCTCAGAACTTAGTTCTTCTCAATTTCATTCATATTCTTCCACAACTCAAAATTTTATATTAAATATTTTCAAACATGGAGAAAAATTGCAAAATAAAACAATGTATATCTATATACCATCTAGATTCAATAATTAATTAATATTTTGTCATATTTGCTTCACTTCTATGTATTTATCATTTTTCTAAACATTTAAAAGTTGCAGACACTATGAGACCTCTCCCTAAATATTTCATTCAGCATGCATTTTCTAATATAGATGTTTTCCTTCGTCACCCTAATGACATTATCATTTCTGAGAATATTAACGTTAACGCCATACATCACTTAATATCCAGTTCACAATCAACATTTCTCAGTTGTTCTAAAATGTCTTTTATAGCTGTGTTTCTTTAATCTTTGAAGCAGCATCTGATCAAGGTATAAATATTACATTCAGTTATGTCTCTTTTGTTCCTTTATCTGAAGCAGTTGTCCCAATTTCCTCATGACATTGATTTTTTTTTTTAAGAGCCCAGACCAGTTTTCTTATAGAATTTTCCAACTTCCAGATTTTTCTGATTAAAACCTATGCCTATGACTCAGTTGTACATCTTTTACTTACTGGCCCAAGAGTCTTTGAAGAGGCCACCTTGCTGCTAGATTACATGCTAAGACCCTGAATCCTTGTTCTAGACAGAAGGATAATTATAAATGGTTCTTTAAATATTGGCATTTGAACCCACTGAGCCACCCAGGCACCCCTAACTATTGGCATTTTGATGTCAATTTGATTGGGGGAAGAATGTCCAGAGAAGGAAAGTCAGAGTTTAACTGACACTGAGAAGAGCTCTGTGTTCTTTGGACCAAGAGGACTAAAACCCAGGGAGAGAGTCCACCTGCCAATTATAATGTAAATGTATCCTAGAAAATGGCAAATAGAGTGACCTCTGGAGAGCCCTTGCATGTTAAAGAGTCCACTGAACGGTTCTCCCTTTGCAAATGACTCTTGAATCATTTATCTGAGAGTCCAGAGTCCTCCTTTGTAGTGTCTTTACTAAGGGATGAAGGTTTTGTCACAAGTCAAGAGGAGCTAGTTTGCCAAAAGTTCTAATTAAATCCCTGTGGGTTTCTCATAGTTTCCAGACCACATAAGAATCAAGATCCTTGCAGAAGAAGCCAAAAAAAATCTGTCTAGCTAGATATTTGCAACAGATTTTCTTTTGTCTTTTTCTTACCGATCAGCAATGTCCAATAAAACTTTCTGCAATGATGGAAATGTTCATTTTCTTTGGCTGTGCTATTGAACATTTGAAATGGGCTACTATGACTGAGGAACTGATTTTTCAATTCAATTTATCATTAATTAATTTAAATTTAAATATAAATAGTGTGTCTAGTAACTACTGTATTGAACTACACAGCAGTAAACCGTGTTACCACTTGAATCAGATTTCCAGATTTTGGGACCAGGACATACTTTCACTAATGGCATTCTCCTCCTCTACCCTTTCTCTTTGGTACTGTTGAGGAATACACAATATTTTCAACTGTATAGGTCCTAATTTTCCATTTCCATGAACAGCTCCGGATGTCTGGCAGCCCACTAAGGGGTCAGTCACATTGCAGTGTACGCTGAGAAAGGAAGCCTGCTGCCGTGAGTCATGCTGGCCTCGGCTCTGGCTCTTCCATCAGAGCCTTTCATCTTTTTATCTGACCACTTGCTCTGACTCTTTACTCTTTTGGAAGGTGAGCTGAGTCCTGGGAAGCGCAGCCTCGAGGAACTCTGCTTCAAAGTTGACAGAGATTTGATTTTCAGGATGGACCAAATTTCATCAAGAGTTGATCAGCATTCTGGCCTTTCTTAACAAGCTGTGTTTTGTAACGTGGTTGCTGCCTAGGAGAAGAAGAGAATGACAGTAAGAATTATAGTAGTCTCCCCTTATCCAGAGTATTGCTTTCCTTGGTTTCAGTTACCTATGGTCAACAGTGGTGTGGAAGCCGATGATCCTCCTTCTGACATATCATTTAGTCATTTGTAGCTTAACACTACAGCACGAAGTCTATGTCATTCTTGCTTCATCTCGTCATGTGAGCATTTTTTCCTTTCCCATCATCACAAGAAGGAAGGTGTGTATGGTACAAGTTATTTTGAGAGACCACATTCACAAAACTTTTATTACAGTGAATTGTTATAATTGTTCAATTATAAAATATTTATTGTTGTCAATCTCTTACTGGGCCTAAATTATAAATTAAACTTTATAATAGGTATGGATGTATAGGAAAAAAAACATACTATGTATGGGGTTTTTTACTATCCATGGTTTCAGACATCTACTGGGAGTCTTGGAATGTATCCCATGTGGATGAAGGGGGGACTGCTGTACCACAAAATGGTCAGGACTGCATAGGTTACATTTCATTGTGAGCGAAGTGTTTCGTACTTGTATTAAGTATTTTACATATATTTAACCTTTATAATAACCCATATAGCATGTGTTATGAGTTTTTACTTTAAAGATGAGGAAACATAATGTTCAGAAAAGTATATGGCTTGCCTAAGAGCACATAATAAGGCAGAAGTGTCAAGGAATAAAAATACAGTCTACCTAATTCCACTGCTTTTTCTAGGACTTCTGATTATGACAGTAATTTTCTGCCTTGGATCTACCCTATTTGTTTCTACATCTTTCTATCTCTCCCTGTCTCTGTACACACACACACACACACACACACACACACCATTGTAAATTTTCCAGCCCTATGAAATATGTTCAGTTTCCAAACTATTAAATGGAAAATAATTTAACTTGACAAAATAGTTGAATACATATATTGTACTTGTTTACAATTAACCCTTTCTTTAATTTATAGAATGGCAATGTGGTATGTGTAAGCTTTAGTGAGGTGTGTAGAACATTTTGCCTCACATGAACCAGCTCCAAGTCACCAAGCTTTGTTGTTGTTATGATAAATTATACATAACATAAAACTTAACCATTTTAACCACTTTTAAGATTAGTGACATTACATTCACATTGTGTATGTGTGTGTTTACTTAGGATGAGTATGTTTTCTTTTTAGCTTTATTGAAATATAATTAACAAATGAAAGATTTGGGTATTTAAAGTACATTAATGTTGTACAACCATCAACACTAATCATCTTCAGAACTTTTTCATCATCCCAAACTGAGATTCTGTACCTATGAACTGGTTAATTACATAATATCTTCCCATTCCCCAATTTCCCCCGGTCCTTGGGAACACTATTCTACTGTCTGTCTCTAAGAATGGGAATATTCTGGCTTAGCGTTTTCTGATTGCCATCTTGCCCTCAAGTCACTATGCTTTTAAGGCCAATGCACTACTGTCCACAAAGAGTAGGGGTGCAGATCAGTTTGAGGTATGTGTGTGATGGGAAAGAGATAGGCATGGTAAGTATAAGGTTAAAAACAGAGTGAAATTACAGGTCACTCACATATTTAGTACCCATTTTTCCAAGAACAAAATGGGGAATGGCTGCTAGCTTCATACTCTACATCACTCTTACTCCTTCTCCCTTCCCCCACAAAGATTGATTGATCTATCTATCTATCATCTATCTATCTATCTATCTATCTATCTATCATCTATCTCTCCTAAATTCTGGTAGCATCAAGGAGTAGAAGCCCAGATAATTCAGGAGTCTGGTGATTTTTATTAATGGAGAAAAAATCACATTCATCAAATTCCCTTCTATTTTAGAACCAATAGGGGCACTGGGTTTTGGAGGCATTTGGGCACACTCGAGTACCAACCAGTAGAACCAGCTTGTTCTGGTTCAATTTAGAGACTCACCAATTCATTTCAACATTCTCTGAAGTCTGTGCTCTCCCTTCCTCCCGTGGGATATAGATGGTTAAAAATAAGGTCTTCCTGAAGTAAGAAGCTGAATTCTTATTTTCTCCTTCGATACATTATTGAATATTTCAGGGTTTGATGTGCTTTCAGTGAAAACAAGTCTTTCTTAAAGTAATTTAGAGATATATGAAATTCTCATTATCACAAGAGAAATGTTGATCCCTTTGAGTTATGCAGGGAAGAATAAATATCTAATTATTTCAGGCTAATCACTGTCATTCCTTTTCATCTCCCAAAACACAGTCATTTTTTATTGTTTTTTTCTTCCCAGCCCCATCAGCTCTTTTAAAAAGTGATCCTTTTGAGTTCAGAAGAGATAAAAGAGGCTTAAAGATAAGAAATAACAGAAGTCCCTGCACTTCATGGGGATTACAAGTGGAATTAACACGGCTCTATAAAATGAAGCCAACATTTGGGGTTTGGAAATGACAAGGTTATTTATTCTCCAAAATCCTGGGCACTCGGTTAGGTTGTTATTAATCCCGGTGACTACACAGCCGAGGCTGGAAAGCTTCATTTGTGGATGGAAAACTATTGGGTTTTGAGTCTCTATGACAGTATTCTTTTAATTTTTTATTATTATTTTTAATTGTGTTATGTTGGTCACCATACAGTACATCGTTAATTTTTGATGCCGTGTTCCATGATTCATTGCTTATGTATAACACCCAATGACAGTATTCTTTTTAAAAGCAGTGTCTGAACATAGAAAAATCTAGTTTTTGAAAACTGTCTAAAATGGAGTATGAAAGTATCATTCTCCCCCCTCCCCATCACCCCCAGTGCTACACTCTAGAGGTAAGTATCTTTTAACCAGTTTCTTTTTTCATTCATGTGACAGTTCCCATTAAATTTTTAAATGTTTTTATTTCTGCTTCTCTTATTTCTGTTACCAACTTTAGACAACACTGATCTACTCTGGGCAATGAGAGATCAAGAATTTAGGAACACTTTTTACTATTCTCTTCCTTTTCTTTTTGCTTCCATACTTCAATTTTGTCAATTACATTATTATTTTAGTTCTTCTAATAATGACCTTTATAACTGTAGAGATCAATACTGACAGTCGCATTTCTTGATTTGTCAACTTAAAGTTGGATACTTTTGAAGGGAGAATAAATTGATGCATCTATAATTGCTTCTCTTTCTTCTCTTCCCTTACCTACTTTTTTTAAACTTTTATATTTTTAAGGTTTATAGCACTTGTGCTGTTCTCTGATAACTGTAATATTACTTTCTGTATTTGGTATATAGGTTGCCTTTCAAAAATGAAACCTCCCTAAACAATATTTGCAGAGCCATGATTATATGACTATTACTCATTTTGAAACAAGAAAGTTGCATAAAGGAGAATTTTTAGTTCTTATCATTAAGTTCTTCTTCTACCCTCAAGATACCCAAGAGTCAAGACCCAACAGATTCCGCACTGACCCCCACCCCAAGTTTTATTCATGTTTTCTAGGGACTACTCTGTGCTGCTATTTCTTAAATCCACATTATCTGTTCCTTTTACATCTTTTTTACTCCTGGAGTATCTCTGAGGGTTTTCTTTTTTAATTTGGATTATATGAGTCTTATGTTTTAGGAGATCTGGCATGTCTAAAAATCATTTTTTCCAGTATTTGTTTAATAGCTTGGTTGGGTATATATCTTAGGGTTTGAAAAATAAGAAATTTGAAAAAATATTGCTACACTGTCTTTCAGTATCCACTGCTGCAGATAAGAGATTTGATGTTATTTTGATTCTTTCTCCAACTATGGAAGCTTTTATAATTTTTTCTTTGTTCCAGTATTTCTGAAATTATCTGAGTTGTCTTAAGGTGCAGACTCATCCCACCTCCCACTGCTGATTTTGGTAGCCATTTGAATCAACTGGAAACAATTTTTTTTTTCAGCTCAAGGAACTTTCTCTTAGTTTGGTCTTTGTAGTTGGTCCTATCTATTCTATTAACCAGTCCAATTACTGTTTTGTTTTGTTTTTTTTTTTTTGTTTTTGGATAACATGTTTACCTTTCTGAAGGTTTCTCTTTTTTTTATGTTTACTTCCCTTCCCTGGAAGCCTATTTTTGTCTTTGGAAGAAGCAGGGTTTTTTTCTATCCGAAGATACTAGAAACATTTCAAAGTTTTCTTCTTTGATCAATTCTAACTTCTGTGAGGTCAAATATATATTTTTAGGGTATGTAGCTATTGGTTCAGTTTTTTTTAATGAATCTAACATACCTTTTGTGTAACCATACCATGTCCCTTGGTCCCCTTTGGGTTTCAGATGCTGCTCTGCTGGACCAGTCCCTCACATTGCTGATAACCTACCTCCATTTCCTGCCACATCTCTCTACAGTTCTGCCTTGGTGGTTTCAAAAACTGCTTGGGTTCGCATAATCCATGCCAGGACCACATGGAGATGTGGATTGGATAATGCTTCTGGGCAACCCACACCTTCTGTAGGAGTGGGGGTCAGTGGACAAATGTTTTAGTCTTCTGTTCTTCAAAGGCACGATTCTGTGTTACATGGTTCCTAAGTTGTTCCTCACAGTATAAATTCCTACTTACCTCCAATGCCAACCCTCAAGTTACATATTCTTTATTGAATTTATTTATTCCTGATTCATTCTTGTTATCTTCACACCTGCTTCTTGGAATCACCTCCCAAAGAAACTACCTGCTCTCATGATTTTTATCTTACATTGCACTTGGTGAGCACCCAAACAAAGGTGAGGTGATTAGCATGCCTAGGAGGCTGTGCTTTTCTCTGGAGCCATGTAAATAACTCTTCTTTGAGTGGGAGGACTTGCTGAGTGCTGTGTATGCCATGGGGTGTTTTAACAAGCAGCTTCCTTATAGGGTAGAAAATGCATTCTGGCTAATCTACCATAGTAGCTCACATAAAGAGCTCTTTATCCTGGAGGTGGTATACATTGGTGCTTTTGACTCTGGAAGGAGTTACCTTATTTTTTTCTGTCTCCTGACTGTACAGTTTGAAGTGTGTAAGTCTAGCATTGTCTCTATCTTGCCTTACTCCTCTCACAGGCTCTAGGGACCAGCAGATCGGCTACTTTCTTTAGATAAAATTTTCTCTGGCATTATAAACTACTGCTTGCTATTTGGACTCTTTATATAGGGATCAGGTGAGGTCAGGAAGACTATAAATAGCTTTTCTGGCCAACCAGATAACTTATTACCATTATGATTAAACTAGGGCGTATGCCCACTTTGGCATAAATCGACTGTATCTGAAGCTTCTCTGAGGCTCCATTTTGAATGCTATCTCTTACTTGTCATGCTTTAAGTTGTGACTCTTTCTCCCTTTCATCTGCCCTGTCAACACTTTTTATTTGTTTTCTAACCCCTAGAACTTCCTCCAATTTTTTTTTCCATTATTGTCACCCCTTCTTGTTTTCTGACATTATTAGATGTACATTTTTTCCACTCAAATAGACCATGTAATGGGTTCATATGCATGTTTTGGGTCTGTCATCTTGAACAATTTGTTGTATTTTAGATGATGAAATTGCAACTGACTTGTGTGACTTTCCTGCTCAAACAGATATAGAGCATCAGAATCTAGACTTAAACTCACTTTTTTTTTAAGATTTTTATTTATTTATTTGACAGACAGAGATCACAAGTAGGCAGAGAGGCAGACAGAGAGAGAGAGAGAGGGAAGCAGGCTCTCTGCCGAGCAAAGAGCCCGATGTGGGACTCGATCCCAGGACCCTGAGATCATGACCTGATCCGAAGGCAGCAGCTCAACCCACTGAGCCACCCAGGCACCCAACTCACTTCTTTTTATTGTAAGTCTTGTGTTTTGCTATGTCCTCACTTTACTCAGAGCCTTGAGGGCAGCTGAGGAAAACTTCACATGGAAGGGTAACCACATTTTGAAAGAATCCATAAAGAACCAAAGGGAACTCATAGAAGAGAAGTCATAGGGATAACAAAACAAGATCTTTGATATCAGTGGTCACAAAGTAGTATTTAGGTTGCTCCTTATTTATTTACAGAAGATGGGCTGCATATATCTGACCTTGTTGGCAGCTGAAATACAGGAAACTTGGGCTGGGTTAGTTGACAAAGATAACACTGTGGTAGTGATAGAGAATTATGAAATCAGGAATACTTCACCCTCTTCTGACTAAAATTGACTATGAAGATTTGGGTAAATCCTTCTGTCTCTGAGTCAGCTTTAATTTCCTTATCTATAAGGTAAGGATAGAATCAATGAATTTTAACTTTCTCTGGTTCAAATTCTAAGCAGAAGGAGGCAAATGTCAACTTAATTAATTGACAAGATTACTGATAAAGAGCTTTAAGGGTATAATCCTTATAAGTTTTGACATTTGGATATGTATCTTGCTCCAGTGGACCTCCTGGAGTAATTGTTGTGGGTTACGCTGAGTTCCAGGCTGGATTCCAATTAAGGTTTGATTTTCATCCATGATAATAGTGGGATCAGTGGGAAGGGCAGATGCACACACAGACAGTGCTCAGATGGACAATTTGAATGATTCTTAGACAGATGCTTCCACTTTAAGGGCATCCGCATTTATATTGTGTAGAGATCTATTGTATCAGTAGCTAGCTGATTCACTTCTCTTATGCCCACTATCTATATTTCTCCTTATTCATGCCTTCTGAAGAGAAGCTGTTGCTGTGATATTCCTAACTAGAACAACTTCAGCCTCAAGGGTATAGCCTTTATAACTTGCTGAAGACTCCTATCTAAGAGTAGCAGGATAGAGCCTGGTGTTGTGGGAAAAACTTTGAGTTATTAAATACCACCTTGTTGACTGCCTTAGATGTACCTTCTGTCTCAATTTTCCTATACAGAACTTCTGGTTCCATTCATCTGGTGACTCCTCAGAAATTCTCTTCTGAAGGACCTAGTGCTGGCTGTTTGTTCAAAAGGGAGAGCTATGGATCTTGTTTTCAACCAGCATATGCACACCAAGTATCCTGTTTCATTTCGTTGAAGCAGTTCCACTACTTTGTCTTGTCCTTCTTGGCTTCATCCTCAGGAGGTTGGACATGAACCACCTGTTTTGGGTTCTTCTGAGATGTAGGGGTTTCGAGGATCATTATGGAATAGCATTATGTATGCAATAACCTCAGGCCTTGCACACATTTTTGAGACACCTTCGGATCCATTTGTGCCATGTTTGTGTTAGTCACAAACCACATAGCTGGTATACCCAGCCTTTGTTTCACTCATTTCTGGCTTCTATACAGTCCTGTTGACTCTCATGCAGGGCCTCATACCTGCCCATGGTCACCAGAGGAATCTTCACTTTTGCAAATTATTTTAAAAGGAAGGATGGGTCTCTATGCACCCAGTTAACGGATATCTCCTATGTGCCAGAAACTGGCAGGACCATGGCTCTCTAAAGCCATATTCAAAAGAGCCTTATCTGCATCTCTCTTCAGTCCCATTTAGTTCTCAAGCAGGGCTTCCATGGAGAAAGAAGCTGTCACTGCCTTTCATGAATCATTAAGAAAGGAAAGTAGAAGAGTTGAAAGGTTGGCAGTAACAATGACAGTAGGCTATTACAAGCAGGTCAAGAGTCTTCTTTTTTTAAGTTTCATACCCCCAGCTGCTGTTCAAATAATCAAAAAGGGTCCTCCCTGAAACTGATTTAATCTCAGAAGGAATGAAAAGACATTTAAAGGGCAAGCCAACTTCATAAAATGACATTAAAAGGTTTTAAAATAGTGTTTTGCTTCTAAAGGGTGTTTGTAAATGTCAGAGGTAACGTATTGATTATGGTGCTGGCAGTTCTTGCTTAAGGATGCCTAGCTGCCTTTGGCTTAACTAATGCTATTGAATCTTGTTCACGGTATGAATTATCTCAGCTATCTTACTTTGTTTGCCTAAACTTTCCCAATGCACTGGGCTTTATCCGCAAATGAACAAAAGGTATGGTCAAATCTGTGATGTTTGTAATCCTTGTCCTTTTTAACTTCTCATGTAAATTGCATAGAGATAAAATATTGAGAATGGCTATAGAAGTTAATTGCCCTACACACCTCTGAGATACTGTCTTATAGTCTCCTGTGAAATGTTGCAAGTTGGTTGCTTCATCAGAGACTACGATTATGAATGCCTAAATAAACAAGAGAGGCATGTTGAAAGAGACACATAATCCCATTTAAATTAAGATGGGGGCATACCTCTCCCATATTTCTTGGGCTCAGGCCTCTCTGATGAAAATATACCTGATATTTTTATTTGCTGATATTTACCAGTTGTTAGTGGTAGCCAAGAACCTTGTAGAGAAAGCTGGTATCATCATCACCAACACAATTTTGGATACGTCCCTTAATCTCTCTGAACTCATGTCCCTAATTTGAAACAACAGAAATCATACTAATTGCTCTGACTACAAGGTGTTGGAACACAACCCCAATCCTCACCAATGTGACTGGGGTCTTATAGAATCCTGTGAGAAAACTCTGGGAGATGGAGGACAAGAGTCTTCCTGGGCTGAAGCTCAGAGTAAACATGGGAGGATCCCTGGAGTGTTTTCGTGTCCTCCTTTAGATAAATCTGATAAATGGAGAATTCTTAATTTGCTATTATCATTTAAAGCTAAGAGATATTGTCATTTCAAGCTAAGAGATAATCGTTCACTTGTCTCGCTTGATTGCCTGCACATAAATCACATCTCACACATAGCCCACGCCTTGCACATAAATCTATTTGTTTGTAATCGGATCTTGCGGAAGGTATAAAAGAAGTGATTGTAAGAAATAAAGACGTCTACTAATCATCAGTCAGTACTACCCCCATCATTTCGGCTCTGATCACCAGGATCCCCACCTCACAAAGGTGACAACAAGGTCATAATTAAGGCTCCAAGGAAATGAGAATAGTGCCTGAGTTCTCTGATTTACATTTTACAAAGTCCCTTCAATACTTGATGAGACTGAAACTGATCACTTCCCTTCTGGGATTTTTAGGACAACTCAGAATCTAGGCATCATATGTATTCGTGGCATTTAACCCAGCCAGGGATGAGGGATGGGATCTAAATCACATGCACCCACTTAGACCAGCGCATGCCAGCTGTAATGTGTAGCTGCGGCCTTGACCCTACGCTAAGACTGTCTTTGCCTAATTCATCAACAGAGCAAAACTATTATTTAAGTAATAGGTATGCTCATTGCCACTATAGTATGTTTGTTACTAACCCAGGAGTCAGTGAACTATGGCCTGTGGACCATGTCCCCACCTGTGGCCAATTTTTGTATAGCCTCTGAGCTAAGAATGATTCTAGAATTTTTAAAGAGTTGCAAAACCAAAACAAACCAAACTAAAAACAAAGCAAAAAAACATACAAAGAAATAATTTTTTAAAAAAGAATATATGAAAGAGATCACATATTGCCCTTAAAACCTAAAGTATTTACTATATGTCTCTTTATGGAAAAAAAAAAAAAAGAAAAAGTTTGTTAATTTCTGTTCTAGGCTTTATCAGCATATAGAGCTAAGAAAAATATTTATAATATTATAATATATAATAATATAGTATAATATAATATATAATAATATAAATCAAATTTATATTAATAGCTTCAATTCAATTCCAACATCACAAGTTTCTCCTCCCTTTCCTCTATTATGCAATTGTAACTCCCTTCTTTCAATGAGAACTAGGCTCCCAATAAAAATAATATATTTACTTATTTGCTTATTCTTATTATACATAACAAGTCATTTCAGAAATACTCTATCAATACCACTATTAACAACAAATCTAATTCAAGTTTAAGATTTTTTGTGTGGTGTTTTGTTGTTCTATTTTAGGGTTTTTCTTTTTCATCTTTTATACATTTTATTTATAAAAATTAAAATATAGATCACAAAAAAATTTAGAGTAGTCATATACCTAGACCCATTTTTCCTATCCTAGTCCCATGTAACCTATAGGAACTGGTTTTCATTAAATTTTGGTTTATCTTCTTGTATTTATTTTTGTAAAAATGAGAATATATATACACAAATATATATATGATCATATATATTATTTTAATCAAATTAATTCATACAAATATAAAATCATCTATATGCTTCAGAATATATATTTCTTAGGTCATTTTTCTTACACAAAATGTAGTAAAGTGTGTATACTCTGTTATACTTCAATTTTTTCACTTAAAAATAGACTGTCAGTATAAGTCTATCTCAATCTATAAAGAGCTTTCTCATTCTTTCCTATGGGTGCAAAGTTCTCCACTGTGTGGGTATATCATTGTTTATTCGAACATGCAACAATTCTGGGTTTTAGGATTTTTTTTTGCACTTCCAATATTTCAGTATCACCATAAATAATCTTGCCTATATTGTTTCTTGTTGTAGAGATGAAACTTCAAGGTAAAATTTCCAAAAGTGGGATAAAGGTCAACGAGTAAATAACAAATATGTAGTTTTGGCAGACATTTCCAGTTTCATTTGATTTCATTTTGTTTTGTTTTAACTGGTGATTATATCTATGACAGAGAGAAAAACTTTCCTTTTCCTTTCAAGGTCTTTCCGCTTCCCTTCAAGGTCTTTCTAGCCGGACTAAGGATCAATTTGACATGAGATAGATGAACAGGAGAAAATTAAATTTAATTTCATACATGCGGGGAATCCACATAGACATAGAAATTCCAAAGACAGGCAAAATGAAGTACATATATGTCATTCTAAACTAATGAGAAAGGGGTCTCCAAAGGGAAAACACGCAATTCATAGGAAGATAAAAAAGAGTAAATGTTTGATAAACAAATGTTTGCTGGATCACTCAGAAACAATAGGACACAGAGAACTCCCATCAAACCAGGCCTTGCTAGGTTCCTCTCTGTCTGCCATACCTAGTTCATAGGATAATGTAGCTCTCTACAGCAATAGTTCTCTTTGTGGAGCAGCTCCTCCACCTAAATTTTTTTTTTTGGCAGTTGTGGGGGAGGTGAAGAGCCAAATACTTGAAACAACCCATATATATATATATTTTTCAAACTTCTAATGGTGAATATTTATTATAAATACAGCAAATTAACAACATACCAAAACAGATACAATGTAATACAGAAAAATGTAACCTCTGTAAGAAAAGTTTTATATTATTTGCTTAAAAGTAGTTGTGATTCTCCAACACAACATTTTTTGTAATGTGATATTTGCAATACAAAGTTACCATATGAAAGGCCAAGTTGAAAAAAAACAAGTTATGTACCATTAATTTATTTTATTTACTTTCAATATTCCAGAATTTATTGTTTATGCACCACACACCCAGTGCTCCATGTAATATGTGCCCTCCATAGTACCCACCACCAGGCTCACCCAAACTCTCACTCCCCTCCCCTCCAAAACCTTCAGTTTGTTTCTCAGAGTCTCTCATGGCTCATCTCCCCCTCCAATTTTCCCATTCACTCTTCCTTTCCTTCTCTTAATGTGCTCCATGCTATTCCTTCTGCTCCACAAGTAAGTGAAACCATATGATAACTGACTCTCTCTGCTTATTTCACTCAGCATAATTTCTTCCAGTCCCATCCATGTTGATACAAAAGTTGGATATTCATTCTTACCGGTGGAAGCATAATACTCCATTGTATATATGGACCATATCTTCTTTTGTTGGAGGGCATCTTGGTTCTTTCCACAGTTTGGTGACTATGGTCATTGCTGCTATGAACATTGGGGTACAGATGGTCTTTTTTCCCACTACATCTGTATCTTTGGGGTAAATACCCAGTAGTGCAATTGCAGGGTCATAGGGAAGCTCTATTTTTAATTTCTTGAGGAATCTCCACACTGTTTTCCAAAATGCCTGCAGCAACTTGCATTCCTACCAACAGTGTAAGAGGGTTCCCCTTTCTCCACATCCTCTCCAACACTTGTTGTTTCCTGTCTTGTTAATTTTGGCCATTCTAACTGGTGTAAGATGGTATCTCAATGTGGTCTTGATTTGAATCTCCCTGATGGCTAATGATGATGAACATTTTTTCATGTGTCTATTAGTCATTTGTATGGGAAATGAAAGAATTGATTCCATTTATTATGGCACCAAGAACCAAAAGATACCTGGGAATAAACCTAACCAAAGAGGTAAAGGATTTGTACTCAAGGAACTACAGAACACTCATGAAAGAAATTGAAGAAGACACAAAAAGATGGAAGACCATTCCATGCTCATGGGTTGGAAGAATAAACATTGTTAAAATGTCTATACTGCTTAGAGCAATCTATACTTTCAATGCCATCCTAATCAAAATTCCACTGGCATTTTTCAAAGAGCTGGAACAAACAATCCTAAAATTTCTATGGAACCCGAAGAGACCCAAATTGCTAAGGAAATGTTGAAAAAGAAGAACAAAACTGGGGCATCATGTTGCCTGATTTGAAGCTTTACTACAAAGTTGTGATCATCAAAACATCCTGGTACTAGCACAAAAACACACACATACACCGGTGGAACAGAGTAGAGAGCCCAGATATGGACCCTCAGCTCTATGGTCAAATAATCTTTGACAAACCAGGAAAAAATATACAGTAGAAAAAAGACAGTCTCTTCAATAAATGGTGCTGGGAAAATTGCACAGCTTTGTGTAGAAGAATGAAACTTGACCATTCTCTTATACCAAACACAAAGATAAACTCGAAATGGATAAAAGACCTCAACGTGAAGCAGGAATCTATCAAAATCCTAGAGGAGAACATAGGCAATAACCTCTTCGATATCGGCCACAGCAACCTTCCTCAAGATATGTCTTCAAAGGCAAAGGAAACAAAAGAGAAAATGAACTTTTGGGACTTCATCAAGATCAAAGCTTCTGCACAGCAAAGGAAGCAGTCAACAAAACAAAAAAAGCAACCCACGGAATGGGAGAAGATAGTAAAAAATGACTCTACAGACAAAGGGCTGATATCCAAGATCTATGAAGAACTCAAACTCGACACACACAAAACAGATAATCACATCAAAAAATGGGCAGAAGACATGAACAGACACTTCTCCAAAGAAACAACCCATATCTTTAACAATAGGAGAAAAGACAAATAAATGGTGTTATACTCCTATAATATAGTAATATAAATAAATGAATTACACAGATATATATTGCATGAAATAAAGTAAATAAAGTATGATTGCATTTGTATGAAGTTCATAAACAGAACTAATCCACGGAAACAGGTCCGGGCTGTGGCTGGTTTTGTTTAATGAGGATGCATGGTTATGATGGGAGTGAGCCTCAGAGAGGGCTTTGGGTAGCCTCTAATATTCTATTCTTGGGCTGAATGGTATTTATAATGAGTAGAAGTGTTGACAGTTTGTGAGCATTTACCCTTATGATGTGTGCATGTTTCTCTGTGTATGTGATACCACAAAAATGAAGCTTGAGAAGTCTAAGTGAGCTCTGAACGATTGGTAGAAGTTGTTGAGTCTTAAAGAATTCTTACTCCTACATTGGGAAAAAAAAAAAAATGCATGGGGGCTAAATGGAGGGAGGCCTGTTGTTAACTAGGGACATTCTGGACCCAAATTTATGTGAAAACAGCCAAAGGCTGTCAGCTCATTTTTATCACAGGCAGGCAGGCCATTTGTGTATAGTTCTTGAATAATCATCACATTTCCTTGTTTTACAAATGTGCAGCCATCACTCCAACAGGGAAGGTGATGACAGCAGTTGCTGTTGTTGTTACTGTAGTGGTTTTATTTTAGGCATTCTAAAATTAGAGGTAAATAACTTGCTGGAGCTTGGGGTTTATTGAATTTTCCCACTTCGTTTATTTTGAATGATAACATTACCTTGGGTATTGAGCTCTTCCTAATTTTCCTTGCAAATGCCCCCAGCAAAACAGCACTGGAACATTTTTACTACCTGCAAAGAAAGAACATCAGCTTGGAGTTTGACCATTAGGGGTTCAAATTCCACACCTTTAATCTTGTCATGTGACTTTTCTTCATAATAACATTTTGGTTAATGGCTTCTTTACTATACCTGGATAAATCTATCTCTTTTCAAGACTGATATGAGTTTAAAAATAATCTTATAGTTTAGCATGCCTGGTCATGACTCCATCTATATCTTAGAAGTGATGGTGTGATTTAGGAGAGCAAGAAAGTGAGAGAATTTTTTTTTTTTTAATCCTTTCAAGACAAGCGGTCAATTCCTGGATGTCCTTTTGTGAGTGTGCCGTTCATTACCCCCATTATATTTATTATCTAAATGAAGATATATTTTCAAGGCTTGAGGTGGCATCATTTCACATTTGGTGAATATTTAGGAGGTTAACCAACACACTTATTTATGGTACTTTACTCATTTGCTAATAACTTGTGTGCACAAATTTACCAGTTTTCCAATTATTATCCAATCATTTGTTCATTTCATTCAACGCATATGCCTACACAGACCAGGCATGGTGTTGGCACTGTTTTTTTTTTTTTTTTTTTGTTTGTTTGTTTTGTTTGTTGTTGTTGTTGTTTATTTGTCTTTTCATACTTACCTAGGCTCAAGATGGGTCTCATACTCATGCCCCTGAGATCATGTTCTACTGACTGAGCCAGTGAGCTGTCCCTGTGTTGGGTACTTTCACATGTATTGTTTCACTTAGATTTCTACCAATGCCAGAACTTCATTAGCAGTTTTAAAGTGAAATAAATTACATCAATAAACCAAAGATTAGTGATCATTTTGAAAAAGATCAAGATAGTGTTCAAGTTCCCCTTTGCATAGATTTCTTCCTGACTATGCATAATGGAACTCAAAGGGTGTGCTCGTTGGTATAGAGGCTGCTTTTAGGTGAAAAGGCTTGAGCAGTGGAATGCAGGAAGGGCCACAGTGATTACCTGGCTATGTACAGACAGGTGCATCAGGCAACCAGCCTCAAAATATCCATAGGCCCTCACTAACCAGTGGGCTACTCACAACAAGGCCCAGTTCCCAAAAAGGGGAAGATTTCATATGTGAACACACCTCCTCATTTCCCCCTCTAAAAATGACCCTCCATCCACTGCCTCTTTGCAGACAGTCTCTCCTCTGTGGTCCTGACCCCCGCTCCCCCTTCCTTGTGGTGTATTCAATAAACTTCTAACTCCTTTGTTCTGTGTCTGGTGAATTCTTTCACTGCCTGTGCCACCAGCTTCCCCACATTTGGGGCCCCCCATCCGATAGAGAGACATCCCATTTAGGCACCACGGTTGGGGGATGTCAAACTGAACACAACCCAAAAAAGTGTTGAAGACAAAGAACTTTTTATTATTTTTACAGATGAGGCAGATGTCTCCAGTGGTATAAGGACAGGAAACCTTTATTCAGTGTTCTGGGGGCAGGGGCAGGGAGCTTGTGTAAGCACTTTGGTTCAATTACACATGCCCAGCACATGAGCAGGCTACTGCATACATCATATGTTTAAAAAAAATGGCAGAAAACTCTGCCCATCATAGGAGATCTTAGTATTATAATCAGCTAAAGGCAATTTCAGGACAACTCAAAGGGCTTCCATGTAGGTTCTTAGCTCTAGTCCAGCTCAAACTAGTTCACATAAGGGGCCAGGAATGCCTACCAAGGAGCTGTCAGGCGAAACACCTAGCTGGGCATCTCTCTGGCTAGAAGTGGTTCTGCAAAACAAAACCTGTTCCTTCCTCGCTTTTGTCACTTCCCCCTCCTCCATTCTGCTGAGAGCTTTCAGTCCTCTGGTGCATCCTAGCTAATGTATATTTACCTCCCTTTTCTTAGAGCATTTTTGCTCCTTTGAGATATCAATCTTCTCCTAGCCTCTTGAAAAGCACCTGTTAGCAAATCCAGATGGCCTACTCCTGCCTTGACCAACCTCCTTCCTGAAGTCCTCCTGTAGGACCTGCTAGCTCACTCTGACCTTCAAAACTTCCCTGTTTCTTGTTTGAGCAAGGCCTTCCTTGCCTCTTTAACTCCCTTTGGCGCCGTTTTTCTCTGACAGGACTAAAGTAGTTGAACACTTTTATATGTACTTATTGAACACTTCTATACTCCTTTATTTGTGAAATGTCCTAAGACTTTGTCTGAGTTTTCTATTGTAGTTTTTGTGGGTTGTCCTGTTGGGTGGGGGCTGGCAGCATGAGCAGTGAAAGAATTCAGCAAGGCAGGATAAGGAAGTAGAAGTTAATTGAATACACTGCAAGGGAGCAGCAGGTAGGACAACAAGGGAGAGATTGTTATGGGGTGGTGTTGAGGGTCCACAATTATAGGGTAGAGTGGAGAGGTATGGGAACTATGGAATTTTCCCTCTTTTGGGAGCTGTGCCAGTTTGTAAGTAGCTCACTGGGTAAGGTTAGAGTCTACGGCTCTTTTGAGGTGGGTCACTTAATGATCCTGTTTGCATTCAGCTCGGAGGTGTGGGCCCTTCTGCCTTGCTCAAGTTTCCATTGCTCAAGTCTGTTGCTTAAAGATGGCCTCTACAGTTTTTGCCTTTTGTCTTACAATTTGTAATTGTTACTCTTCTCCTCGGGTTTGTGGTCTATGATATTTGTATTTCCCTCACTGCATTACAGAGCCATGTGTTGCAGAAGTCAGGTGACTGTATTACAGTCAGGTTCTGTACTCCATTTTGTTCTTTTCAGCTTATTGCTTAATAATATGCCAAAACCTTTGATCTCAATTTTTGGAACTTTAGAACAAGACCCAATTCTGGTAGCATAGTGTAAGTGTTCTAAATTTGTCCTTCCACTCCAAGATTGTCTTGGCATTCTTGGTCTTTTGCATTTCCATACAAATTTTAGAATCAGTATGTAAATTGATGCAAACCCACATATATGCTGGGATTGCATAGAATCTACAGGACAATTTAGAGTTTTTGTATCTTTATATATTTTACCTTCTTATCCATGAAAATGGCATGGCCCTCCATTTAAAAAAAATGTTTAATTTATTACAAAATTTCTTTTAATTTTTTATATAGAGAAATTGATTGCATTTTGTAGATTGACTTACATGCATTTGATGTTTTCGATATCATTAAAAATAGCATTTTGTGTATTGCTGGTTGTATAAATATACATTTCATGTTAATTTCTAAAACAATGACCTTGCTAAATGCACTTCCATATTTCCACATTTATCTATATACACTAGATAATGCTTTATGTATATAACCATGTTCTACAAATATGACAGTTTTATTTTTTCCTTTGTGTGTATGTGAATGTATAAATATTAAATATACATGTGTTGTTCTATGGTACTGGTTATACGACAATATTGAAAAGGAGTAGTAAGAAGGGGCATTTTTTAAAATTTAATTTTATTTTTTTCAGTGTTCCAAGATTCATTGTTTATGCACCGCAACCAGTGCTCCATGCAATATGTGCCCTCCTTAATACCAACCACCAGGCTCACCCAACCCCCCCTCCCCTCTCCCCTGTAAAACCCTCAGTTTTTTTCTCAGAGTCCACAGTCTTTCATGGTTTGTCTCCCACTCTGATTTCCCCCAATTCACTTATCCTTTCCTTCTCCTAATATCCTCCATGTTATTACTTGTGCTCCACAAGTAAGTGAAACCATATGATCATTGACTCTCTCTGCTTGACTTACTTCACTCAGCATAATCTCTTCCAGTCTCATCCATGTTAATACAAAAGTTGGGTATTCATCCTTTCTGATGGAGGCATAATACTCCATTGTATATATGGACCATATCTTCTTTCTCCATTTGTCTGTTGAAGGGGATCTTGGCTCTTTCCACAGTCTGGCAATTGTGCCCATTGCTGCTATGAACATTGGGGTAGAGATGGTCCTTTTTTTTTTCACTACATCTGTATCTTTGGGGTAAATACCCAGTAGTGCAATTGCAGGGTCATAAGTTAGCTCTATTTTTAATTTCTTAAGGAATCTCCACAGTTTTCCAAAGTGGCTGCGCCAACTTGCATTCCCACCAACAGTGTAAGAGGGTTCCCCTTTCTCCACATTCTCTCCAACACTTGTTTACTGTCTTGCTAATTTTGGCCATTCTAACTGGTGTAAGATGGTATCTTAATGTGGTTTTGATTTGAATCTCCCTGATGGCTAATGATGATGAACAGTTTTTCATGGATCTGTTAGCCATTTGTATGTCTTCTTTGGAGAAGTGTCTGTTCATGTTTTCTGCCCTTTTTTCTTTTTAATGTGATTATCTGTTTTTTGAGTGTTGAGTTTGAGGAGTTCTTTACAGATCTTTGATATCAGCCCTTTGTCTGTAGTGTCATTTGTGAATATAAAAAGGGGTATTTTTGTCTCATTCTGGATCAGAAGGAAATCTTTAGATACTTTACAATTAAGTAATAAATAGATATGTATTTATTTATACTATATTATTTATTTCTCTCTATATTTATATATAAATATGTATATATATTTAAGATACCTTTCATCATATTAAGGAAGTCCCTTCTCTTGTAATGCTAGTCTGTTAAGAGGTTTTATTTTTTTGTTTTTTTAAAAGATCTTATTTATTTACTTGACAGAAAGAGAGCACAAGCAGGGGGAGCAGCAGGCAGAGGGAGAGGGAGAAGCAGGCTCCCCGCCAAGCAGGGAGGCCCGATGTAGAGCTCAATCTCAAGTCCCCGGGATCATGACCTGAGCTGAAGGCAGACACTTAACTGATTGAGCCACCCAGTCACCCCAACTAAGAGGTTTTAATAAGAGTTTTAATAAGAACTACTTTCAAGTCAGGTTTTATTCTTAGTAAAGGCTGATCTCCCTCAGTTTACTTTTACTCTTGTGCCATAGAATATTAAATACTGTGGCTAAAAGTCTGGAAAATGTAGAGAGGCTGTTCTTCTTACCAGTCCTGGAACTCCTTGTGTTATATCCTCAGTATTTTGAGACTGCTGAAAACTATACAGAGTGTACACAATATCTCGGTCATTTCACTGTAATTTTCTTTTGGACTTCTTAGATGCTTGTCCTATCACCAAGTAGAAACTACTAAAGGAGGATATCCAGGGAAAACATGAAAAATAATTTTAGGTTTATATTAATATAGTTCCCTCCTCTGGCATCTTGACTCCCTCAAATTTTAGATATTTGGTTACTACACAGTCTCTTCAATAGACTCTTAAAAATCTAACTCTTCTAATTGTCTGGAGATTTAGAACTAGAGGTAAATTCCATCATTTTATGTAATGGATTATCCTGTATGCTTCTACTATAAATACACCATTGTATTATACACTGTAAATCTTCAAAGAATAGGGAATTCTCCCATTCTCAAGAAAGTTATTGTCCAATGGGCTGTCAAAAACATAATAAAATGCATTATGTGCAAATGCTGTTGCAAGTAGAGATTAGAGGACCCATTCACCAGGCTGAGAGCCCTTATTGGGACACATTTTTGTCACATTTATACTTTGCATGCTGGATAGTAGTGGCTGCCTAGCTTGATGGATGTCATAGGTTAGCAACACAAATACCCTGAGTCTAATCCCAAATCTCATACAAATAAATTTTACATTCATGAAGAAATTGGCTTAATAGAATCACCTACTATTAAACATTGGAAGAGGCCTATTGGGGAACAAGAATTCCCATCTCCTCAAAGGTCCTTCTAGCTGGACTAAGAATTGAATGGACATAACACAGATTAACAGGAGAAAATCAAATTTAATAGGTACATACAGGGAATCCAAAAAGACATGGAAGTTCCAAAGACAGTCAGGCAAAATGAGGTATATATGTCATCCTGAATCAAGGAGAAGGTTACAAGGGGTCTGGGACGTCAGAGGAAAGGAATGCAGTTCACAGGGCAATAAGAAGAGGAGCAGATGTTTAGTAATTAGGTCTTTGCCCAGCCACCCGGATGGGTCACTCAGATAATATTTATCTTTGTTAATAAGTTTTATTCTTTTTAAAAATTTTCTCTACCTTGTTTTATGGTAGGAATACAGTGTCTAATACACATAACATACTAAGTTGTATTCATTAACCGTTTATGTTTTCAGGAAGGCTTCTGGCCAACAGCAGACTCTTAAGTAGTTAAGCTTTGGGGGAGTCAAAAGCTGTATGCAGATTTTCCACTGCACAGGCAGTCAGGTGGCTTAATGCCTGTGTTGTCCAAAGGTAAACTATATAAAGTTTAAATGAAGAGTAATCTCTTGTTCCATTCTTTCTTTTCTCACCCTCCTAACCCCCACCTCCTGCAAAAAAAGCCATTTTCTACTCTTTAGTCATTTCTTGTGGTGTGTTCCTTCCTGTTTTCATATATCATCTCTTTACCTCCATTTATTTATAATTTTGAGATATTTATTATCTTCCTATTTGGATAACTCCACCCATTCTTCCTTTCTCTTAATACATGACACAGACAATTTTTGGTGAAATCAATCACTGCTGAGCCAAGAATTATATCATCATCACTTTTACTTTTCTGAACCTGGAGATTCACCTCTCTTCCTGATCTTCCATGCTGGAGTGCCCTGGGATCCAAGCCTTGGATCACTTCTTTTCTGTTTTTACTCACTCTTTAGCCCATCCTTATGGCTTTAAAAATTATCCAAACGTTTATGACTCCCAAACTTATATTGCCAGCCTTGTCTTCACTTGAATTCCAAGCTCCTGTCATCCACTGCTGACTCTGACATTGCTAGGATGATGTCCAGCAGGCACCATAAACTTAACTTGTCTGAAACAGAACCGTCTCCCCTTCCCCTCTTCTGGAGCCACAACCTTCCCCATTTCAGGAAAAGGTACTTCTATCCTTCCAGCTGGTTTGGCCCCTAAAACACCCCCAATTTAAATTCTTCTATGTAGGTAAGGGAGGGAGCAGAATTTCTCTTGAGCCCATAGGGTGTTGGTTGCCTTTAGCTCAGAGTAATCTTCATGCGGATGTGGCCCATCTTGGCGCCACCTGTCCATAGCCCCTATGGTTGTCTTCTCTTCTTGACTTTTGCCCTAAATAGCGTAGTCTTGGCTGCTCACTGGACTTGTGGCTTTTAAAGCTGGTTCCTTTCCTGAGTGTTCTACTGGTATCTGCTGCTAAAGCCTTTGCTCTAACTGGAGGTTTGCCATCCTCAGCTCAGCAAGGGATTGGTAATTTCCTCTGATACGCTTACTAGCACAGCCCTCTTTGGTGTTCAAACAGCCTCTGATTGCAGCAGTATCTGATGCCTCACTCAGCCACCTCTGTTGTCTGGTAACTTCACCATGGCCCTTGCTGAGGAGGAACCTATGACTGCGGCCATGCTGCTGCCTGTTCTATCAAGGGCCTCCAAACCACAGGAAGCCAAAGGGAGTTTAGAGGTCCAACAAAGGTTTTTGTTTGTTTGTTTGTTTGTTTGTTTTAATTTTATTTTTTTATTTTTCCCTGAATGAACACTTCACCAATTTTTCACTCTTTAATTTTCCAGTTAGTGCTATTTGAATTCTACCCCAGAAATCTTTGTCTACCTCAGGATTAAGAAGATATTTTATTTCTTTGTAGATATTTCACAGTTTCAGTGTCTATATCTAAGTCTATAATCCATTCCTTCCTTCTCACTCTACCCTCCACCTCCCCCAATTAACTCTTCAGGCTAGAAAGGCCAGCCTTAGGGCTTCCTGCTTCCCTCTCACATGTGCTCTGCCTCCCTCCTCTGGCACTATGGCCCCACGCATCCAGAAGCTCTCTGGATACATTTACAAGATAGATAAAGGAACGGAGAATCTCTTCTTTCTTGCAGCACGTCCTAGCTCTTACATTGTCCTTTTGTTACTTTTATACTTGTTTTAGATAACAAACAGTATTTTTCTTAACTCTATCTTTTTATCTCTAGCTCTCATGCAGGCTGCCTCTTGCTCAGGGAAGAGACAGTGTACACAAAAATTTAAAAGAGAAATAAGTTCATTGATATATTTGAAGAATCCCAATCTCCATTACATGGAGGTTCCCAGCAATTCTGTAATACCTGAATTCTTCGCCAAGGAAGCTCTCTGAAGGACTGTTTGAGAACCTGGCTGCACAGACCAGAGGATGCGGTGCAGTATTAATGTAGCTCGGTGACTAGAAACCTCCTGAAGGCAGTGGAGGCTGTGCCTAGGAGAACTGTGGTCTTGTAGGAAGGAAGGCAGGAACAAAGTCGGTGCTGGGAAAGGGGAGAAAAAGGAAAATAATAGTTCAATATTGGATTGGGGAAATGAGTGTGGTTGTAAGATGGAAAAACCCGAGAGCATGTTGGAAGAGACCAGAAACGTCACTTTTTTTCCACAATCAGTCTAAATAAAGTTGTATTTTCTTCTGATGTGTCAAAGGTTGATGCTATCATGTTCATACCAGAAGACATTATAGTGTTGTAATATAGTCTTGCGCTGTTTATATCTAAAGAGGTTAACTTGAATAAGGTTGAGGGCAATGTATTTTATTATTCTTACTAAATGAAAATTTAGCTTCCTTAATCCATTTGTGCCAGAAATATTGTCCATTTATTGGGCACTTTGTATGTGCTAGATCTGTGGGATATGAAGACGAGTACGCTGTTGTTTCTTTAAGAAGCTTACAGTTTCATGAACAGCTCTGCAGCATAGCTGGACAGCAGTAAAATAGTATGCTAAGAGCTGTGATACCAGGTTTCTGAAAGAAGGCATGAGTGTATAAAGTCACTTGAGTCACATGACAACAAATGTGAGTTCATGGAGATTCTAAATTTTATCACCAAAATGAGTCAAGACAGATGCTGGGAAATATATCATATAATAACTCCTTGGGGCAGGAAGTGTTATGCAGTATATATATATTTGTGTATATAAATACATGTAATATATATCCATGTATAACATTGACACATATATGTGTATATATCCTTATATAACAAATTTTCACATAGAACAAATATCCATATATAACAAATATCCCAAGCCTTTGGAAGATTTCAAGTCAGTGAGGGAGTGATGAATACAATGCAAGATGTTTTTTCGCTGTGTGCAGATTAAAATCAGATTGAGCATGAAACTTGTTTCTGCCTCTCTAGAATCATGACAACAGAATTTCCCTGTAGTTCAGAAATATTTAAAAAGAACAATAAGACAGATTTTAATTCCCAGGTGCTTGCTTAGCAAGCACCATGCCAGTTAAGCACTGTTCTTGTGTCATTGTGCAGGTCCCCAGTGGGCCAGAAGGGAAACTTCTTAATTAGATTTCAATGGTCCTTGTTTGCCAAGGTGCATTGTTCAGGGATAGCTGTTGAAGGATTTGTTCCAGTTTTTGCCTCTTCTCTGTAGTATTCTGTTGAGATGTGACTCTCTCATGTAACTTTGCAGTTTCCTCTGACAACAGGTTAAGTTAGTCTGCCCCTGTCATATGCAGAACCTGATGGATGTCAAGGGATGAGACCAAATTAATTCAACAGGTGGCAGAGAACCCTGGGGGAGGAGAAGCCTGCTCCACATGGATATGCTAATACAGATTTCAGTCGTGATTATCATTCTGCAGTTCAGGAATAATTGAATTTGCATATCACCAATGTTTAAGAATTGATTTCCTAAATGAGGAAATCTGGGGCATAATGACCATGTGCCTATGCATCACTGCACATTATTTCAGGATCCAAAGGAATCTGCGGAGAGTAAATTACTTAGTCCCCTTGGATAGATGGAATTTTCATGTTATCTTAGGAAATCTGTGGGCATTTTTTTCTCCTAATCGAGTGGAATCATTCTCTGTTCTAAACATAGGATCAGAAGTGCCTTGGAGGCTGCTAGGAGGGTAAATAATTAGCTATCCTATTGCCTAGAGAAATAGCTTAGAGGTTTTTAGAGACTCTACACAAATGGACTGGGATATTATGCAAAATTAGTTTTGGTTAGACTCTAATTTATCTAACTTAATATAATTATTGAGAAAAGCAAACTGTGGACAGTTAGGAGTAAGGAATCAAGAGCCTGCGCAAAGGAGATTGGGGATGAATGTTTGACTAAAGAGATAATGACGATTAGATATGACTGGATTTTATTGCTGCCTCTTCACACTGCACATATAGGGTTTGTCCCTTATCTATCCCACTGAGATTTCAGGTGTGTCTTCATTATTCAGAAAATCTTATCTTTATTAGGATCAAACCCTGTAAGTAAAGGTGAATAATTGTGTAATGTCATCATATGTAGCCAGCTTTTTCAAATACGATTGAGTTTGATATGCAACCTATTTTTTTTTTTTTTTTGAAACCCCAGACACGGGCAGAAAATAACAAAACCAGCACTCTGAAGGAAGATTTTATGCTGTGGAAGAAATATTTGGAGGGGTAGAAGTTTTAGAGGGATGCTTATAACAAGGCTGGTTCTCCCCCCAGGCCTGGGTCAGCTGACTCCAACAGTAATTTAAGGAAACATGATAGAGCATATTATGGGCTGTGTAGGATAGTTAGCTCCATTCGGTATCTTCTGTGACTTTTAAACTTATTAGGAAAGTGGAGTCATAGGCCTCTGTATTGTAAGAACCATGAGAAGTAGGTTTTGAATGGACTGGAGATGATAAAACCTAAAGGCGATGGAACATTTGATTAAGTCATAAGTTAACAGAAAATGGCCCTTGAGACTGGCTCACTGGAAAGAAGCTCAGGTTGGGTGGATGGCTAATGGGGTTCCATAATTAATATTTCCATGGGGCTTCAGTCATGTCAACACCAGCATCTGTCTTCTCTCTTATGAAGCACAGAAACATGTGTCATTTGGCTGAGAGGCTGTATTCTGGAGATCTATGTGGCATATTCTTTCTCAGGAGTTCAAACTGCTGGTTGAGAGCTGATCCAGTTGTCAGGCACAGGGCCTGCTGAGGAAGCTGGCCACATTCATACTAGGAAAGGTAGGAGAGGGCAGAGAGCCTGAATGAACACCCGAATCCCAGAACTCACTCTTCAACTGAGGAACTTAAAAACCCAGGATTTTCAACAGCTTGCAAAAGTCACCACATAAAACCGTGTGAGATTTAGAGGTGGCTGGGGAGGCAAAACCAAAAAAACCCCAAAAAACAAACCAAAACAACCCCCCCCCCAAAAAAACTATGGAAGATTTAGAGTTTGAATCCAATTCCAGCAGACTCCAAAGCCTGGCCTCTCCCATTTTAATGCACTGCCTTTACTAAAACGGCAAGGGTCCTCCCAGACAAAGTTCCACTTTATCAGTGAGAGCTTTCAGAACTTGTGAACCTCTTTATTTGGTGGCAAATGGCCATCCTAGAGTAGGCTATGTTCCTGAGAAGTCTTCCTCTGACCTAGGTCTTTCTAAAGGAGCAAGTTCTCATCACTCAACATCTGCAACTATCACATGGTAGTTACTTCTCTCGTGACTTCTGGCAGTAGCCACGTTGCACTGTTCCTGTGGAACACATGAGGAAACAAAGTCCAAGTGACTTGCCTAAGTCTGCAGCATGCACGTAGTTTACAATGAAGATACATCAAATATTATAGTAGGTCTTAGCATATTTTTGTCTTCAAATTCTAGCAGAGTGCCTCACTGACAATTTTAGTTTTAATGGTGAAAAATGATACCTGTTGCTTACAGGTAGGGAAACTAACTTGTTCAAAGCCAAATATCTGGTCACATTGGAGTCTTCTTACTCAAAACTCCAGATTCTATCCATTAATCCAGTAAACTGAGACTCTTTATGTTATTAGTCATTGGCTGCCGACCACACTGTAAATCAGTCAGTTTGCTCTGAACACTGGGGCAGTAAATTGCAAAAATAAACGACCACCTTCCCTAACCCTGTCTGCAACCACGTCCTTTGGAATGCAACTTTGCTGTTCCTCCCATCAAAGTGTGAAATCTGTTTTTCTTCCTCTGGAATCTGAAGCACAACGTGACTTTCTTTGACCAATATCATGCAACAAAATGAAGCTGTGACAGTTGCCAGCCTAGGCCTCAAGAGGCTTTGCATGCTTGTGATAGCTTTCATGTTGCTATGTGAACAAGTCTGAAACAGTCTGCTGGAAAACACCCAAGGTATCCTGCTGAGGGCATCCTAGGGTAGCTAGGAACCAGTCAGTCTGGCATATGATTGCAGATGCATGACAGGCCAACCAAGACCAGAAGAATCATTGAGAGAAACCCAGCAGAAGTGTGAGCCAAATAAAAGGATGCATTTTTAAGCCACTAAATTTTGCGGTCATTTACTATGCCTCAAAAGTTAAGTGACCTAGCAGGGTGCTGCTTACTCTCTCTTGGCTTTGTTGTTACCTCTCTATCTGGTTCCTCTTCCGTCTTTCACTATGGTTAGGAAGGATGTCTATTCTTTCAGAGATAACTAGCCATTAAAGTTTGATCTTACTTCAAATGTGTTCAAAGTGTATCACTGAAAACAAGCCAGGCAGGGGACTGTCCAAGATTTGAGTTATTTATTTATTTATTTACTTACTTACTTGTAACTGTTCAACCAAAGTTTAGGTAGAGAGAGAGAGTCCTTCCTCTAACTGATTTGCCAGTCACATCTAGTGGCAGTGGCAAAGTGATTCTTCCACAGCAGAGAGATCATAAAAGAAACAGTGTCTCAAGTGTCACAGAATTACCTGTTTGGAAGTGATATAATGTGATTATTTCCTGCTTACTCTGTGCTGGTTGCCTCCTAAAACAGACAGACGGATAGGTAGAAGGATGCAGGATGATCTGACAGACAGATGGCAGATGAATAGGTATACACAGTATAACTCCAAGTGTGGTAGAATACATTTTAGAATCATGTAGCTGTATAATCATTGGCATTCTGATTATACTGAAATAATTTAAGATTTTGTATCTAACAGCAAGTCACAGTGAACAGGTTATGTGATAAAAGCCTGAGCAGTGCATTTCTATTTTTCATTTGTTTCTCTAAAAGTGGACAGTAAAATCAATGAAAGCAAGTGACTATTTCCTTTCCTTAATGATGCTTGTAGCATTCAGTCATTCCTGGCCTGGGTAAGAACATTCAGAGATGAAGGCAAATTTCCTATGAGGTCATTTCAAAAAAAAAAAAAAAAAACCAAAAAAAAAAAAACCCAGGAATATCCAACTTGGCTTTATTTATTATTTATTGACTTAGCTGTTTATTTATTTATGCACTTATTAAATACATATTTACTGAGTACCTCCACTGTCTGCTAAGTACTGAGAAAACAAAGAAAAGTAAGATATAGTGCCTAAGAAAAAGCCACTTATAAAATGGCATAGGATTCATTGTTATATATGATAAGTAAAATAAGAAAGTACAAAATATTATACGAGCAAGAGGTTAGTTTGGTTTGTGGAAAACCAAGATATAAAGATAATATACTCTTAGATATAACATTTTAATTTTCATTTACTCCTGAACTCCCTGATTCATAGACCTTAAAAAAAAAACTGACTTAAAAAAATCACCATATATTTATTTTTAGAGTATAAGTGATCTCCTCTAGATCAGTGACCTGAACTTGCAAGGTGTTATTTCCCAGCTGGTGTTTTGACTGACTTTTT
The DNA here is from genome assembly GCF_010015895.1 of Lontra canadensis. Taxonomy (NCBI): domain Eukaryota; kingdom Metazoa; phylum Chordata; class Mammalia; order Carnivora; family Mustelidae; genus Lontra; species Lontra canadensis. The sequence continues at coordinate 21,969,561 of NW_022631014.1, read as the reverse complement.
GGTAGGTCACATTGTATGATGCAAGCTGTTTCTGGAAGATGGAGTACATTAAATAAAATTAAATCCCACGGGCATCAGGTTATTGTTATTGTTTTTGTTTTATTCATTTCATTATATTTTTTGATTGGAAGCATCATTTGCATGATCCCATATTAATGTTATAAGACTTTTGAATGATCCTGGCAGAAGCATATTTATTAGGTAAAGAAAATTTGAGTCCAATTTACATGCTATTTAGAATGAGAACAAATTACTGGCTCTTCTATGAAAAGCTCAATGTAATCACCCCTCCACCAGGAGACTAGGTGAGCTTCTCTGAGTATGGTGCCATATTCAGGGCTGCTGAATGGTTATTACTATTGGTGTCGTAGAGTAAATCAGACACTGAACAAAGGTGGTATCTGATTAAGTTGGGAAGAAAGACAATCTTTATTTTTGGTTTTGGTTTTTGCCTTTGTACGGTCACCATCTCTGTCACTTTGACTACATTTTGAGATCCTCACTGGGAAACTTGGGCTGGTTGATAAAACTTGGTTAACTAAAAGACTTGTTAATTAAGAGCCTCTTTTGCAGTGGGATTCTGAGGCCCATTTACAAGTTTGACTTACAAGTGGCACATTAATATATATTTTCCTCAAATCTCTTTGTCAGCAGTTTTTTAACCTTAAAATTTGTTATGACCCTTAAACTTGTGCCTACTAGGGTTATTTCCCTTTCCTCAATTCTTTCCCACCTAGTCCACCCCCAGTGTGGTTATAATGCTAGAACCGTCCACTTTCCTCTGGTACTAGCCTGTCATGCAGAACTTCCCATAGGTTGCTATTATTCCCCCCTTAAATCAAGTAGTTATAGAAGAGTTCCTCAATCTAGGCACCATTCATATTTTAGGATGGATGACTCTTTGTTGTGGAGGGGCTCTTTCTTTGCATTTTAGGATATTTAGCAACATCCACCCACTAGATACCCAACACATACCTTCCGCCAACTGGTGATAACCAAAAGTGTCTCCAGACTTTGCCAAACGTTCTTGGGAGAGGGAGGCAAGATTACCCTCAGCTAAAAATCACTGCAGTGGGGTGAAAATGCATAATTGCTTGGCTAGGACAGTCTTGTTTTAGGCATATTGTTCTGGCCTACTTTTTTAGCTCAAAATGTCTTGGTTTATGTGGTAAATTATGGTTGCTCTAATCGTAAGCGATTTCCCATGAGATCAAGTGTGTAGGCTGATGGAGGAGCAGTTGTGTGCTAAGAGAAGACATGCTGCGTGTGTGAGCCATCTGCTCATGCAACTTTCTTATGCTTCAGGAACTGTTTGGGTCCAGTCCCATATACACCTTTTCCATTTGACAAAGGAATGTTGCTTTCTGCATCTGACTTCATGGCTTAGCGTTGCTAAATAATACAGTCCATGATGTCTATCTCAGTTTTGAATGGGCACATGGATGAGCATGTGTTTTACAAAGTAAAAAGACAAGTGTTTTCCAAAGTAATAGTTACTTCACAGGATTTTTATCCATAAAAATCCTAAGAAATGCGGTTTTCCATCAGAGTTGTCGTAAGCTCTAAACAGCATCCTCATCTACCGCAGATTTCAAACATCATGGAATGCCAAGTGGCAGAGCTGCCTGCGTTATAACCTGGCCCAGCTGGATAGCTTCCTCTTACTCAAAGTAGAAATGTTTATAATAACCTGGTAAACAGATTGGAAAAGCTCTACCAAATTTGGTATATGTTGCCTCTAAAATTCCCAAAAGATTTCATTGCCTCTTTCTCAGTAACAGGGAATGCAAGATTCAGGAAGCGTTCACCTAAGACAGTATACACCAACATGCGCCAGATCACTGGATCCCCAGAAATTAAAAGCATTCTTTAATTCTTTATTAGTATAGGATTCATCTCCTCACTACTGTCGTGCAAGGGTTTCCAAGACATTTGCTTTAGTTGCTACTTTTAGCTTTCTACTCTCAGTAACATGATGAACCAGCATGATATATATGGGATGGTGAGAAGATCAAAGTCCTGGCAAATTAAATTGTGAAACAGATATAGAACACTGAAGTAATGCTAAGTCTGAAGGGTAAAGTTGATTAGCTCTTTCTGCTAAGGGAAAAGCAATAGATTCTGGTGTCTCTTCTCTTTGGGGTAAGGAGAAATAATTGATTAGATTAATAGCTGCATACTGGCCACTGAAGATTATGATTTCCTCTAGGAAGCAGACCATATCTAGCAAACCAGCTATAAATGGAGTCATTACCTAATTAAACATATGACTACTAATTGTCATCCTCAAGGAGTCATCCATTTTCTGTACTAGCCAAACTGGCAAGTTAAACGGCAAAGTGGAAAGAGTCAACACTCTAAATCTCTTAGTCTTGAATGGTGGCAGATTCTTCTGAATTTCCTCAGGGATGCCATTATATTTTTAGCTTAGCATTTGGGAATAGAAAGGGAGTTTTTAGGAGCTTTCATTCACCTTCCTGCTAAAATAAAGCTATTCCATGTGTCAGATCACAATTATGATGATGCCAGTTGCTGAGGCTATCTAGTCTAAAATACACTTGGGAACCAAAGAAATATACATGATATAGATGAAGAACCAGCGGGGACTACTATGAGGTAGACTCAAGTCACAATCCATTCAATACTTGACTTCTATAGAGCCCTCATTATTTCCTATGACATTGTAGGTCCCTAGGGATTAGCTTTGATTTAAATTGAACTTCCAACAACCTCCCAAAGTCTGGGTAAATCTCTTTACTCAATGCCCACTTACCTGGTTAATGGCCCCAAGGTCCTTTGGGGAAGGCTGTGAAGAAGATTCACGGTTAGTACCTGTTTGTTATTGCAGAATCCTCCCTCAAGGATACCCTGCCTTCTCTCAGTTCAAAGACATCTGCATTTGGGAAGTAACTCAATTGTAAAAGGATCTTATCATGATGGCCCCGGTATTACCTTTGTTAGGCATAGAATTTGAAGGTTATAAATCTCAAGCAGAACACTGGTGAGCCCATGCTTCCCTGCCATATAAAACACCATTATCAATTAGCAATAACCATATATTCCTGTGTGTCAGACCACTGTGAGCATCACTTGGCCCTATTGCTGTTTCTTTCAGCATTGTACCATTTTTTCCCCCTCAGGCAGTTATAACTTGCTAAATGGTTATGCCATTCTAGCATCCTATAGCTCTACTGAAGGCCAAGTGGTCAATTTCAAAGTCAGCGTCTCTTACCAACAACTTCAAGAATATTCAATAGTAATGTTGATTTTCTCTTCTCCAGTTTCTCGAGTACTTGACAAAGGGAGTTTCTTCTGGTCTTTTTTGTACGATTTTGTAAAATGCATTTAGGAGTGAGTGGACAGTTTGTATAAAATAAACTTATGCTAAAATTCCTACCTCCCAAGTCTTTTTGATAATTAAATGTTACTTTTTTCAAAGCCATCTATATAAAAATTTTAAAAACAAATAGTATGAAAAAACTTATGACAAAAAATTAGGTATTCTTTGTTGAAACTTCCTTACTCTTTATTCCTTCTCTTTTCAGGATTGAATCATCTCTTCAGTCTGGTGAAGCAGGACTGGAAAGGAAGGAACAGGGGCAAAGTGCTCCTCCCATCCCCATACAAAACAGTCTGCTCAGTAAGCCATGGGCCACCATTGCTGGGAGCACACAGAAGTACAGCCATACACTGACTGTACTTCCTGCGGGGCTCTGCTGGCCAGGGTAATTGCTGCCTTGCCATTTACATTTACCCACACATAGCAGTCGAAGTGACTAATCTCTGACTGTCCCTGTGCTTTTACATCTACCAGATTCAGATTCACAGGTGAGAGCACTGGACAGGACAGGTTTAGAATATAGGTCTACACTGTGTGTGTAGAGAGTGGTGATCTGGTATTGTATGTTGACAATAAAAAAGTAACTACATACCTTTCCCTTTTTCCCAGGTTCCCTGCTGGCTAGGTAGAAATGCAAAGACAAATTAATTAGGTTTGATGGTTATGAGTCCCTTTTTCTTGTGCTAATGATTAGTGTGAGCCTTGAGAAGATAGGGAGTCTGATCATGCCGCAATCTGAGCTTCAGGAGGATGGGTTTCAGCCAGTATTTGGGAATAGCTACATATTTCCTGTCCTGGAGAACTTGACACCAACTCAGACCTCCAGAGGAAATGGTTTTCCTTTTAGTTATTCTCACCTTCCAGAGAAAGGCGGCTGGTCAGGGCAGGTCTGGGCCCATGGCCATGAACACCTAGATGGGATTTGAAGACACTATTGACCATAAATCACCTTGTTCTCACCAAATAGTCTAGACATTTTTCTTGCAGATAATCCAGGAAGGGAAGTGACATGTATTGGCTTTGTCTCTTGGCTCTTATACTCACCACTGAGGCATATAAAGAAACAGAAAGAGACTTAGAGAGTCTAAGGGTTTAAACATTTTTTTAAAATTTTCTAATTGAACTAGAGTAAAAACAGTAGTTAAAATATACCCTTGGCTGTTGTCATGAAAATCACAATAACAAATTAGCCAAAAATAGCCAGTTTTCTGTGGTTTCCAAGGATACAGTCACAATTAAAATTGTCATCCGCCAATCAATGGCTCATCCTCCCAGTGGACATTAAAAGGAAACTGTGGGGGTGTCTGTGTGGCTCAGCTGGTTAAGCAGCTGCCTTCGGCTCAGGTCATGATCCTGAGGTCCTGGGAGTCCTGGGATCCAGCAGCTCCAGCTCTCAGCTTGGTGGAGAGCCTGCTTCTCCCTCTCCCTCTGGTGCTCCCCCTGCTTATGCTGTCTCTGCCAAATAAATAAATAAAATCTTTAAAAGGAAATTATAGAAGGGGAAGGGACAGAGGGAAAGATTTTCTTGCTAAATACAGGTTAGAAGAAAAGGAGAAGAGTTTGGAAGCCCATTGTGCTGATTCTTTTCAGAATGGTGTAAGGAAGATGGCAGGACTGATTCTGATCCCTCAGAAGACCTGGCTCTGTTTCTATTTTAAAGAAGAGCCAAGTGGTCTTCTAACTCATGGAACCATATGACCTTATCCTCCCCTGTCCAATTTTAGATTTTATCTATAGGGCCCTTTGCCAATAATCTCTTATCTAATCTTCATAAGCACTGTATGAGGATGTGTTAGACACTTGTTATTACTTTTTTTTTTTTTATTTTTTGGCAATAGCAGCCTGACCTCCTTTTAAGAAATTATATTTTCCCCATTTTATACTATCCAGGTAGGCAGTAAATTAAGATTCCCTAGCCAGGGTAGGATTGTGAATCAAATCAGTTAATCCTGGGTAGATAAATCTTCAACTGAGCTATAAAATGACTGAAAACTTTAAGAACTTACTTGCTTTGTAGAAATTCTGGATGAGACTACAGTGTTTCTTCTAACTTGACCACAATGTTATCTTGTTTCCTGTGCCTCTTTGTTAATCCTGTAAATTATTAACTTCCTTCTAACAAGAGTCCACTTCAGCTTACATTAGCCAGAACGAAAAATAATACCGAAGGTGTTTATTCTCATTTTTAATTTAAGAAAACTGAGGCTCAGTTAAATTAAATCCTCTGTCCAAGGCTAATGAGTTAACATAGTGTCTGGATTCAAACTCACATCTGTTCTGCCCTGTCCCCCCAAGAACCACACAATTTCCTTTTATCTGAATAAATAAACTACCTCCCTAACTATATACCCCAAGTCAAGGACCCCCTATCAACAGAGAAATCAAGGGGTGACTCCTGGGAAGAAAATTCTCATTCTTCACACTTCCCCTTTTCTTGAGGTGTTGAGTTTTTTCTCATACTTGATGATTTTTCTCTTTCTATTCCTTCTGTCTGGGTGAGAGGCGCTGAAGATTATTGTCTCTGCACCAGGATCAGATACAGTTTATTTCAGGATGTGCAAATGTCTCTCTTCCTCTTCCTTTATTTCCCTTTCCCTTTCCCTGTTCTTTTCTTTTTTCCCTTTCCCTTTCTTTTCTTTTCTTACTTTCTCTTAGAGTCCTTGGGGCATAAGGATAGAAGAATAAATAGGGCTGCTTAGTATGAAGAATGTTGGTGGATTTTAGGGGATACAGCTCTGTGAAGTGAATGGCCTGGTCCTCTGCTGTGGTAGCTGTTCCCTCACCTCCATCCCATCCAAAGTCTCTTTTCAGAGCCAAACCAAAAAAAAAAAAAAAAAAAAAAAAAATGTTGGAAAGAACATGGCTTGGGAGAAAAGAAGAGCTAAGCTTTAATTCTAGCTCCACTAACTTCTAGCTTATTAGGGGAAATCACTATCCAGTTATGGGAAGTTTCAACTTGATGTAATTTTTTTTTGCCAACTTAGAGAATCAGGAGGATAACTGTATTTGGAGGGAGACAGCTCACCTGTCTAACGGTACATAGGGTCTGCTTGACATCACAGAGCTTCTCAGGGCTGTTCCTGCCTTTCCAGATGCACTCTGTTACTTGAAAGAACCTGCATTCTAAGCAGAGCTACTTCCCTGCCCATGTGGACCTACCTCAGATGGGCAACAGTCATAGATAATGAAGACTCTTGAGTTTTTGAGCCAGATGAACCTCACACCCAGAGTAGAGGCTCCAAAGAACTCTGGGATTTGTCCCTCAAACACATGCCCTGTGTTCCCAATATGATGAGCCAGGAGTGTTAGTGGGATCTCCTTGGGATCCCTTCATGCCTTCTCTATATACTATCCATACTATCCCACTTTGCAGGGGGTCAATGACAGCCTGGTAGGGATATTCCCCTTTGCTTTTCCTGCTGAAATTCATTTTAGCTTCAGATGAATGGGTAACACCCTTCATTAGTCCTGGAGCAATATATAATATGTTGGATTTATTTCAATGAGGTTTGTGAGCTGTGACTTAAGTATTTGAGTTTAGGTCATTTAGCTATCAATAATATGCTTCCTAATCCAGAGTTCTTTGGTGGTTGTTGCTGCTGTTTTTCCCCACTTAGAGAAGTAATTATCTTTATAGGCATGTGAAAGAAACTAAAACATGACTTGCTATTCAATGAATCCTTCTTTTCTTTCTTTTTCTTTTTTTTTTCTTTTTTTTTTTTACTTTCTCTTACTGTCCTTACCCACGATGTAAGCATCAGGCTAGAAGAAACATGAATACTTAAAATATACTGAAGTAGAAAGAGCATGAATTTTGAAACCAGACAGAGCAAGGGTTGAAATCTAGCTCTACTTATTTCTAGCTTGTTGTTTGGCAAAATGACTTTCCCTTTATGAGGGGCAGTATCCTAGTTTATTCTACTCTAAATGGTGATAATATGTACATTTTAGTATTGTTGTTAGTGATGAGTGGTATTTATTATTGTATATTGTATATTGCACAGAGTAAGCCAACTAAGTAGTAGACACCGTAAGTCAAGTCAAAATTTATCAGAAACCTATCCCCCTTTCACAGCTGGTATATATTAAACAATTAAATATATTTTGAACAAATGAATATTCATGATTGCTAGTAGCCCTTTTTGTATTCTTTTTATTATGTGTTGCTGTCATATTTACTTCCTATTCCTGTTGTAACAACTTACCATAAACCTAGGCACTTAGAAAGCCCACATTCATCCACTTCCAGTTCTGGAGGTCAGAAATCTAAGATAAATCTAAGTGCTAGCAGGGTTAGTTCCTTCTGGAGGCTCCAGGGGAGAATCCTTGCCTTTTCCAGCTTCTAGAAGCCATCTACATTCTTTGGCTCATGGCCCCTTCTTGCCTCTTCAAAGTATCTTCAGTCTGACTTCTGCTCTATTCTTACAACTTCTTTCTCTATGTATCAATAGCCTTCCTTTTGTAAGGACTTGTGATTACCTTGAGCCCACTCAGATTTTCAGGATAATCTCCCCATGCCAAGATCCTTGACTTGATCACTTCGGCAAAGTCTTTGATATATAAGGTAATATATTCACAGGTTCCCAGGATTAGACCATAGACATCTTTGGGAGGGGGAGTGCTGCTGTTCAGAATACCACAGCATTTTACCTTGTAACAACATAATCCCCCTCTTTTATCAATTTAATATTTTTGCCCAAAGTTACCTTCTTTGATAGTAAGATCTTAACCCCTTGATTTTGTTTTGTTTTGTTTTGTTTTGCAACTTACCTTATACCTTGCCTACCTTTTATTTTTATTCTGTCTGAATCACTCGATTAAGATTTGTATACGGCACATAGCATTGTGGGGTGTTTTTCATTTTGGTGATCCGATCTAAAAATTCACTTTCTTTAATAGCCCATTTCCATTTTTTGGTGATATATATGTATTAAATCACTCACAATCTCATCTATTGTTTTCTTTTTTTCTGGTACTTAGAAATATACATTGACATTTTATCTTGTAATCCTTTGGTTTACTCTTAATTCTATAGATGAATACATTCATTGTTCACCCATCACCTTGCTGAAGAATTTCTCACCATCTAGCAGATTCTTCAAGAAGGCACATAGGTACAATATTTCCTGAGACATTACAAGACCAAAATTGCCTATAGCTATTACTACTTGGAAGAATATAAAATTCTTGGCTCACAGTAGCTTTTCTTCCCTTTCTTGAGGTGTTGCTCTACTATCTTTTCAATGTCTGATGGTTAATCTGATTTTATTTCCCTAAGAATAACCTGATTTTTATGCTGAGAAGGCCAAAGGATCCTTTCTTGATCTTTTGAATTTAATATAATTGCTTAAATTATTTTTATGCTAACTTTGGGGCATCAGTTTTCTTTAGAATACAGTGTGTTCTTACAATATGTAGATTAGACTCTCCCATTATTTAAGGAAAGTTTCTTCATTTGCATTTGAAATATTTTCTCCCTGAACCCTTGTTTTGATATTTTTCCTCAAAAGTCCCGGGTGTGTTTTGACTACTTTACATACATATCAATATCTGTCTCTAAACCATTTTCTTCTTCCTTCATTTCCTGCTCTGTTCTCATCTTTATTTTTGTTTTTTAATATACCTTTTTTTTGGTAACTTTGTTTTGTCTCATTTTTTTCTTCTTAATGTAGTCTTAATTATAAAATTTTCTTTCTTTTGTTTCCCTTTCTTTCCTAAATTTTTCTGTTACTTCCTAAATTATCAGATTCCGCTTCACCTCCTACTTCGGGCATCACTTCTTGTACCTGGTCATCTCCTTCCTAAATGTTTATATTTCTGCTTTGTGTATGTTTTTTTTTTCATGTTGGAATGTGGCATTATAATTTTTTCTCTGCTTTTTGATAAGTTTTCTGTAGAAGAGTTTTACTGCTGTTTTCTAGATGGTTTCTCTCACAGAATCTCCAGGTAAATGTTTTACTTATACCTTAAAAAAACTTACATTGAATTACCAAATGCATTGCATTCTCCTCGCCTAGTTATTATTTGAGAATATTTTACCTAAGTGGGAAAGACTAAAGCATCCTCTTTAGTTCCTTAACCAAAGGACTGTCACTTCTTTTTCTTTAATATAAGTCATCTTCTGATTTAAATCCTAACCCTGGTTCAATAAGACTTCTGCCGCCAGTCCTGATTTTCTAAATTCTTTTTGCCATCCGCTACTACCAAGGGATACTCCCTACTGCCTTCTAGAATTTTCTTTTTTTCTTTTAGAAGTTGGTTATTGTTGAGAACTCTCACCTCTGGGCCTCTTGAAAATTTCCCATGGCTTCTCTCTCCATTGTCCCCAGAGATGTTCATGCTCTTCTTATTCACAGCAGGTCTCATACAGGGTTTGGTCCAGTTCTTCATGGGATGGATATTTTTTGGTGTTGTGTGAAAACTGCCATGATTAGGGGATCACTGCCCTACTTTTATTCCTTCCCACTCCAAATGTAATGCCTTCCTGTGCTGGTTGACCTGCATTCAGGAGCTTTTGAATCCCCCAACAAAGAATTTGAAGTTTGTAGAATTTCTGACTTTTGCTTTCTCCATCAGTATGGTTTGGAGAAACACTAGGAAATTAAAAATTAAGCTGCCACAATACTAATTTTTTAAACATCTGTTTTCCAAATGACATCTTGAACTTTTATTAAAACCAATTGAGGGGTCAATATTAAAGTTGTTTATGTAAGTTTATAACATTTAAACTAGTTGCTTCCAGAGACAAACCCTAAAATCCTGATGGCTTAACACAGTAAAAGTTTATGTCTTGTTCCTATAAACTGCAGGTGGCCAGGGTGAGTGCCAGGGCAGGGGAATGTACTCTTACAATCATTCAGGGGACTGGGTTGATAGAGCCTTTGCCATCTTTAACACTTGAATTCGGAGATCGCCCCAGACTTTGACATCCAGTTGGCGGATGGAAAAGGGAGAGAAGCTGGAGGTTGCTGCAGGAGATTTTCATGGGTTTGGTCTGAAATTGCACACCTGACCTCTGCCCACTCCCACTGACCACATTCACACAGACAGCCGCATTTAACTCAAAATGAAATTGAAAAATGGGCCCCCGTTTTATGCCTGGGAAGAAAAAAAAAAGATAAATTTTATGAAGAGCTCACCTATCTTGCCCACAAAGTATCGCTCTCTTTTGCCAGTTCACTAGCTCTGTCAAGGCAGGGCTAAAGTTTTTACTCCTGTTTATGCCTCATTTAGCCTATCATAGAACCTGGCCAATAACAGAGGCTCAAGGAATCCTTAGACAATTTAATGGCATTGAATTTTTATTCTGCAACTTAATTTTAATTATTTAAGTATCTTCCAGTATTGATCACAGGCAATGCATTTTTCTCTGAGACTTGCAGTGGAAAGGGTTAAATTAACTCAAAGAAGAGATGACATATTGACAAAGTGAACTGAGTATGCAGCAGATCCCTCCTAAATCTCTATAAACTGTGACAAAGTCCTGTTTTATTTTAACTTGTCATGGAAAAGGACATATATGTTGAGCTAGGTCAGATCAGATTGTAATCTGTCATCTGCCATGATCCTAGGCAGCATGATGGAGAGTAATCCAAGGCGACACTAGTATTGCTGCTAGATTTATGTTTGGAAGAAGTACTTTGAACAGCTAAAGTGACGTATGTGTGTCCATTACCATTATAGGAACTTTCTATTAACATTTCTAATTATTACATTTTTTGTGGTATTAGTATCTAAAAGGATGTGGCATGCCATACCACATATCATTAATTTTAATGATGTACATAATCTTATCATTTACAATGGGCCAATTTTGGGCAAATTCAGCATGAAAATCTCTTCCTGGGACAAAAATTACCAGGTGAGAGAATTCTCAAATTTTTAAGGAGCCAGGAGATCACCTAGTAGAACTATTTCAATTAAGAGATCAGGAAACATGTCAGTAAGTTTAAAGACTTGTGAGACAATACATAACACAATGGGGACTAGAACCAATTTCTCCTCTTATAAGTATTTCTGTGTTTCTCACTAAGAAGTGAAGGACCACCAAGCTGCTGTTGGGAGAGTCTTCCTAGGTTCTCAGCAACATGGTTGGCCTGTTGGAGGTTACTCTTGAGCATGGGAGTGTCCCTGGGATCCCATCAGGAGAGTCTGGTCAAAAGGTTCTGGAAAAAATGAATCTGGCTCCAAGGAAACTTCTCCCCAAATCATTTCCCTCCCAAAAACTGGCTTTGTGATTCAGTCAAAGTCAAAAGATGATAAACAAGAGAAAGAAAAAGAGTAGAGAGGATATAGGGCTGAGCAGGAAGGAGAAAAGAATGCGAGGAAGAAAATGGAGAAAAAGAAAGATTTAAATAGCTATTTCTTTAGCATCTCATATATCACTGAAGTTTATTTAAATTTTCACAAAAGAGGAGATATAAAAATAGGAAGACAATTTCTTTACATTTTATTTACTTATTATTTTGTTTTCTTTTTCCTTTTTTATTTTTTAAAAATATTTATTTACATTTTTGCCTCCTCATCAGCTTCATATGCCAAAATAAGTGAATGCATGTAAAATATTATATGAATTCATTTGAATATGTTAGGTTCTAACCTATTTCAGAGAGAATGGCATATGTGTATATTATATTTGTTATGGTATATTGTTCAAACTTACAAAGAAGGAAATTCAGACACATGCTGCCACATGGATGAACCTTGAGGATGTTATGCTAAATGAAAAAGACAGTCACAAAAAGATAAACATTGTATGATTTTGCTTATATGAAGTATCCACAGTAGTCAAATTTAGAGACAGAATGAAGAATGGTGGTTTCCAGGGACTAGAAGGAGGGCAGAATGGGGATAATTTCTTCATTGTATATAAAAGTTCAGGTAGAGATTTGGAGTTTCAGTTTTGCAAGATAGAGTTCTGTAGATTGGTTGCACAAAAATGTGAATATACTTAATACGACTGAACTATACATTTAAGAATGGTCAAGATGGTAAATTTTATGTGTATTTTACCCAACGTTAAGAAAAAGTTAGCATTGGGAGTAAGTGTGAAGTCTCATGGTAAAATTTCATCTCCTTTTGAGATAATTCTGAGCTTTGTCTCATAATGAGATTGTGTCAACAATGCCTATAAAGCTTTTACCATCAATCTAAACATCAAAGAAAACTGGGTTCTGCAAAGCTGCTGATTTTACTTGCATTGTCCAATATAATGGATTTTTATGGTGTGTGTGTGTGTGTGTGGTATATATTTATGTATGTAATACATGCATATATGTAATAGCTGGTTTGCATATAATATCAGTCTTCACATGCATCCTGTCAGTTAATCCTCCCATTAACCTAGTGGTTTGGATATTGTTATCATGCCCAGTGAACAGATGACTTAACTCATACTTAAAAAGTCTCTTAAGTCACAAACCTAGCAAATGGTGGAGCTAGATTTGAAATCTCTCTGTCTCTCAAGCTCAGACTTTTGACCAATCACCTTGCCTTCAGGTCATTATATCAAAACTCTTGTTTGAGGTAGGGGGAGGCAACCACATATCAGATTCACTCCCCAGATCTTCAGCTAACTCCTGATGAACTTTAATTTATTTTGTTCTAAATATTTTATTTATTTATTTAATATTGAGAGAGAGAGAGAGAGAGCAAGAGAGCACAAGCAGGGGGAGCGGCAGAGGCAGAGGCGCAGAAGCAGGCTCCCCACTGAGCTGGGAGCCCAATGTGGGACTCGATCCCAGGATCCTGGGATCATGACATGAGCTGAAGGCAGTCGCTTAACCAACTGAGCTGCACAGGCACCCTTGAACTTTACTCTATTGATTAAAACAATTATGGTGCTTTTAAAAACAGTCTTATTGAGATATCGTTAACACATAATACATTTCCTATATTTAAACTAGATGATTTAACAGGATTTAACATATATATATCCATGACACCATCACTACAATCAAGATAGCAAATATACGTATCACTCCCAAAACTTTCCTCATGTATTTCGGTAATTCTTTTCTAAATGAATTAAAATGTCAATTCTTCACCAAATTGATCTATAGATACAACACAATCCCAGTAAAAATCCTGGCAGGATTTCTTTTTTTCTGGTTATTAGCAAACTGTTTCAAACACATTTCTGGATTGTAAAAGAAACTAGAGTAGTCGAAAAGAGTTTATAAAAGAACAAAGTTGAACACTTATATTACCTGATATTAAGACCTAATCTTAATAATGTCATAAGCAAGTTGGTCTAATTATTGACAAATTTGGACACATAGGTCAGTGCAGGATATTAAGTCCAGATACCCACAAACACAAATATGGTGCATTGTTTTGTTTTTTTTAAAACTAAGATGAAAGTATAATTTAATGGAGAAAGGATAATTTTTTTCAGCAAATGATGCTGGAGAAATTTAATGTCTCTATACAATAACTAATCTTGACTTATACCTAGCATCTTATATAAACATTAACTCATAATGTTCATAGACTGATACAAATCCTAAACATGTAGAACTTTTAGGAAAAAATATTTATGACCTTTAGAGTTGGGCAAAAAATCGTTAGGTCTCATACCAAAAAACATGATCTACTAAAACAGATAAATTGGATTTCATCAAAATTTAAAATACTTCTTCTTTGAAAGACATCACCAAGGGAATGAAATGATAAATTACAGGTAGGGAGAGGATGCTTGTAACTTAGTTGTCTGCAACAAGACTCATTACACTCTCAAAATTCCATCATAATGAAACACAGAACTAGTGAAAATAACAGGGAAATATTTAACAGGCACCTAAAGCACAAGAACAAAAAAAGGAAGATAACAAATAAATACATGAAAAGATACTCTCCATCGTTAGTAATTGAGAATTGCAAGTTAAAACCATGCCATGAGGTACCATTGCACACCTTTTCAAAAAACAAAAGGAAGGAAAGAAACAAATAAAAAATCCCTGAAAAACCATGTGTTTTTGAGGATACAGAGCAACTGGAACTCTCCTACATTTCTGGTGGGAATTCACATTGGAAAGCCACAATGGAAAACTGTTTGATAGTTCTTTGTAAAGTAAAATATATTTTTACTTTATAACCCAGTAATATCAGTTTTAGGTGTTTTGGGAAATAAAAATTTGTGTTTTGTGCAAAAAAATACATGATGTATATCTATATACAAACCAAAAAAAATACACATGAATTCATGTTACATACATGAATGTTCATAACAGTATATTTTCTAACAGCCCAAACAAGAAATAACCCAAATTTCCTTCAACAAGTGAGTGGCTAAACCAACTGCAGTACATCCTTATAGTGGAATAAGTATTCAGCAATGAAAAGAAGGGAAGAATTGATAAACATCACAACACAACTGAACATCAAATGGTTTACAATAACTGAAAGAAGTCACATGGAAAACTTTACACACTGTATAATTCCATTTATATGACATCTGGAAAGGGCATGGAGATAGGTCTGGGTTGGGAGAGGAAATCAGATGGAAGGAAGGCATGACTTCAAATGGGCATCATGGAAGAACTCTTTGCTATGAGGGAACTATTCTGTGCCTTGTTTGTGGTGGTTGTTACATGGATCTACTACTGCCTATTAAAACTCACAGTAATGCACAACTACAGCAAGAAACTGAACTTTATGGTGCATCTACTTTTTTGAAATATTTAAAAATTTTCTATTTTTATTAAAATTAAATTAAATTAAATTAAAATTAATATTTAATATTTTAATTTTTAAAAATGGGATATTACCTTTTTTAAATAAAAAAGCAAGTTCTTAATCCATGAGATGTTAGAACAGTCACTGCAAGGTGACCTGTGCATTGCTTCTACAGTCATGGGGTCCTCCAGCCATCTAGTTCCACTCAGATGTAGATAAGACCACAGATGTGATTACTGAAAAAAAAAAATGTATGTTTATCATAGAAGGACCTCTCTGCTCTCCTACCCCACATACCATAGCTTTCCTTTCTGATTTATAAACACAGGTTAGCGGGAAGGATAATATTTTGTACTGAGAGATCAAGTAAATAATTCTTAAATAATTGAGACCTTCCCTCAGCCCACAAACATGCCATCATCAGAAAACATCCACAGACAGTGGGAGTAGCTAGCTGTTTGAGAGGGGCTGACAGGAAAGTGTTGGGGCTCTTAAATACAGCTTTCCATCCCTAAGAGAGCCCATTTGCTGTATTATAGGATATTGGTGTATTTTTTTTTTTTTTCTTAAACTAGCAATCTGCTTAGTCCAAAAGCTAGTATATGTATTATTGCTTTGCTGGATACCAAGCTCTTTCTCATTAGAGGCATTGATATTGATTAAAAGTTGTTCACCAAGTATCAGGTCCTGTTGCCATGGAATAATGCTTGGCTCCCCTAATGTTAAACAGAGAGTCCAAAATTATCATTCAAATTAATTAGAGTAATTTGGAATGGAAACTTGATGGGGAAGCCAGTTGCTAGAGGTGTCAAAGTAAGCCATTACTGCCACCTCATTTCTCCTCACTCAGCTCTCCCAAAAGACAGTGAGTACGGTGTTACGAACCATCCCTTGGGCAGGCCAGTGCAGGGCTTATTTCCATGGAGTCATGACCTGTGTTCTCCCCTCCTGTGTGCAGTCCCAGCAGACAGGGAGGTCAGATAAGCTCAGGCTGGTGCTGCAGACCTTGTCCTCAGTATGCTGACTGTGCAGCAGCCTGGAAGGTTGGCAGGGCCTCCACTGCCCTGAAGATGTACTGGACGTGAAATGTACTCTTCCCTAATGAGTGCTTTAGACTGTTGCCCTTCTCTTTTATTGGCTTTTGGTCTTTAATCCCTGTGTGTTTGGGGTTCTACCCCACTACATACACTTCTGTCTCCTTTTGCTGCAAGTTATCACGGATTCTAGGCAATTCAATCTCAGAATCACTTTCTGCTCTTTTCTAGTAAGAATTTTCCTACCCTGTCTCAGATACTATTTGCATTTTTCAAGAATAATTCCTATTGGGGCTCCAGTACGAGTAGCTCCCCTGAAACTGAGTGGAGGTTTCTGCTATAGACAGCAGGGGAAACTTGAAGAATCTTTGTAAATATCCTGCTGAGAGTGGATAAAGGCATAGGGGAAGAACTCTGAGTCCCAAGACTGACTCAACATAGTCCCGTGTGTCATTTCACTTGCCTAAGGGTTGCAATGAGGAGGGCATAGCCATTTTTGGCTCATGACCTGAGCCTAAATTAAGAGTTGGACACTTAACTGACTGAGATACTCAGTCTCCCCTCTATTAGGTCATTCTTATCTTTTACATCTTGGTTGCTGCATTTTAAGCCCTCCCTAAAATCTTGCTTGAGTTCCATAGTCCTAACTTTTGAATTCATCTGGACTTTCTTGAATACGTTGTACTGACAACTTTTCAAAAGCCTTTGTGTTAACTGTAACTTGAAAGGTAATATGGAAACCTAATTAATGAATCACACATGTGTAAGAGACTACAGTTAGATCAGAATTCACATACTAATTTTCATGCTATTTCCGTATTGGAAAACAGGGGACAGTGAGAGAAAGCCCATACTAAAATCAATCAATCAATCAATCAATCAGGAAAAAATGCCAAAACAACTTATGTGGTAAGTAATCAAATCCTCCCCTAGAGGAAAGAACTTGTGTGGGGATGGGAAAAAGAAGCAGAGGTTCACAGTCTGGCAGATTAGTAAGCAAGAAGCAGGAAAACCTCAGCCAGTCATTACCCCAGTGACCAATACTCAAGAATGAAAACAAATGCATTGTTTCAGATTCCATTTTTCTAACTGCTAACATGCTGTCTAAACTCTGTTAACATCTATCCTTCAAAAGCAAGAATACTGGACTTTATGTTATCATGGTTATCAACTCTTCACAATAAAATTGAAAGAAATGTTTTCTGTTTGCAAGAATGATTAGTCTAATCCTATCAGTTTGCAGAAGATCAACAGTTATTGGAAGATATTCCAGAAAAATAATGACATAATAGTATTATCAGTCATCAATCATGTGTCCCCATTATGGAAGCATGAAAGTGCTCAATGAAATAATAATACTGGGGTGGAGGTGGATCAGAACCATGGAGAGCAATTGCTCTGATTGATGGATGAGTGAAGGGAGGAGAGTATATGTAGGGGACCTATCAGACACCTCTGGGACCTTGATTCATATCCTCACCTCCAATTTCGGCTATCCTCTAGCAAACAGTGCCTGGCCGTCTTTGATGCACCACGTGTTGACAGCATTTCACCCTTAATAAAACACATGCCCATAAATCCTTCTCTTGGATTCTTCTTTTGGGAAGAACCCAAGTTAAGATAGTGTCAGGTGAGTACCTAGACATCAGATGCTTTCAATGGAATTGAGCCCAGCTGCCCACAGCAGTGGATGAAATAATATATCCTTTATTGTCTTTTCCTCCTTCTTTCACCTTCTCTGTCCCTGGATCCCTCCCGGGTAAGCCCTGGACACAAGTTCTTGCTCAGGCTCTGCCACCGAGGGGAACCAAACTTAGATAGGGATTGAACAGAAGTGATAAGAGAGTTGAAAGGAGAAACAAGGGAATGTAGTTTCACAGAAGCCGAAGGATGGATGAATTTCAAGGAAGAGACAGTGATCAATTGCATCAAAAGCTATAGAGAGGTTAAACAAGATGAAAAGTGAAAATAATCAAATTTAGCAACTGGAAGGTTATAGGCAAACTTGGGATAGAACTGTCAATGTGGTGAAGAAGGTAGGTTTTTCTTCTGTTGAAATTTGTTCTATTGTTGCATTTGCCTGTTTCTCTGACACCTTCCTCATTTTTCTAAATCTCCAGGCTATAAACTTTAACATTTCCAATCTATTCAGAGAAATAATCTGCTCGATATTGCAATGATAGTGAAAGCCATTTTAATTCTATCCCTTTTGTCTCCCAGAATTTATTTTGCATTTACTTTTTATGAAAAAAAGTACGACTTCCTCTGGAATTGCGCCAGCCCACTTCTCTGGCCTTGTCTCCCTTCTTACTCTTTTCATTTATCTGCAATATCCTAATTGTTTGGTTTCTTTAACTTTATACAGCAATGACTCACTTCCCTCTTCATCAAAATTAGTTTTCTTGCCTTTGAGTATATGAATCATTCTTCTCTTATAAGTATTATCAGTAAGCCTCTATAAATTCTAAAGTTTGCTGTGCATGTGAGAGAGATATTAAAAAAATACATTGTTATCAGTTTAGGCTCATTTTTGGCATCAGTGAGGATATAGAGAATCTTACTATTTATAAAGGGAAGGGTCCAGAAATGGCACACTCATGATAATAAAAATTATCTTGCCAGGATGGGAAAGGCAGTTCTCTTCAGGATTTTATTTTAATCTTTAAGTTTATATAATTTCTTTCTTCACAATATCCTGGGCATTTTACATCAATGTCTGATTCATCCATAAAAGTCCACCATACACTCTCCTTTGCTTGTACAATGTCAATTCTATTGACAATATGGGTAATTGTTCTGATTATTGTAAGTGGTTCTGTTCAATAAACCATTATTTGGCATTGAATGATTTTTCGAGGCACTCTGAGAATATGAAGTGGAAGGAGTTCTGTAAGGAACTGTGAATATTGTCTCAGAGGCCAAAATGGTGTTTGACCTTGAGGAGTGGGTGCTTTTGACTGAGAGAGTTCTGGGCAGAGGGCCTTCTGGTGTCCTATGTCTTGATCTGGGTATTGATTACATAGGTGTGTTCTGTTTGTGCAAATTCAGTCAGCTTTATACTTATGGTTTACATGCATTTGCATATACATTTTATTCTTCAATAAAACCCCCAAATTTAAACGCAAAAATAAAGCCATGAAGTTATTAGATGTGAATACAGAAAATTCTTTTATAACTTCAGTATAAAGTCTTTTTAAACGATGACTCATAAATCAGAAATCAATGCAGAAATGAAAGCTTAAATTGCAAAAAGAAAACATTCTAAGTAAAATTAGAGATAAATGTCAAATTAGAAAACATTTGCAATGCAACTCACATCTTAACAAATCAGTAAGAAGGCTGTCCAACTGAAAATGAGACTAGCATTTGAACAACAGAAGTGAGAAAGAAATGGTTTTTACATGTATGAAAAGTTGATCAGTTTGTGTTATAGGATGAGAAATGAAAGTGAAAGCTACAAGAATACATCCTTTTTACCCACTAGGTTAAGATTTTTTTTTTTTTTGAGTTTGATAACACATTGTCTTATAAGATATAGGGAAGCAGGGATCCCTATACACTCTTTGTGGGACTATAAATTAGCATAATGTCCATTGGAATTTTATTGGCATTATCCATTGAAATTAAAAATGAGCATACTAGGGGTGCCTGGGTGGCTCAGTCAGTTGATTTTGGCTCAGGTCTTGATCTCAGGGTCATGGGATCAAGCGTCACGTGATCATGCCCCAGTGGGGAGTCTGCTTGAGATTCTCTTCCTCTCCCTCTCTCTCTGCCCCTTCCCTTGCTTGCATGTGCACTCTTTCTCTCTAAAATAAATAAACAAATCTTTTAAAAAAATGAACATATCATATAACTCAGCAATTCAATTCTGAGAAATTAGATTACTTGTACATGTATAAATGATTCAGGTACAAGAATATTAAGTGAAGGAGTGATTATAATTATAAAATACTGTAGCAATAAAGTTATTTTTGCTAATTTGCAAATAAAATCTGAAATATAAACACAGGCTCTGGGGAGTCAAGGCGAGAAATATATGATTGAAAGGTAGGGTCAGAGAGCTTTCATGGTCTACCTGAATGTTTTCTTGAAAATCACCTACTGGGAAAATTAATTAAATAAAAAAAAAAAACTAAAGTATAACAAAAAACCCCATGATGTTTCAACTTAAATTACACTAAATGGTAGATAATAATCTGGTAAATGTTGTCATATGATAAAACTCACTAATTCTAAAAAAAGTGGTAATTGCTGTAATATTAGGAAAACACAGCATATTACTGTATAATATCTGTCCTTGACCAGAGGTTAGGAAAGTGTTCATTCTCTTGTACCATGCTTGTTGGTGTGTGAATTGACAAAAGATCCTGACAGTACCAACATCTGTGTAATCTCATTCACACCAATTTATCACTAGAATATGGATCCACACAATATTATGAACAAGACCATTATCTATACTGTTATTTCTATTAATTGAATATTAACACTGAGCAATGAGTAACCAATAAAAAGTGAAAATAAATTAACATGTAATCATATGATGAAATGTTACAAAGTCACTGGAAAAAAACCGCAAGTATTTGAGACAAAATAAAAGTGTGAAAATATGCTGCAGTGTATGTTAAGTAATTAAGCAAGGTATGACAGTTTATATCATATAATCATAATTCAACAAAGTTTCATATGCAATTTCTGAAAGGAAATCTCTCTAATTGGTAGGAAGATGACCAATTTTCTTTTGCTTGTGTCCAATATTTTCAAATGTTATATTTTATACAGACATTACTTTATTGTCAAGAAAATGAACAAAAAAGTAACATGCAGTGTGTCAATGTCTGTTATAACTAGAGTATTCTGATATTATTCTGCAGTGCTGGTTTCCTGCAGGTAATATATGGACGGATTTATTCTGCTCTGAAGGGTCCCTAGTGGTGGTGATTCTCACAAAAAGAAAAGTGGAAAGATTTATTTCAGAAAAGCCCTTTGTCATCTGTGCACTGGAACACTTAGATTGATTCTTGGCTCAGTTTCCAAGAGGGCACAAGCAGACCCCCTCTTCAGAGATTTCTTAAGTTTACACTCCAGTGCAGTTGGTGAAAACAGCTGGTCCTAGGTCTGGAATCAAGTAATTTGTTGCTCTAGAATATTACGTACAGACTTCTCCCCTGCACTCAATGCCCCTCCTCCACATTGGGCATTGGAGGGGCAGGTAACGATTTCTCCCATGTGTCCAAATAGCTCCTATCCCTCTGAATAATCACCATCATCTCCCAGAAAATGCCCAGAGAGTTGCATAGAATTAAGACAAAATATGTATCATATGTATCACATTGTTGGACTAAAATAGGGATAGAAGTAAATTCTTAAAAAAAAAAAAAAAAAAGAGTGAGCTAAGGCACTGGGGCTAAAAAGGCCTGTGTTTGAATTTCTACTCCGGTCTTATTCCCTATTTAAACCTGCTCATCTTTCTGAGCCTCAGCTTCTTCCTCTGTGAAAATAGGTCATCAGTATCTAGCATGCCAAGTTGGAAGAGTTGGACAGTTATATAAGAAAATGTACAGGAAAAATCCTCATGCTATCTGGCTCATGGAGACGCTATTCAGTGCCAGATGCTGATCTAAAGGGGGTTATGTATTTTCTCATTAATACTCAATTTCTGAGTATCTTCCATAATCTTCCATTATCTTGACCTAATCTTAGAACTTAGTTTTCTTTCTTTCTTTTCTTTTTTTTAAAGGTTTAATTTATTTATTTGACAGACAGAGATCATAAGGAGGCAGAGAGGCAGGCAGAGAGAGAGGGGAAAGCAGGCTCCCAAGTAGGGAGCCCAATGCGGGGCTTGATCCCAGGACCCTGAGAGCATGACCTGAGCCAAAGAGCATGACATGACCCACTGAGCCACCCAGGTGCCCCAGAACTTAGTTTTTCTAAAAGAACCAATTTGGTTGCAAATTCGTCTGTATAGAGAAAAATGAGAAGAAAAGCTCAAGATACGTGTTGACAAACCTAGACAAAAATCTAGTAGCACTATGTTAAAATACAAGATAATAATTAATGTAAAATCATCTTGCAATGACATGCAATAAATATGTATGCATACATTTAAATATTTTTAAATTAACTTACAATTAAATTGGCTTTTGGTGTACAGTTATATTAATCTTGATACACTTATATGATACTTACATAAATAACACTACAATCAGGATACAGGGCATCATACCCAACACTTTCCTTTTCCTCTTCTTTTGTGGTAGAACTTTCTCCCCGCCCTACTTCTTCTGGTAGCTGCTGGTCTATTCTTCATAACTTCGTCACTATGTGTTTGTCTTTTCAAAAATATCATAGAAATGGACTCATGCAATATGTAACTTTTTGAGATTGGCTTCTTTGGAATTCATCCAAATTGTTGCATTTGTCAATAGCTTCCTCTTTATTGTTGGGAGTATTCCATTGTATGAATATACAATGGTTTGTTTGACCATTTCTATGTAAAAGAATATCTGGGCTGTTTCCAGTTTGAGGCACTTATGAAGAGAGCTTCAATAAACATTCATGAATAAGTTTTCATATGAAAATAAGTTCTTTGTTTAAAGCAAATACCTTGGAGGAGAATTGCTGGATCATATAGTAAATATGTGTGTACATGTGTGTGTATATATACATATATATGTGTGTGTGTGTGTGTGTGTGTGTGTATAGACATTCTTGATTTTATGTTATGCTAGGTGGTGGTATATTTTCAATTTTATAAGACATTTCCAAACTATTTCCTAGAATGGCTGGACCATTTTTCATTGCCTTTAGCAATATGTGAAACTGGATTACATCACGTCCTTACCAGTGCTTGGTATGACCTGTCTTTTTGTGTCCATGTGTTTTTGTTTTTATGAATATGCAAAAGCAATTCAACGGAGAAAAGAGCCTGATGTTAGGTACATACACAAGATTGAAATTATTTTTTTATGAACTCTTATTATTATGTAAATCCATCTTTATCTTTGGTAAATGTTTGTGTGCTCATGTTTTCTTATTTGCTATTAATATATCCACTCCATTTTTCTTTGGATCAATGTTTGCGTGCTATACCTTTTTACTTTTAACTTCCTTATATATCTGAAGTGACTTTTTGGGAGCCTATACTTAGGGCATATCTCTTTTTATTTTTAATTTTTAGAAAATGAGAGAGTGGGATTTGGAGCAGAGGGAGAGAGAATCTTAAGCAGGCTCCATGCCCAGTGCTGAGCATGACATGGGGCTTGATCTGATGACCCTGAGATCGTGACCTGAGCCAAAATCAAGAATAAGGTGCTTAAATGACTGAGCCACCCAGGTCCCCTAGCACATCTCTTTTTAAATCTATCCTGACTATTTGTCTTTTAATCGTGCCTAGAACATTTACACTATACATATTTATTACTGTTTGTATTTAGATCTGCCATTTTATTATTTGTTTTCTGTTTGATCTCTTTGTTTTAATGCCTCCATTTTCCCTTCCTGTTTTCTTTTGGCTTACTTGAACACATTAATTATTAAATGTTAATGTATCTATTGTCTTTTTATATGCATTTCCTTGGATAAGCCTTATTTTCCTATGCTTTGTGTTTTAGTGGTTGTTCTTTGCATAATTATAGTGGCTACATAATCTGCCTAAAATCCTTGTTTGTCCCTTCCAGTGGGAGGCAGAAAACTTACCACCATATCTTTCCCTCACCTTTCACTGTTTGGTTTGCACTTTCTTAGGTGTTACTTCTACTTTCATTGAAAATTCCATGAGATAGTCTCATAGTTTTGATCTCAACTACCATAGTATATTAAAGAACTCCAGAAAATTTCATTACATTTACCTAGATGTTTACATTGTGATCTCTCTTCTTTCAGGACTGACGCTCCTAATTTCCTTCTTTCTTTTTTTTTTTTTAATTTCATTCTTTCTGATGTCTTTTACCTTTTTAGAGTAGATGTGTGATAATACATTCATTTGTCTTTCCTTCATCTCAGAATGCATTAATTTCAGCTTTATTCCTAAAGAGTATTTCTCCTGCATATAAAATTGTAGGTCAATTGTTCTTTTCTTTCAGTATCCTAAAAAATGTTATTTGACTTTGTTGTAGACTTCATTATTTTCCATGAGAATTCTGCAGTTACAATCATTATTTCCTTATAATTGAGGCATCTTTTTCTGGTTTATTTCTAGAATTTTTCTTTGTTTATGACCATTTTTTAAAGTATGTATCTGGGTATTGGTTTCTTTGCAATTTTTCTGCTTGAAGTTTGCTGAACCTCTTGAATCTGTGGGTTTATATCTTTCAAATATTTATGAGAATCTTAGCCATTATTTCTCCAAATAGTTTTTCTCTGTCCTGTCCATTTTCTTCTCTCCTTCTGGGATACCAGTGACATCAATATTTGACCAATGAATGAATGTTCCTGAGAACCTGTTGTTTTTCTAAAGTCTTTATCTAATTTGTTCATACTGGATAGTTCTTTTTCATCTATTTTCAAGTTCATTGATTCATTCTTCTGTCATTTCCATTATGCTATTGAGGCTATTCTGTGAACTTTTTACTTTAGAATACTGTTTTTTTTTTTTTCAGTTCCCAAAAGTCCATTTATTTCTGGTTTATATATTTTTTTCTTGAGATTTTCTATCCTTTTTCTTTGTTTAAAGAGTATTTACAGATATTTAATTTGACACTTTTATTTTAGATGCTTTGGTGTCTCTGTTGAATAATTTCAACACTTTCACCATTTTCTTACTGACATCTGCTAATGGACTTTTCCCGTGAAAGGTGAGATTTATTTTTTTTCCTGGCTAGGAAATATTGACTTGTATTCTGGACATTTTGAATATTATGTCATGAGATTATAAGTCTATAAGTCCTATAAAGACTGGCTTTTTTTTTTTAAATAGTAAACCTGCCTGGTAGAGTGCACGCCACAAGTTTGGACCAACTTTCTATGAGTGTGTCTTCAACACTACTTCACTTCATAGAGCTCTTTGGATCTATGTCTTCTGTCTTCAGTTGGTAGTCTGGAACCTGGCTGTGGCTTTATCTTGGTCAGGTCTCAAAGTCTTTGTCTTGCCGTTGGAACTGGATCAATACATGTTGCAGCTTGGTGACGAGCTTAGGAGTTTTTAAACAACTTCACTGTTTGCTTTCCTAAGCTTCTGCCTTTCCGTGACCTTCTTGATGTTCTCTGGTTCTCTGGAACTCTCTTCCTAAGTCCTCCACCCAGAAATCTGGGGCTATATTTATCCTGCTGTGTTCTGGACTCCCCAGAACTGCAGTTGCTTCTATGACCAGAAGTTGGGAAGCCAGAGAGAGGGGAAAAACCAACAACAGCTGGAATCTGTGGGAGCCACAGAACCTCTTGGAACACACTCTCATACTGCTGAGGCAGCTTCCTCTGTCTCAGAATTTTAGATTCCTGCAAACTCCCATAGCTGCTGGAGTCACTACCACCACAGATGCTGCAGCAGGATCATCACTGGGTCATGAAAGAATGGAGAAAATACATATTTATTTTTTAAAAAGGAATAACAAGTATTCTTCCATTCAGAGCCTTAGAATTCCCCTTCCTGATCTTTGGGAGGGAGGCAAAAGACCAGTTTTGCGTTTGGGACTTCTTTGAATCCAAGCCAAGGAATACCAGAGTAGGGGTGGAAGATGGTAAAGTCACTGCAGGTACAGTGGTGTTTTGAGATATGGTCTTCTTCCTCAATTTGGCTCCTATTGTTTACCTTTTAGAACCATCACATGCCCTGTACTTTCTACCCAGGTGGAATGTCACTGCTCTTTCTTCCCTGGAATTGAAACTGATCAAATATACCTTACTAGACTCTTAAACTAGTGTCCTATTTTCCCCCATTGTGCCATGATGCTGGGTTTTCAAAGATTATGATGAAGAAAGATCTCCTTCCTTATGCGTTAAGTGAAACTCAACTCATAATCTTTTGGATATCCTAAATATTGAATGTTAAATTTCCTAGAATTGGTTAAAGTTATTCCATGACATCAGCATTCAGCTGTTCTTTTGGAATTCCCGAAACTAAACGTTTTGAGATCTTACCACTTCTTTAATACTGATGTGTAGAGGCAGAGAACCAATCCTATCTGAGTGGCCACTCATTCATGTGTCTTTTCTCACATAACTATCCTTACCTGTTTCCCTGAGCTGTTTCTGTGCCTGATAGAATTAAAAAAAAAAAAAAAAAAGGTTTCTTATTAACTGTTGTAAGATAGAGAAGCTCTTTATTCACACTTCCTAAAGTTATCTGTCACAATTTGATGCACTAAAGAATTTATCAAAGTGCTTACCAAACTAGAAAAGAATACACTGGAGAGAGGGTGGAAAATCAATCCACCCTACTTCATATGCCAATGCAACCCCAACCTAACTGCTAATAAAAATAACTAAAGAACACATCATTTGTTTTATCTTGAGATTTTGGTCACAACAAAGCTATTAATCCCTTATAACTTGTGATAGATTACAAAATGGTGCAAATTCTCCATCTTTTTAAAAGTATCTGTGTCCTTTTTTATTGACTTTGTAACTCCTCAAGAGATGAAGTCTATTCTGTTTAAATCTGGGCTGGCTCTGGGACTTACATTGGCCAATAGAATGTGTGGATGGGATGCCTTGCCAGTTCCAAGTCTAGGCCAGGAAGACCTGCATGCTTCCGTTTATTCCCTGGAAACCCTGCTGAGCCACCATACTAACAAGCTCAGGCTAGCCTGCAGGGGGATGAAATACCATATGGACTAGAGATGAGCCATCCAAGCTGATCCTGGTCTCTACCAGACCCAATAGTTGACTATGAACTCATGGATGGGCCCAGCTTAGACCAGCTGAGCCAGGCTCAGATCAGCAGAATTATCTAGTCACCTCATAGCCACAAGAGCATTAATCAAGTGTTGTTGTGTACAGCCAATAGTTTTGGGTGGTTTGTTATGCTGAAAAACCTAACCGACACATGAGTTAAGAACTATTTTTATTAACTGACGAGACCCTTCATTGCTCCCCAAAGCACACACACACACACACACACATAGGGAGGGAGGGAAGAAGGGAGGAAAGAGGGGAGAGGGAGAGAGAGAGAGAGAGAAGGAGAGAAAGCAGAATGTTTGGAATTGAGCTGCACTTAAGAATACTACTCTGCAGTCCCTAGTCATATGAATGACAGTCCCAGTACCTTTACAAGCCTGCCAGTAACTATTAGCATGTATCTAGGAGACTGACAAGATTTTCGTATATTTTATGGCCCACATTCTGCCATTGTAGCCGTAATTGCCATGAGAATGCAATAGTGCATGGATCCCTATCTTCAGCAAACATATTCCTTCTGAGAAAAAAGGAGACTGACTTGCAAAGAATGACTTTGTTCGTGTGAAGGAGATAAAGAAGCCCGCAACTGAGACTATGCAGAATGGTGCTGCCCAGACTCTCATTTTGTATTCTCAGCCCTAATTAGCTCTTTTGGAGCAGATTGTTTGCAATGAGCTCCAGAAAATTGAGTATGATTTACTCAAGGCAAACAGGGTTCAGTTGTTAACCTTTCAGTCTTTAACGAGGCAACATCTTAAGGATGAACAACAGTAAACAAGGAAGCTTGTCAATAGGAATCAAAACTGTGCCAGGATCCGATTTTACACCAAAAACAAGTCTCTGGAGAAAAATAACTTTTCTGGCATGAAGTGACGGTGCAGGAAGTGCTAGAAAAGAGTATCATCCTGACTCAAAGCTGAGAATTCAATTTGGGGGTGTCTTATATTAAGAGGCAATTTTACAACAAACAATGTTCCCATTCTGCTGCAGAACCTAGTGAATAAATGATGACTAGAACAATGTGACAATATGATATCTGACTTCATAGGAACGTGGCGGTGTTCAGGTAGAATTGTGAGTTTTCAGTGTAGTCTTAGATAGGAACTATGCCATTAAGAAAACAGGTGATCAGAGTGAGTTGTGGGACCCTACACAGATGTTTTGCGTGTGGTAGGAGGATCCCTGAGATGAGAACCTACAGGCAATCCCCACTACTGTTCTAGCTGAGCCTTCCTCGTAGAATTGCCTCCACTTTGCTGAGTGTGCTGAACCTCCTTATCTTTTACCATCCTCTCTGTCTGGACAGTATTTCCTGACTTTGTAGTCTGGAAAATTCCTGCTAATCCTTAAAGTCGAAATCAAATAATTCCCTTACAAAAGGAGAACAAATTCTTGCCCCATCTCTTTTTCCCTGGCACATTTTATATGTGTGGTTCCGAATAGACTCTAAGACACTAAAAGGCAACAACTGGACCATTATTTCTGAGGTCTGAGCTCCAAAGTCATACTGATAATTAGAGATAATTAAAAAGATAAATTAAAAAGAAGAAACATAGTACCTTTTGTAAATCTCAGACCATAATTTTCCCTCCATAAGTACATAGAGAAAAATTTTCAGGGAGAACATTCAGATTCTCACCAAAAAGAAAGAAGGAAACAAAAACCACATCATTTTTATTATAGCTCCTGGAGCAATCTTACACATAGGCTGGAAATTGTTTTTGCTTCTTGATTGACTGGGGACGTGAGTTGGTATTCTGGTGGTATACAAACATGGCTATAGTTATTCCTGTCCCGTACCGACATCTCTTTATAATGTGATTTTGCAGCTTCTCTCAACAAGAGGTGAAGTTTATTTCTTAACCCTCTGAGTCTGGGCTGAACTTGAAATTTGTTTCACCAATAAAATGCAGTGGGAAGTCATGCTGTACCTGTCCTAAGCCCAGGCCTCAGAGGACTTGAATTTTTGTGCTTTTTCTTTTGGAAAGTTGCCCAACGATTCTGTGAAACTCTTGATCTAGCACACTGGAAGATGAGGGACCACATAACTCAGAAACTAGCCTGCTCAGCTAGGCCATGTGAGTCCAGTCAGCCCCCCAGAGGACCTAGCTGCTGAACAAAGATGCGTAGTAACACAGACAAGACCAGAGAAACCATCCAGCTGAGCCCAAGCCAAACCACTAATCCACTGAGATGTATCTAAATAGTAGACTGTTGATTTAGGTTACTATGTTTGAGATGGTTTGTGCTCAGGAAAAAAAATTAACTGACAAAATTGTCAAATATACAAATGTACACAGGCCTATCACAGATGGGTCCTGAAGGTTTTTCTTCACTCTTGGGTTGTTCAAATATCCTTCCTAGGTTTCTGAGTTTCTCCCTCTTTCTTTTCTTTCCCAGAAGATCTTCAGTCTCTCAAATCCCTTTGCTTCTCTGTTCTTCAACTTTGACTGCCTCTCTTCAGCTTTCAGCACAGGTTTTCTGTTGTGTTTCAAATCATGGGGGTTTTTCTACCTGTACACTATCATCAAGGGTTTCCAATTCATTAGAATACAGGAGAGGGATAAATGAATACAGGATGCCTTTGCAGAATATGTCTTATTCCTGGGATGCAATGAGGTAGAGAAAAACAAAATTCCTACTTGCCACATTCTACCTTTAGTATAAAATTTTGAATCATTAGAAGAGAGTGGTTTTCATTTGATACTATCCCCCTTCCTTGCCGCCTCAATCTCACCAACAGGGTGAAAGAGATTGTGATGAGCCAATGAATTTCCCACTCAAAGCTGTGTTTTTCTAGTATAAAAGTGACTTGGTGGGTTTCGGGTCCTACAAATCAATTAAAAGTTTTGTCCATCCACAAATATTTAAAATTTTGATACTTCCAATTGTCCTCCAGAAAGTATCAATTTCCATTCCTCCGCATTTCCTCACCTTATCACAAACATTTTTTTCAAGTTTTCATTGTGTATTTATATGCATATACAACATATATGCAAAACATAATATTTTCCATTATAACCACTTTAAATGTATAGTTTACGGACATTAATTACACTTACAATGTTGTAGGAATATTGCCAATATGTTTCCAAAATCTTCTATCACCCCAAACAGACGTTCTGTAACTATGAAGAAATGCTCCTTGTTTTTGCCTCTCCCCAACCCCTGTAACCTCCAGTCTACTTCTTTCTGTAAGAATTCACTCCTCCTATATATTTCATATACGTGAATCATACAACATTTGTCCTTCTGTGGCTGCCTGATTGCATTTAGCATAATATTTTCAGGATTTCTTGATGCATTTATCAAAACTTCATTTCTTGTAATGACTGAATCATATTCCATTGTATGTATATGTCACATTTTCTTTGTCTAGTCATCTGTAGCCCTTTTGGCTATTGTGAATAGTGTTGCAAAGAATATTCACATGATTCTTGAATCCCTGATTTCAATTCTTTGGGTTTATACTTGGGAGTATAATTGCTGGGTCATATGATAATTCCATGTTTAACTTTTTGAGGAACTGCCAAACTGTTTTCCATAGTGGCTGCATGATTTTACATTCCCACCAGCAAAAGAGAGGGTTATAATTTCTTCACATCCTCGCCAACAGTTAATTTCCATTCTTGAATTGTAACCAACCCGCTAGGTTTAAAGTGGTATCTCATTATGGTTTGTTTGCATTTGTCAAATTGCTGATTTTTTTTTTCAAAGACCGCTTATTTGGTTTTGTTAGTGATATCAGTTGTCTTCTGTTTTTTTGTTTTATTTATCTCCACTCTAATTCTTACTATTTCTATCCTTCCTCTAGCTTTGACTTTGGCCTACTCTTCTAGTTTCTCAAGATGTAAAATCAGGTTATTGATCTGAGATTTTTTTTTTAAAAGGACTTTATTTATTTGAGAGAGAAAGAGAGAGAGAGAGGGTGAGAGAGAGAGTGAGAGAGCGCATGAGAAGGGGGAAGATCAGAGGGAGAAGCGAACTCCCTACGGAGCAGGGAGCCTGATGTGGCATTCAGTGCCGGGACTCCAGGATCATGACCTGAGCCGAAGGCAGTTGTTTAACCAACTGAGCCACCCAGGAGCCCCGATCTGAGATCTTTTTTAACATAGGCATTTACAGCTATGAATTCCTTTTGAGCACTGCCTTTGCTGTATATTATAAGCATTCCTGTTTTTTTTTCATTTCCATTTACCTCAAACTATTTTCCAGTTTCCCTTGAATTTCTTCCTTGACCCACTGTTTCAGAGTGTGTTTTATAGGGGGCGCTGGGGCGACTCAGTCAGTTAAGTGTCTGACTCCTGGTTTTGGCTCTGCTCATGATCTCAAGGTCCTGAGTTTGAGCCCTGCGTCCAGCTCCGTGCTCAGAGCAGAGTCTGTTTATTCCTCTCCCTCTGTTCCTCTCCCCATGCTTTTTCTCTCTCCCTCGAATAATAAAATCTTTAAATGGAGGGGAGGTGGGTGGGAGGATGAGATAATTGGGTGATGGGCAGGTGATGTGCTGAGCTCTCTGCGTTATACGCAACTGATAAATTATTTAATACTACCTCTGAAACTAATGATCTACTATATGTTGGCTAATCAAATTTCAATAAAAATAAATGAGATCTTTTAAAACAGAGTGTGTTATATAGTTTTTCACATATGTGTGATTTTTTTTCAGTTTTCCTTCAGTTAATCGTTTTTAGCTTTATTCATTGTAGTTATGAAAGATACTTTGTATAATTTCAATCTTCTAAAATTTATTGAGACTTGTTTTGTGACCTAACCTGTGGTTTATCCTAGATCACCCTCCGTGTGCACTTGAGAATGTGTACTCTGCTTTTATTGGGGGGAGTGTTCTCTATATGTGTGCCAGACCTAGTGGTTTATAATATAGTGGCAAGTCCATTATTTCCTTATTGATTTTCTCTCTAGAACATCTATCCATTATTGAAAGTGAGGCTATTGAAGTCTCCAAATATTATTTTAGAAATGTTTATTTCTAAATTCTATTTTAACTATATTTTGGGACTCCATTGTTTGGTGCATGCATATGTGTATAATTGCTATATTTTCTTGGATAATGGATTGTTGAAGGCTGTCGTCATCCACTTAAGTGACTTTTGCAAACTGTTTTTGCAAAGACTATATTCCTTGTCTCTTGATGTCACTGACTTCTCTTTAGTTTGAGTTTAGATAGTGTTTGGACAGAGATGTCCTGGATATCAGGAGCTAAGCAAACAAACCACATCTCTGCCAGTCCTTATTGCCAATCTAAGGGGCAAAAAAACATTATAATCATTTCAAAAATACTATGTGATTTTTATTTTCCTGATAATTTGTGAGGTTGTCTCTTTCTTCTTAAGTTTCTTAGGCACTTTGTCAGAGGTTTAGTTTTTTTTGATTTCTTATTCATTTATGGAATTCCTTCAGATAGTCTTTGTGTGAATTCTTTGTTACATGTATTGCAATTATTTTCTCCCACCTGCCAATTTTATCTTAGTATTTTTTATGGCATCTGCATTGGAAAGAATCTGGGTTACTTTTATGTAATTAAGCTTAAGAATATTTCCCCCTATGGTTTCAAATTTTATGTTTTGCTTAATGAAGACTTACCTATCAATATTTTCTATAGTAAATCTAATTTCTTGTACATTAGCTTATTAAATAAATACTCGTTTTTGAATAAATATTATTCATTTACTTTTTTGTTCCCTTATGTCGTACTCTTGATTTTCTTCAAATGTCTGGTGCTTTTTGATTTTTTAAATCTTCCTTTCTGGGATTCCATATATGTGTGTGTGTGTGTGTGTGTGTGTGTGTGTATACACTACAGCCTGCTTACAGTGATCATGGGGCTGGAAGTTTAACAGTGTGATTTTCCAATAGCTGGTATTTGGAGGGAGCATGTTCTCTGTGCTTTCCGTATGGCATTACCCATCTGAGCACTCCTTAGTCTCTCCCACACAAGCACCCACATCAGTGCCCAAAAGTTTCCATCACCAAGGTGGGAAGGATCAACTTGTATGAATTTAGTTCTACTGAAAACCACCTTGGTATTTGGTCTGTGCACACCTTTCTCCTTCTTTTATCTTTTACTTCTGACATGGAGAAGCCTTAGAAATGTTTTTTGCTTTTTATACCTATCTTCTCTTTGTGTCCTTTGATCAGTAGTTTCTTCTGTCAAGCTGTTCCATACTTTACTTCTGTGGATTCTTCAATGAGTTTGATTCACCAAGGAGACTACTGTTTATTGCTAAAGTTATAGTTTTGTTTGCTCTAATACCATTTTTTTATATCTAGAAGTAAAAGATATAAGTGTGTGTTCTCAGATTAATATCCTGATCTAATTTCCTGTGTATATTCTTATTCTTATTAGATATATTTGTAATAAGACTTGAGTCTCTTTAAAAGATTGGATTTAGCAAAATATGATGAAAAATACATAAAGGAATGAGAATAGGAGAATGAATAAAAATTGAAAGAAAAAACAAGAAATTAGTTTGGTTTCTGTAGGAAATCAGACCTTTGGTAGGTCTGGGACTTAGTCCTGAAAAGGGATGGAAAAGTCAAGGTCTCTAAGGAGACTGACTTTGACTCACCCAGAATTGAGTTTTCTGGGGATGGTTTTCATAGTAACTACAACCTAGTGAGTGGAAAGATGCTTAGCTAGAGTTTCCAGAAGATTATACATCTTCCTTCAAAGTGGGAGAGTGGTGGTTCTACCATAATCAGAGATTTCTACAAGGATAGAATCATTGGCAGCTAGGCATCTCAGACAGGACTTTTAAAATCCTGGAAACCTGGGCTTTCAACTGCAAATGTACAGCAAGGGCTCCACATTGTTATGTTTCCATATACTTTGCTAGCCAATAAAATTCATAGCCTTGACATTTTCTTTGGACATCTTTTGCTATTTCTGTAACAGTCCCACAATGAGAGTACTTAAACCATTTGACATAAAACCTTCTTTGGAATAAAGGAGATGCATATTTGGAACTTGTTTTTCCCATTATTAAGAAAACTCAATCTTATGATAGAATGTAAGAGATAAATACACTGGTCATTCAGAGTTTGACTCTTCCAAGAAAAAATAAAATGAATAAAAATACTTGATGTTATACAGGCAAACCCCAACATTGCAGATATTCTTTGTAACTCCTATGTCAGACACCTTGATGTCTTTTATTTTAGCCCCCAAATTACGCTCTTTATGACATGTTTATACTCCTATTATTCTATGTTGGTAGTTCTCTAACTGCATTATCAGCACAACACTTACCCACATTATAGTACATATTCTGTGACAGAAGAACATGTGCCAAACTTGCCTTCAAGGAAACAAGTCTTGTACATAGGCCAGGACTGATGAAGTGACCTATAAATAACCACTGAATTTTCTTGCCAGTAAATGTACAATTGATTATGTCACCTTTTGTAGGTCTTATGGTGAGGTTCTCCAGTTGCCAACTTTTGTTCTAGGGCTGTCTTGACCCCTTGTGAAAGTAGCTGATGTTAGATGAGCAGAAGATCCAGAGGCTGGATGATGAAGAGAAAACAGAAAAATGTCCATGATGAACCTCAGGCTCACAGAATCCTCATAACAAGACATGATAAAATGCAAATCTCAACCAAGGAATTGAAGGACCCTTTGATCAGGAATTATCCATTCCAATTATAGGCCTTCAGTTATCTCCAGAATGACTCCTAGAAATCCAATTAGTCTTTATTTATTCATCTATAAACGAGTGAAAGAAGATGCTAATGTTTCCTTTAATAGGGTTGAAGAGAGTTAAGAGAAAAATTAGTTGCTAAATAAAACTGCTGAGATGGGACGTAATTTAGATATAATTCTTCACATATTCATGTGCATTTAACAATAACTTACCTGTTCAAATCTCAGTCTACTTTCAAGTATGGCTCAGTGTTTTCATGACTCAGTAGCTTTATGATTTATTATTTTTTCCAAGTTCTAATCCACATTGTATCCCTGAGTTACTTCTGAACAAATGTCTTTTTCTGTTCTGTGCTTCAATAAATCCCACCACAGAATTGGGTTTACAATAGAAACTGCTTAAAAGAAGAAATGAGTTCAAAACTTGAATTAAGTTTCCTCAGGTAAAAACAAGCTCTTTTTTCTTTTTTTCCTCCCTAAAGAACCTTGTTGAGCATGTGCCCACTCTTAAGGCAAGTAAGCCTGGACTTGAAAATAATTGACCAAGCTATAACATGAAGAACTGCCTGGGCCCCAGAGGGAAATCAATCAAGGCCTATTGTGAGGCTGTGATGTGCTTACTTCTCCTGTGGGGTGGGCATGTGTTTCTTGGATCATGGTGGCAAATCAATTTTGTGTTCATCCTTTTCAGTGCTGATTCTTAGGAGCAAGAGCATCACTTCTTGACCCTCCTCAGGCAGAATTGAGCTCTCCTTCTATATTCACCGAGAGCTTTGAACCTCCCTTGTTTCAGCCTTCTTGAGCTATAAGGAAATGTAGCAGTAAGAGTGAGGACCTTGGAGACAGAGAAATGTGGCTTCAAGTCCTGTCTCTGCTACTAATTAACTGTATAACTTAAGACAAGTTATTTTCAAAGCTTCCTCAGTAGATTAGGGTTAATATAGACTCTCCCCAAGGTTTGTTGTGAGAATTAAATGTGCCAGTGGATATAAATCCCCCAGTGAAGTGTCTGGCACCTGACAGACACACAGTCAATAATAACAGGATGACATTTCTGACATGAGAGAGAAGGAGAAGTTGGGTCAGAGCCCCACTCTATGTAGCTTGGGAAATATGAAAAGAAGTAGATATCTTACTGCTGCATCAGCCACAGTCATGGAATGGCAAAACTTCACATACAATCCTTAAAAAGCGTTAACAAGAGAAAGAAGGAGAAAAGTGCAGAAGTACCCAAAGCATGGGGATGTTCCCGATGATATTTCCTCCCCATAAGCAATGCGAAGGGAAAAGTAGGTGGGGAGAGGGGGGCACATCCTGACAAATGTTGCTCATGTGCCCTAAGTAAAAAGTAAAGTCAAGAGGATGACAACTGTCATCAGCACTGTGGCTCTTAAAGTGTTAGCTAATGCAGCTTATGTGGCAGAAAAACAGTTGTGAAAGTGAGAATTGAGGACATTAGATTACTTTTATTTGCAGATGATAGGATTGTATACTTTTAGAACCCATGGGAATTGTCTGAAACACTATGAGAAATAAAAAAGAAAATTCTGAAAATTCCCTGGATGCAAAATTCATATTAAAATCATTACTTTTCTTATATACCATCTATAAACAAAATATAATGAAAGAAATATCCCATTTACAAGAAAAAGATTTCTTTTAAAAGAACAAGAAATATTCAGGGTTTACATGAAGGAAACTTTAAAACTCTTTTGAGGATTTCAAGAGAAGATTTAGAAAAACGGTCAGAATTGATTCCTGGATAGAAAGTCTCAATATTATAAAGATATTATCTTCTACAATTTATCTATGAAGCCTGTGTCATCCAAATTAGAATACCAGTGAGATGTTTTGAGGAAAACTTTATAAAATGATGTTTTTTGAGAAGTACACATATAAAATTGCTGTGATGATTTTTCAAAATAAGAAAAAAAA
The DNA here is from genome assembly GCF_010015895.1 of Lontra canadensis. Taxonomy (NCBI): domain Eukaryota; kingdom Metazoa; phylum Chordata; class Mammalia; order Carnivora; family Mustelidae; genus Lontra; species Lontra canadensis. The sequence continues at coordinate 21,933,080 of NW_022631014.1, read as the reverse complement.
ATCAACATGTTCAGCGGAGCAATATCCAAAATCTAGAAAATATTCATCCAGGTAGACATAGATACGTTACATATGATAAAGATGACATCTTATTCAATGGGAAAACATGGACTAGTTAAAAAAAAAAAGGCTCTGCAAAAAAGGAGTTGACTTTTGGTGGAAAAACTTGGATAGCTACTTTGGTCTCAGTATAAATTTGAGATCTATTAATTATGTGAGTGTAAAAACTAAAACCTTAGAAATATTGTGAGAAAACATGGATTGCAAAAAAAAAAAATCACTGAATTTATAAAGGAAATGTCGGTAAAAGTAACCAAAAAAATTAAAAAACCAAGCCATGGCAAAGACATGGTAATATGGAAAATCAAAGTGAACTGCACAAAATTTTATAATATGTGGAATAATCTTATAAAAATGACTAAAAGCAAATATTTCAGTCATAAATTGAGTAATTTTACAGAAAGTAAGATAAACTACTAATAAATATAAAAATATTCAGCCTCACATAGTAAATGAATAAAAATAAAATTAGCATTTATACCTATCAAATTGGAAAAAAAATATAATTGATAATACTAATTCCAACAAGAGTCTTGGAATACGGGCACTTCCATATGCTTTAAGTCCAAACTATACCACTTTGGAGTGCAGTGTGGCAATATCTAAGTTTTATTTTATTTTATTTTTTAAAAGATTTTATTTATTTGACAGAAAGAGATCACAAGTAGGCAGAGAGGCAGGCAGAGGGAGAGGAGGAAGCAGGCTTCCTGCTGAGCAGGAGACCAATGTGGGACTCAATCCCAGGACCCTAGGATCGTGATCTGAGCCGAAGGCAGAGGATTTAGCCCACTGAGCCATCCAGGCGCCCCAATATCTGAGTTTTAAATGCATACACCCTTTTACCCAACAATTCCATTACCAGAGTTAGCCCTAGGGATATTCTTGCAAAACTGTACCATGATATGGAATATCGTTTTCAACAGTTAAAAAAAATCAACATTAATATAACCTATAGGGTACTAGTTGAATAAAATATAATACAAGATTATATTCAGCCTTAGTAAGTGTGATATACTGGTATCTACTATTATTAATAGGTTTTCAAAATTTATTCATAAATGATAAAAGCCAGGCACAGATCTTTATTTTAACTTAATTATTTCTTTAAAGGCACTTAGATGAGGGGGAGATTTGGACACACTGAGATATATAAGGAAAGACACAGAGGAAATGACTCGTGAGAACTCGTGAGGACACTGGGAGAATGTGGCTATCTACAAGCCAGGAGAGAAGGCTCAGAAGAAACCAATCCTGCCAACACCTTCATCTTAGACTCCTGGCCTCCAAAACTGTAAAAAAAAAAAAAAAGTTTCTGCTGTTTAACCACCCAGTCTGTGATATTTTGTTGAGGCAATCCTAGCAAATTAATGCACTTTGTATCCTGCAACCTTGCTATGATTGCTTCATTTTTCCAGGAGGTTTTTCTTTTGTTTTATTTTGCTTTGTTGATTCTTTTGGATTTTCTACTTCTGTTTTGAAAGCTTTCTGATTAAAAAAAAAAATTAGAAAAAAAAACTAATGTATGTATTTTAAAATAAATAATAATAGACATCATTCTCTTCCTGAATTCTGCTGTTTCCTCCATATAAGTATGTACATGTTGATGGTAGCATATAGTTATGTCCTAGTTCATGGACTGACACTTAGTATGTCTCCAATATGTGTTTCATTAATGAATGAATTAGAGTTCAAATAGGCTGTATCCTCCCAATTTCCTGAAAAGTTTTTGGGAAACTGACCTTTACGGAGATTAGAAAGAGTCGCAGAAATGTGCAGAAATCAAATGAGAGGCTGGAAACTATTGCAGGAGGGTCCACTCCCCTTTTTCTAGCTGATCCTGGAGAGGAAATCCCCCTGTGAGCTCTATTGTACACATGAAAGGACTAGGTTTTATAGAATGTAGAAAATGGAGATTTCACTTTCTGAACTTTCAGATTGACTGTTCTAATCCTCTGTTTCTCCAGTCTTCCCGTGTGTTCTTGGCCAAGGAGACAGGAGCTGAGTAGAGCAGGTGCCGTTAGTGTTTCCTATGGATAAACATAAAAAGGAAACGTATCTGGCACATACAAGCAGAAGGCAATGACAGAGGTTTAAGTCACTCAGTGTATTTCCTTTTTCTGTATTTGGGTAAATTGCTTCTATTACAGCTAGACTGTTTGTATCCTTATGCTCAAAGGTTAATGCTTAATTGGAAAGTAGCACAGGGTTTGACACATGTTGGTGCTCAAGATTAGGAACTGAGGAGTGAATGAATCACCTAATGCAGAATCAAGGCACACTAGGTTTGGACTTTTTACTTTTTAAGCTTTATTCTTTTAAAGACATCTGTGTGGCTTTGCTGCCTCTAAGACTGAACAAAGATGTCTGTTTTTATGGACTGAGGAAGCAGACATCTAGTTTGTCACAGATGACTAAAATAGATGTCTGCCTTAATAAAAAGAGAAATTATTTATATGACTAAAAATAATCTAGAAGCTACCAAATTATTTCCTGGTGAAGAAAGACCTTATGAATTATTGTCAGATTGAGTGTCTTTACTATGTCACCCCTTCCCTGCTTTTTAAGAGAGCTAGCGAGTAAAAGGAATATGGCAGATTTAATGACATTCTTTATCTACTAGACAGACAAATGATGTCTTCTGAAATATACTTTCCTGGATTTTGAAGTTAAAGCAAATTAAAAAGGAACTGCGGTTGGAACTTTTCTGGGTAAAGCAAACTGTTGCCATAGAAAGGCAATGGTTCTGAAAATAAAACCATTCACTCACCTGTCATCAGATATCTAACTGTATGTCTTCTGTCTAAAAGGCAAGCCCAGCAGGAACTGAGGACTCTAAGACTGTTTTTCCACAATCTGTCCTCTCGTCTGGCAGTGCAAAGTTGGTATACACCTGGAATCTCTTCTCAACAAAACTGAATGCCAACGAGGCACAAGCATCCATGCCAGATACTTCAAGAGATGCCGAGAAAAATCATGACAAGTGAGGCCTCATGCATGGTCTCCAAAACTTACAATGTGCTTGACTGATGTAACTTCTTTCTAATAGCAGGTGCCAAGAGAAGAGCCTGTTCCTCAGGGTCTTGTGAGATCCTCTGGTGAGAGGCACTGAGAAAATATCACATTTCTATTGGTATTCATTTTTATTTTTTAACATTTCTACTTCTGTGTTTATTTTATAAATATGAGTGTTCTGGACACCTGGGTGGCTCAGTCAGTTAAGCGTCTGCCTTTGGCTCAGGTCATGATCCCAGAATCATGGGATCAAATATCGAGTCGGGCTGCCTGCTCAGCAGGGAGCCTGCTTCTCCCTCTTCCTCTGCCCCTCCCCTCTGCTTGTGCTCTCTCTATCTCTCTCTCACTGTCTCTCTCAAAAAAATAAATAACATATTAAAAAATATGAGTGTTATATCAGTACACTAGCAAACGTTGATAATTTATACCAGACGTGAATTGGAGGTTGGGACTTATTTTATGTAAGTGGGACGTTGTTTTACTGGTAGATGTACATGTTAAAAATGTTCTGGAGGCCACTGGTCATAACTATTACCGTGTCTCATGCACTACCTTAAAAAAATCATCAGTGTGGAGCAACAGGCTCAGGACAGTCTAGCATTATATTAGGTGTGTAAATGGAGGGGAAACAATTATAGAAAGAGATGGGGGAGGCTTGTTTCCAGATATCAGATAAACTATCACAGAATCTGGTACTTATAATCAAAATTCCATCTGATAAAATCACAATTAGATGCAAAGCAAAATAGAAATTAGTTTTTCTTGCTGCTTAACCCGGCATCTGGAAGTCCCCTGCCTTCTCGCATTTACTCAGTGTTCCCCCACCAACCCAAATTGCAGGAAACTGCTGGTGGGTAGATGATGTTTTGTTTGGGGGATCTTGTGACCTTTATGCCAACTTCATGATTCCAAATGCAAACATTAATAACATATATTTTTCAAGGGTGCCTGGGTGGTGCTGTCGGTTAAGCATTGGACTCTTGGTTTGGGCTCAGGTCCCGGACTCAGGGTCATGGGATTCAGCCCCACCTCCCACTCTTCACTCAGAGGAGTCTGCTTAAGACTCTCTCTTCGTCGGCCTCCTCCCCTCCTCAAATAAATAAATCCTTAATTCTTTAAAGATAGACATTTTGCAGAAGAAATTGGGAATTTTAGATATCAACATAAGTGCTCTACTGCTCATTCATGAAAATTTGTCAAACGAGATGTCATTAGCAGCAGCTTTCTTTTTGCTGGGAATACATACATCATTTGCAAAACTGTTATCAACAATGTTAATGGAACAAAATCACCTGATCTAGTTCCAATAATTTATAAAAGATGTATTTTTATACTTCTCTATGTCACTTAGTCCTGCACCTTACTTATTCTCTCTGGATAATCATGTCCTCTTCTGTAAAACATAAAATTTGGTTGCTTGAGCTGAACTTGGTTTCCTTTTGCTCTGACCCATTGTTTTTTTAGGGGAACTTGTTTAGTTTTTTTTTATATATTTGTATCAATATATATGGAATTTTATTCTCAGCAGTATTTCAACCTGTCTACTAAATTTTTAATCAAAAATATCTCTTTGCCACATTTTTAGGCTCACCAAATATTTGTAGAGTTATATACCACCATTCCCCACCTCCAGACATCATTTGGCTAACAAATATTTTTATTCACTTTTGTATTTGTTCATAAGTCAGTTCTCTCTCTCTCTCTTTTTAGATTTTATTTATTTATTTGAGACAGTGAGAGAGAGAATGAGCAGGGAGAGCTGCAGAAGGAGAGGGAGAAAAAGACTTTCTACTGAACAGGGAGCCTGATGCAGGGCTCCATCCCAGGATGCTGGGATCATGAGCTGAGCCAAAGGCAGATCCTTAACACTCTGAGCCATGCAGGTACCCCAAGTTAATTGCCACTTAATAAATTATTTTTATTTTTTTGAAACTGGATTAATTTACCAAAATCTTTCAGTAAGGTGTGTGGGAGGGGAAATATTGACTGTGATTATGTGACCTCATTGAAAATGTGTATATTTGGTGATATCTTTAGACCTGGAAAGTAGAATTTTACCTGAAAAATTGTATCAGAGATGAAAAAATCATATATCAGATGTTTAAAGAGTGTTTAATTAAAAAACATATGCAATGAATATATTCTTGAAATACTGTGAGCAATCTAATTTTGGTTCCTCAAATTTTTGTTTTTTTGAGTCTTTTTTGAATGATTAGCTATAGTGCTGAGGAATACAAGTTTATCTGAATCACTTGTGAAGTATGTCATAATTAACTGGTCATAAAATACTTTGTAATAAAAAAAAGATTCTAGTTTTTTTTTTTCTTTTTAAGCTTTTATCTATTTGAGAGAGAGAGAGAGAGGGAGAGAGAAGAGTAAGCAGAAGAAGAGGGGAGGGGCAGAGGGAGAAGGAGAAGCAGACTCCCTGCTGAGCAGGGAGCCTGACATGACACAGGACTCAATCCCAGGACTCTGAGATCATGACCTGAACCAAGGGCAGACACTTAACCACTGAGCCACCCAGGCACCCTGATTCTAGGTTTTTCTTATAGTAGAATCACTGTGACTCACACACATCTTCACATGCTTCATTGAGTGGAAGAGAAAGGACTGGAATTACAGCTAGGGCTGGGATTTGCAGATAAACTGCACAGCACCTATTACAAGACATTGGTTGGATCTCTGAGCATCATTTCCAAATGTGTTTCTCATGTGTATAGGTGGAGGGGGTAGGGAATTGTGAATTAATGCCCAATATAACATTATAAGAAATATGCCCATCATAACATCATAAGAAATTATCAAGTTCAGGTTTATGTTCAGGGTGTTGCTCTAATTGCCTCCTAACTGGTTTCTCTACTGCTTTTCTTCTCCTTACATGTTACTGTTCACATAGCAACCAGGGTGATCTTTAAAAAAATGTAAATCAATTAAGCCACTTTCCTATTTAAGGCCATCCAGAAGCTCATCACTGCTTTAAAAAAATACTGATTATGATCTATGGCTCATAATTTGACCCCTACTTTTGTCTTGGGCTTCTCCTCTACTTGTTTATGCTTTGGTCACTGTCTATGCTCTGAAATTGCTAAAGCCATTGAAGGAAGGGTCAGCAAATGGTGCTGGTGTAATTGGATATCCATAGACTACATAATGAACCTTTATCTAACCTCACACCTTATACAAAATCAGCTCAGAAATGGATCACAGACTTAAATATAAAAAACAAAACTATAAAACTTGTAGGACATAACACAGAAGAAAATCTTAAGGACCTTGGGTGAAGAACTCTTAGATATGATACACAAAGCACACTATAAAAGGAAAAATTTATAAGGTCAACTGCATCATCATTAAATACTTGGTTCTGCAAAAGACCTTTATAAGAGAATGAAAAGACAAATGGCTACAGAATAAGATAAAATATTTGCAAGTCACATATCTGGCAAAAGACTCACAGCTAAAATATGTAAAGAACTCTGAAATTTCAACACTCAAAGAACAAAGCAATCCAATTAGAAAATGGGGAAAACACATGAGAAAACATTTCACCTATGAGAATATGCAGATGGCAAATAAGAATATGAAGATATGTCTAGTATCACTAGTCATTAGGGAAATGCAGGCTAAAACTACAATGAGATACCATTACACTATTAGAACAGCTAAAATAAATAGTGGCAATAGAAAATAGGGTCAAAGGATATGAAAAAACTGGATCATTCATACATTTCTGGTGTAATTTAAAATAGTATAGGGGCACCTGGGTGGCTCATGGGTTAAAGCCTCTGTCTTTGGCTGGGGTCATGATCCCAGGGTCTCTGCTCAGCGGGGAGCCTGCTTCCCTTCCTCCCTCTCTGCCTACTTCTCTGCCTACTTGTGATCTCTGTCTGTCAAATAAATAAATAAATAATCTTAAAAAAAATAAATAAAATGGTACAGCCAGTCTGGAAAATAGTTTGGCAGTTTCTTACAAAACTAAACATACAAATACCTCTGAACCAGCAATGGCACTCCAGGGTGTTTGCCTGACAGAAATGAACATTTAGGGCTTGAGTAAAAACCTGTATATGTTCATTTACACCAGCTGTATTTACGATAGCCTAGAAATGGAAGCAACGTAAATGCCCCTCAGTAGATGATGAGTTTAAGCAAACCACGGCACATCTGTACAATGGAATCCTGCTCGGCAATATAAAGATGCAAACTCTTGGTACACACGATGTGGATAGAACTCAAGAGGTCACAGACTGTATTATTTTACTGATACACCATTCTCACAATGACAGAATTTCAGAGACAGAAAAGAGATTAGAAGAGAGGGGTGCTGGGAAGAGGGATGTAACTCTAAAGGGGAGAATATGGAGATCTTTGAGTGATGGGACAGCTCTGAGTCTGGATCGTGGCAGTGGGTGCACACCACACATAATGAAATGACACAAACATCACACCAATGTAAAATTCCCAGTTTTGATATTGTTCTATAATTATATTAGAGATTACTACAGGGGAAAATGGGAGAGAGTTACCTAGAACCTCTCTACACTGTCTTGGTAACTTCCTATGAATCTATATTTACTTAAAAATAATTTTTAACTTGCTGTGATGAACAATTTAGGACACCATTGGATTAACCATGAAGAAAAGTAATTTTTAAGGATTTTATTTGATTATTGTAGCAACTGTTTTATGAAACTTCCTAAAATAACTGATACCAGTGTTTCAAGTCAGGTCATTCAAGATATTCTAAATATGAGCCACTAGAAAACTGTTTCTTTACAATTTATATTTTAACATTTCTGTTTCATATATAAACATTTGCATATGTTTATGATTAATATTCCTGCAGTAGTGTGTACACATAATTCCTAGCCTGCTTTTTCTAAGTATACAGTTATATCATGTCATAAATTGTGTTATTTTACATACCAAAGTGTATGCCTATGACTTCACCTACAGGCATTCACACATGAATGCCTCTAACGAATAGACAGCAATTATATATGATACACTACAATATCTGAGGCTTCATTTAATTGTACAAATGGAAATGAGTGTTTTTTAGTATTTCTTTAATATATCAGTAAACTTTTTATGGCAACAGCATTCATGTATATTAAGTATAATTGATCTTTTTTATTTCTTTATTATCTTATGTTTTAATTAGAGTAAAATACATATAACATATACTTTACCATCTTAGCCATTTTTATTTGTTCAGTTTAGAATCCATCTTTTTAAATTATTTTTATTCAGTATGCTTAGTGTTGACACAAAGAAGTGACAAAAATGTATACCAGAGTTACAGTCTAAAACAGATTTTTCTCATCGATTATAATATCTTTCTGGAATTAGGGAACTTTTACGGGGGACCTAAAGGTAGCAAAGATATAAAGAACAAGAGAAAAGATTTTCCTATAAATAGATCAATTTTTTTTTGTCCAGAGGAGGGGTTTGAGGAAATTGAAAAGAAAAATGATCAGATTAGATAAGAAACAAAGAATCAAGCAATAAAATAACAAAAACGAACAACAATTACAAAAAAAAAAATTGACCTACTGTACTCTCCTCCAAGTAAATTTGACAGCCTTAACCCTTGTAAACTTTTGCAAAATGAAACAATCCCTTTAGATATAAATACAATTGGTCCATATAAAGTATGTAAGGAAGCTATTTCACTCTTGTAAATGTTTGCTGGCCATTTCTTTAATTCAATGATTTTTTTTTTTTCCCTCATTTTTTCTTGTTGTTAAAGGTAGTCTTTAGATTCACTGATGAGAGCTGGAAAAAATCACAGGGAAATAGGCAGTTCAAATCAAACTACCAGTTTCCTTTGAAATTTGGTTCTCAGGTAGTTGTTTATTTCAGAGATTAGCATATTAACTTTGAATGTGTGACACTAGCTTTCATCTAGATAGTGATCAAACTAAAGTAATATACACAGACAAAAGCAGTTGTACTCCAAGCACAGACTTCAAAGAGTCCTCCGCTGCTGTCTTTTACTGCCTCTAGCGCTCATTTCCTTTCTCAACTACAGACCAAACTGAGCAAAGCAGAGTTTGGTAAGGTAGCCTAAGGCCAAATGCTAACACAAGCATTTGGGTATGCAATTTTGGGAATTATTCATACTAATTGCTTCCTTGTCTCTTCTATCCTTAAGGTGCATTCTGACCATTAATTAAGAGGTGGAATTGTAACTCAAAACAGACTCCTCAGCTACCGATTAGTAGCTATGTAATTATTTTTTGCTGGGCAACAAACCATCCAAAACATAGTGACTTAAAATAACAACTGCTTATTTAGTTTGTGATTCTGTAGTTTGGCAGTTAGGGCTGGGTTCGACTGGGTGGCTCTTGTAAGTCTTCACTGGGCACATTTGACCTTTGCTGAACTTGCTTACACACATACATGATCAGTGAACGGGTCCACTGCTACAGGATGGCCTCACCTGAGCTGGTAGGGATATTTGGTGACTTCTTCAATGGGGTCTCTCATCCTTTAGCAGGCCAGTCCAGGCTTGTTCTCATGGTGGTCACGGAGTTCCAATCACAACAGAAAGGGCCAACCATAAAAACAACAGCTTCTCGATTTCATCGCATTGGCTGAAGGGAGAACCATGCCCCAGAGTAAAATGGCGGTGGAGTGGGTGGAGGGGAGCACACACTTATGAAAGGCAGGGAAATGGGAAGCAAGAACAAATTAGAGTCATTATGGTAACTGATAGATGAAAGAAGCTTTGATGCGTGAACTTAAGGGAGAAGACATAAAACAATTCATTGGAACTTGGTATCTTAACATTTCAGATTTCAGTGAAAACTAAGGATATAGCCCATTGAAAAAGAAAAGTCCAGTTTAAAGAAAAATCAAGGAAACATTATAGTGAAATAGGAGATAAATAGCTCTGATTTCCCACACGAAAAAATGATAAGCCAGATTTTCTACTTTAGAATCTCAAGTAGCAATTTTTATAAATTCTGAATCTGGATTTTTAGTAACAAGAAGCAAATGGTAAGACAATATTGATATGAGATACTAGTTTTTAATAAAATATGAAATTGCAATTTATATTTTAATGCTTATTATAATTTACTAGACTGTTCTAAGAAAACATTTTTAGATTTAATTTTAACTGCAGTTCTGAATCATGACACATTATCATTATTATTATTACTGTTATTCTTGCTTGCACAAAAAGAAACCAAGGTTCAAAAAAATTAAGTGATTAGTCTGCAAATCATATAGTTAAGTTAATAGAGTTCAGCAGCTGTTGTTTTGACTTTTTTTGAGTATTTTAAATTGAAAGAATATTTTTATCTTGTAAATACATACCAAATGATGTGTTCTGAATTTATTCTAAATCACAGTTCAGAATTAACTCAATAATTTCAGTATCAATCATCTGAGGACATTTTTGTTTTCAATTTTTAACAAAGAGTAAGTCACTCATTTTTAATTCTCGTCAACTTTAGAAGAGTTATCTTCTTCTTCTCTCTCTCTCTTTTTAAAGTTGAGAGTTGTTATGACTGATAATGACACTTACAATGCAATTTTCTTATCACATGACAATAAAAGCTGCTATTTCAACATTAATAAGTCAAAATACATATTTCCCTACCATATTCATTTAATTATATCTTACAATTATGCCATGGAAGCCAATGTACTTTGACTCTTAATTCAGTGCTCTTTTCATTGGTAACATATTTATCATGTATTTAAAATTCATTCAGCCAAAACATAATCTCTTTTAATACATAGTTATGGCAATGGATTTTGAGGTTGATCCATGCCTTCTGCAACATACACACAGAGAAAGGCTGAATCTTTCCCTTCTTCAGACTCTCCTAACATTATCTACATGTAGCTAATTTAGCAAATACTTATCACTTCATTTTATTATCAATTGTGTGTGCATTCTTTCCTTAAAAAGGAAGGAAGTTTGCTTCATTTGTTTTTGTGGTAGTGCCTAGCATAGTGCTCATAGCAGGTACTAGATGGAAAATGGTTGAAATGAATCTTCATCTTCCATAATCATAACTGTGCAAAATGATGACTAAACTCAGATCAACTGATAATGTGATCATTAATCATCAGACCCCAGTGCAGTCATCTTTGGAATGCAAGCCTGACCAAGGAAGAGAAAGAGAATAACTCTGGAATTACTTTCAAGGGTAACTATTAGGCATGTGGTCTAATGCCTCAAATTACTGCTGTTTTTCAAGGATAGACTTAATAAATAATCCACCTTTGATGATTACAGTTCAGTAGATTTTATTATTTGGAAAGGTTAAACCACGTGGAAATGGATCACCTGACATTTCTCATGTACTAAGTCAGCCTGCTGCCAATACTCGCAAGTAGTCCCTTGAATTTAGAGAAACAGAAATGGAGGTGGGGAAACACCAAATATGTTTCTGAAGAAACACCATCGATTCTAACTAAGGTCTCCAGCTTTAACCTCACATGAAGCAAAGTTGAGAAAAGAAAGGAAAGTGATGATAAGGAAAGAAAAGTGGTAAGAAGCAGCCAGAACTGTGAAAAGCTATAAAGCTATGCACAAGACCAACACTTGGAGGGCATCTGGTTTTCCCTCACTGTACACACATCAGAAGCGCCAGTCCTCTTTCAGCTCCTCTTCCCGCAGTCCCAGGCTTGTGGTCCATCGATGTGAACTGTCCATCTCCAAGGTTCAAGAACCCAAGTCTCTGTCCATATCAGCTAGAAGAATTGACAAAAGGCAGTTGCAAAACTGGAAGTGAACGAAGCCCTATCTCAGAGGATGACCCAGATGACTAGCTCAGCAGATTGGCAGCTGGCCAAGGTAGACTGTACATGGGCGGGTGATGGCTGGATCTTTTATTCTAGTAGCTGGAGTAGAGAGAGCACAGGGCCACTTAGGCAGGAGACACTGTTTCCTGGACTGGCTCCATCTAACTGAGAGACAGGGTGCCTATAGGTTCAGGCATTATACCTTTGTGGATATAATATCAATTCTTCTTGTCCCGCCTCTGAAGTCCTTGACCTTATGATACTATCTTCTTTCTCAGAGAAGAAAAAAAAAAAAAACACACTTTAAAGGAATCGGTATTCATGACACAAAAGTCTGGAGGAGGAAGATTGGTTGGAAGTTCACTTGGCATCTTCTTTTTTCAGCTTTAATACAAAAGGCAAGTTATTCCTCATTCTCTCACATACAGATCAATTGCTTTGAAGGGTTTTTTGCCTAATAAAACATCAAAGACACTTAAAAATATTTAAGATACAGCACACAGAGAGAAAAATGCATAAAATGTAAACACGTAGATTAATGAGTTGTTATATTCCAAACACCCATGTATCATGACCTAGGTCAAGACACAGTACATTTTCTGTACCCCGGAAAACTTCTCAGTACATATTGTAATCACTATTTTTTTTTTTTTGAAAGAGAGAGAGAATTGGAGGATTGGAGGGGAGGGGCCAAGGGAGAGAGAGAGAATCTTAAGCAAACTCTGTGCCCAGCACGGAGCCCAACGTGGGGCCCAACATGACGCTTCATCTCATGACACTGAGATCATGACCTGAGCCAGAATCAAGAGTCAGACACTTAACCCAAGAGCCAGCCAGGTATCCCTATAATCACTATTTTGTCATCTAATTCGTCTCTTTCAGAATTGGCAAATGTCCCCTGAAGGAAGTCAGACCCCACAGTTGAAACTTTTAATTCCTCACTATCATGTGAAAGTATTCAGATATTTTCAAGCTGTTGTTTTTGGTCCAGGTTTTAAGTTGTCTGTAATGGAAAAGTCATTCCAAAATGATCTAGTTAGTACTGTTATTTAATAAAACCCACAGAAGTCTCTTTTAGTATTTATTCATTTTGTGTCTCATGCTGATCCTTCCTCTCAAAGATGATCAAGGTGTCTCTCTGATACCTGTTCTGCCCAGCCAATATCAATAGCACACATTTAAATCTGTGGCAGGGCTTTCTATTACCTGGAGAAGAGAACATTGATGTCCAAAGAGATTGTTTTTAAAGGAACTCATATTTCCTGATTAGTGTGGACGTCTTGACACTGGAAAAATCAATCAGAATTTGAAAGTCAGATTCAAGTGCTGAACTAATTTAAATGGCTTTTTCCTCTGACTCCTACCTTTCCATTTCTATGGAAAAGTCCAAATGTACAGGTAGGCCTATCCAGAATTTTTTATATTCCAATTCCTTTCAGGGATAGAAATCCAAAGAGGGAGTATAGAGAATGAACAATGAAAACATTTGGTTCACATGGGGTTCTCCTGGGGAAGGCTCGAGTGAACTTCTGTTTATTTTGTGAAAGAAATAAAAAAGGGGAACTGCAGCCATAACTACATTTAATGAGGTCTACAAAGCTGTAATTTCTTCTGAGTAGGCTGCTGAAGCTCCATGGAGCCACTATAGGAAAAGCTTCTCTACAGCCTTTCCTCAGCTTTCCTAAAAACTTAATACTGAATCTCAAATAGCACACAGATAATACCCTCCATCTTCTTCCTCAAATCTTCCTGAAAGAAGAGTATATGAGTTCCAATCCCAAGGAACTTTACACTGTAATATTTTTTTTTAATGTGCCAGATCCTTTATTAGATAGTAGGGAAATAATGGTGAGTGAGAGAGTCCCAGGTCCCCAGCCCAAACAAGTATAAAATCACCATAAGCAGGACAAAAAGTCCCTCTGACACCACAGTTTGAGTATAGGCTCCAGAGCCTGGACAATGCTACTGTTCCTATCCCTCTCTCTAGACACTGCCTTTCCAGTATTAGGTCAATCAGCCCCAACTCAGCTAAAACTATTCCATTTGTGGACTTTCTAAGAGAGATGTTTGGGAAGGGCAAAGAACCTGCTTCCTCCATTGCAATTTTGAAAGGAAAAGATATGGAACCAAGGAGGTATAAAAATGCCTTTACAATTTCAATATACACAGTTTTCCATTTCTGCATCAGGTATCTCTGCTTTATGCAGGGTTGGAGGGGGGCGTTGTTTCCATCTGAACTAGAGACAGGGTGGGGATGGACTCAGGCATCACCTTTTAAAATTTTTACTTTTTGTGCATACATAAGCACTCTTTATAATTTATTTTTCACCATTTAAAAATTATAGTTTACATACAATAAAATTTACCTTTTTTTAGTATGTGGTCCTGAGTGTTTTTGTAGATATTAGTTAATATGTAAATATTAAACAACACACTACTGCACAAGCAGCGGGCCAAATAAGAAATCAAATGGCAAATCAAAATATGTCTCAAAATGAAAGAAAAAGAAAGCACAGTATTTCAAAACTTATGGGATGCAGCTAAAGCAGATGTTAGAGTGAAATTTATGCTATAAATGCTTGTATTAAGAGAAAAATTTCAAATAAACAACTTAACATTCTACTACAAGGACCTAGAAAAAGAAGAAACTCAGCTGAAAATTAGTAAAGGAAGGAAATAACAAAGAAATAAATAAAATAGAGATCAGAATAAACAATAACATAACACTTAAAGTAACAATGAGTTAAAAAAAAAAGACTAAAAAAAAAAAAGACTGTGCTTTAACTACATTAACTAAGAAAATAATGAGAGATGACTCAAAAACCAAAATGAGAAATGTAAGGAAAACAATCCAACCCCAGATAACTGCAGGTAACAGATAACACCAGAAGTACATAGTGTGAAAACAGATTATTATAAATAAGTATATACTAGCAAATCAGATAACTTGGGGGAAAAAAAAAAACCCAGATGATTCCTAAAAATGCAAAAATGCATAAGTTACCATGATTGAATCATGAATCTTGAATCCAAGAAATAGGAAATCTTCTTAGACCAATAACAAGAATGAAAGTTGAATTAGGAATAAAAAAATCTGCCAGCACAGAAAACTCAAGAACATGTGACCTCACTGGTGAATTCTACCAAATTCAATTAAACATTTAAAAAATAATTAATGAAAATATCAAAATCTTACAAATAATGCAATAGAGGAAACACATTCAAATCATTCTATGAAGTCAGGATTATCCTGATACCAAAGCAGGATAAAAACAATACAAGAACAAAAAGGTTCTCATTTCTCTGATGTCTGTCTTGCCACTCTGGCTTTCTTTTGACATTTATGTACATGATAAATGTTTCTCCACTCCCTCACTTTCAATCTGCAAGTGCCTTTAAGCCTAAAATGAGTCTCTTGTAGGCATGATAGAGATGTGTCTTGTTCATTATCCATTCTGACACCCTATGCCTTTTGATTGGAGCATTTAGTTCATTTATATTCAAAATAATTATTGATGAATATGTATGTATTGCCATTTTATTATTTGTTTTGTCATTGTTTCTGGATATTTTTCTCAGGTCCTTTCTTGTCTCTGTCATCTTTGGTCTCTTTGCACTCAAAGAGTCCTGTTTAATATTTCCTATAGGGCTGGTTTAGTGGTCACAAACTCCTTTAGCTTTTGTCTTGAAAACTGTTTATTTCTCTCCTGTTCTGAAAGATAGCCTTGCTGGATAGAATATTCTTGGCTGGAGATTTTTTTCCATTCAGCTCTTTGAATTTATCATGCCACTTTCTTCCGGCTTGCTGAATTTCTGTTGAGAAATCTCCAGCTAGACTAATGGCTTTTCTCTTGTAACTTAAGGACTACTTTTGTCTTGTATTTTTTGTTTGTTTGTTTTTAAAGATTTTTATTTATTTATTTGAGAGGGGACAGTGAGAGAGAGCATGAAAGGGGGGAAGGTCAGAGGGAGAAGCAGACTCCCTGTGGAGCTGGGAGCCTGATGCAGCACTTGATCCCAGGACTCCGGGATCATGACCTGAGCCTAAAGCAGTTGCTTAACCAACTGGGTCACCCAGATGCCCATTGTCTTGAAGTTTTTAAATTTTTTTATCACTATATTTTGCATGTTTAATTACAATATGTATTGGTGTCAGCCTGCTTTTGTTGATTTTGATACAAGTTCTCTGTGCTTCCTGGATCTGGATGTCTGTTTCCTCCTCCATATTAGGGAAGTTTTCTATTATTTTTTGAAATAAAATTTCTGCCCCCTTTTCTCTCTCTTCTTCTGGGACTCTTACAATATGGATGTTATTATGTTTGATGGAGTCACTGAACTCCCTAAATCTATTCTCCTGCTGCATAATTCTTTCTGTCTTTTGTCCAGCTTCATTATTTTCTATTATTTTGTCCTCTAGGTCACTAATTTTCCTCTGCTTCTTTAAGCCTGCTGTTGATTGTATCAAGCTTGTTTCCAATCTCATTTATTGCATTCTTCATCTATGCTTGATTTTTTTTAACTCCTTAATCTATTTAAACTCTTTAATCTAAGGGTCTTACTGATGCCTTCTATTCTTTTCTCAAGTTCAGTGAGTATCCTTTTGATTGTTGCTTTAAATTCTCCATCAGGTATGTTACTTATATCTTTTTTGCCTACCTCTCGGGCCATGGGCCTTATCGTCTTCATTTGGGATAAATTTCATGGTCTTGGCATTTTGTCAAAGTCTCTGCCTACCACTGTGTGTTAGAAAAGCCACCTATGACTTCTTCTCCTGAAAGTATTGACCATGTAGTACCCAAGGACTGGTACTCTGGGGAGTGTCTCCTGTGTGTGTTGTGTGTGCTCTGTTCTTGTATTTTGACCCCTCTGTCCCTCAGGCCAGTCATCTGTAGAGGCTCTCCTTGCCTGCTATGGGCAGTGTTTGGTTCCTGACCTAAATGTGATGAGTGTCCTTCAGTCTGAAATGAAACCTGAACCACTTCCACCAGAACTGAGGCACTGCAGAACTTTTCTGAAGACAAGGTATGGGCAGGGATTTGTGCTGGTCTTCTTGGGGAGGGACCCACTGCCCTGGGACTGAGACAAGTTTGCTGAGAAGCTAAGTCACACCAGAGCTCTGAGGTATGGGTCCCAGTGTAAGCAAGTTAGCCAGCCATTGTTGGTACCAAGCTGCTTCTTGCAGGTGGCTCTGAGTTTATGCTGAGGGACAGGGAGGGAAATATTGTCATGGAAGAAAATGTTGCTAACAAGCTCCTTTGTTTCCAGAGAGGCATTTCTGTGAATGGTGCCTATCAGGGACATGTTATAAGAAGGACAAATAGTTTCCCTGCTGTGTGCCCCACATGTTTTTCAGATCACTATTTCCACACTGTCTGTCTCTGGATTGTTTGGTTGCCTTCTCTCCAAGAGTAGTTCATACCTTCAAGGCTCTATCCCAGTAAAGACCACTGACTATTTATTTTTTTAATATTTAATTAATTAATTTATTTGAGAGAGAGGAGAAAGAGATAGAGAGCATGAGCCAGGGAAGGACCAGAAGGGGAGGTAGAGGGAAAGAGAATCTCTCAAGCATACTCTGTGCTGAACATGGAGTGTAATCCAAGGCTTGATCTCATGACTCTGAGATCATGACCTAAGCTGAAACTAAGAGTCAGACTTTCAACCAGCCAAGCCACCCAGGTATCCCAAGCCCACTAACCTTACAAAATCCAAGTTTTTAGCCCCAGTGGTTGTAAGGACTCAAGAAAGCCCCTCTTGCTTTTCAATCCAATGGTTTTGGGGAAACATTGTCCTTGTGCATTCTCCTGCATGCTTCTTTCTCTTTTGCCTTCTTCTCTATGACCATGGCTCCCTCCTCTCCACAGCATCTGTGATCTGTTTCTTGCCTAAGCTACGTCTCCCAACTTCCTACCTTCTTTGATGTGACCTCTTCTCTCCATTTAGTTGTGGAATTTGTTCTGTCAGTCTTTACACTGATTGCTGGAGTATTTAGGATGATTTAATAGTTGTGTTTGTGGGACAAGGCGAGCCTAGAGTCTGCCTGCTCTGTCACCATATTCCCATTTCACATCAGCTTTTATTTTAGATTCAATATCCTTCCAGAGTTCTCTCTTAGACTCCTACCACTTCTACTTTTAAATCCTTGGGCCTAAAATAGATGTCATCTTCTTTCTCAGAATAAAAATATGAGAAAATTACATTTTAGTGGATTCACTATAACACAAAATATGGAGAAAGAGAGTTGGTTGAAGGGACTGCATCATGGTGACTTGATGATGGTTCATATCAATGCCCATGGCACTATGGTAATGGGGGACAACAAAGATCACCTTGAGTTAAGGCATGAAGAAAAGGTTGTGGATGGATGTGTCCACCAAGCCAGAGAAGCACACGCCAGCAAACTAGCTAAATCACATGCATAACCTAAAACTAAAGGACCCATAGAGTGGGGCTAAGGCAAAGATCAATAGAGGAATGAGGAAAGAAGAAGAGAGAATGACAGAAATGAAGTATCCAGAAATTTCAATCTTCAACTTTCACAAGGAATCCAAGTGATTTTGCTTCATAAAGAAAATGAAAAACAAACAAACAAACAAACAAACAAAACACAAAAAGATCAAATCTTTAATTTTGTTTTGGTCAAATGGAAGCTTAGTGACAAAGTTAAAGGTAACCAGCTACAAACCAGGTAGTATCTTATAACTTGCATATATGTTTTTTTTCCTCCTCTTATGTATCTGATTTGGAAAATTAAAATGCCTGATTTTTTACTATGCAAGGATATTGTTTTGTGCAATCTATGTATTGCCTCAAGAATTTTAAAATTATTTATAGTATACATCAATAAATAATCATAAAGCAAGACTCAGATGGATAATAAGATCAGACTAGGAAAAAAACAACAACACAAGAAGACAATGTAGAGCCTGAAAGGGGTAAGAGGAGGAGGGAAAATTAGGTAATTGTGAGGAGATTTGGGGATGCCCCTTGGTACCTGAGCTGCAGTCCTGTTATAGTTGTGGAGAGAGAGGAATTGGTATTCACACAGGATATAAGGGAGAACAATAATCCACATAAAGGAATCCACATAAAGTAAAAGTAAAGCTTGGAGGGGAAAACACATGGTGGATTTGGGGCAATTCCTACCATAGAAAGTAGAAATTGGGCAGGAGAAGGTTTCTGAAAAATTAGATAAGGGAAAACCCTGTGTCATATGCTGTGCAGGATGGGGACAGTGGAGCTATAAAAGGGAATGAAACATGATCCGATTTGGTTCCTTTTTCACAACTCAGTGAGAAAAGAACCCAAGGGTCATGATTTGGTAAAGGAGCCACTTCTGTATTTGTAGTTACAGGGTCACCATTTGTCTGAAGATGGAGGTTTGAGTGACAACCACATTTGAAGAATGCGTTGATTTAGTTGAAAGGAACTAAATGTCTACTCATTGGTAGATGTGTATATAAATTACCACAGTTCATAAGTAACTGTATGGCAAAAACTTATACACACAAATATCTATTTATGTATAAACCATATTCATGTTAGAAATAAACACACATGTCCTACACGTAAGCATATATGTTGAGAGGTTGGTAGGTATGAATTTATAGATATAAAGAAATATATACATTTAGGTATAAATAAGTATTGATGCTTAAATTTTTTTTCAATATGCCAGGATATGTGTCAACATTTAGAATATAGTTATCTTTTGTAACTGAAATTATGAGTACTTATTTAGGTTCATATTTTTCTCAGGTGTATTTTCTTTTTATTAAGTTACTCAATGCATCAGGTATTTATTTAAATAAAATAAAATAACCTTAAAATACTTTTAAAGTAATAAATACCCATGACATATATTAAAATAGTAATGAGTAAAAGTTTTTTTTTCCTCCCATCCTCAACACTTCAGTCCCAATTTGTAGTGGTCACAAATTTTACAAATTATATATAGTTCTGAGAATTTTCTAAACAGATCTAAGAACGTGTGTGTGTGTGTGTGTGTGTGTGTGTGTATACACACAATACAAATATATATAATAATAATATGTTTATTATGTGTATACATGCACTGAGAATGTAGCCAGACTATGAAACCTGACTCCCTCTTTCTGTGTGTTAACTTCTCTGGACCTCATTTTCCTCAGAAGTACAATGGGAATGAGAATGGTAACTACCTCAAGAGTGTGTTGTGAGGATAAAAGAAATTAATATAATGCACTTTGGACCCTGTTTGTCATATAATAGGCATTTAGTAAATATTTTCTTAATATAATTAGAAACAACCCATGAGAGTCTGTACAGTGTTCTTCAATCACAATGTCTATATCTAAACTTTTATCTTTTACCAAACTAACCTTAATGAAAGGTGGAGAAATTTGAAAAGCACCTTCAGGTTGGGGGGGATATGATCAGAGTCTGGTAAAGAAATTGCATCCTAACTACAGAGCAAACCTGTTTAACAGTGACTGTCTACATGCTTATGGTATTTTATTCACTACAGCCTAAAATTTGGAATAAAGGAGAGGGTAAAGGAAAGGGAGCAAGAGCAAGTATGAGCAGAAAGTGCATGAAAGCAAGGCTGAGAGAGAAAGTAACCGTGAGGAGGATGGGGTGATCATACCATAAACCTCATTTAACTGACTCTGCTAGGGGGAAGATGATGCTGGATGTGATCAGTGTTGTAAGAGGCACGAACATTATATTGTTGGAACACAATTGAGGGAGAATTAATGTTTTGCATATAGTATATAATAAGGGGAGAGGAGGGATGCCTGGGTGGCTCATTTGGTTAAATGTCTGCCTTTGGGGGTGCCTGGGTGGCTCAGTGGGTTAAAGCCTCTGCCTTCTGCTCAGGTCATGATCTCAGGGTCCTGGGATCGAGCCCTGCATCAGGCTCTCTGCTTAGCAGGGAGCCTGCTTCCCTTCCTCTCTCTCTGCCTGCCTCTCTGGCTACTTGTGATCTCTGTCAAATAAATAAATAAAATCTTTTAAAAAAACCCCAAAATATTAAAAAGAAAATGTCTGCCTTTGGCTCGGGTCATGATCTCAGGGTCCTGGGATTGAGCCCTGCTTTGGGGGGTCACTGCTCAGTGGGGAATCGGTTTCTCTCTTTCCCTCTGCTCCTCCCCCCAGCTTGTGTTCTTTCTCTCTCTCTCAAATGAATAAATAAATAAGTAAATAAGTAAAATCTTTATAAAAGGGGGATAGAGGATTATGTATACAATTTAGGGTGACCTTTGAATGTAGATGGGTGGTTAGAACTGTCCCTCAAGTTAAAGTCTGCCTCAAATATATTCTCTTAATCATTCCTTCAACAAATATTTACTAAGCATCTACTATGCCAGATACTTTTCTAGGTCTCTGGCAGATTTAAAGATTTAAAAACCTAAAACAAGATTAAAAAAACCTAAAGATATGGGATATTTGTAAACTATGGTGTGAAATGTTGATTAGAAAAAAAAGATAAAGTCAGGAAGGGGAGAGGGTGTTGGTGGTGGATGATGTGGGCACATCATTCAGTAGGTCATATATGTCCTCTCATGTCTGGTGACCAGAGCATGTTCCTCAGAAATGTGTATTGCAGAGTCCTCTTCTTGATCACAGCACTGACCAGAAATACAAAGCTCTTTGATTTATTGTAGAGAATGTCACTATGTGATGTATGAGTTAATAGAAACGATTTTTGAAAGGTAGTCAAATATTCTTGAATGACTGTAGCCTACAAAATTAGTGGACTTCAAACTGCAACTTTGAACTCTTTTAACTCAGAGCTACAGACCATTAAAGATGGAAGTAACGCAACCCCGTGACCTGATACAACCTTCTCATTTCAGAGTGGTTTGTGAGGTTAAGTGGTTTGCTCAAGGGTACACAAAGAACTGGTGGTAGACTTGATGTGCAAGTCTAGATTGGCTGCCTCTTAGTCCCCTTCTGTTTCCATTAAACCAACTTTTCACTTTGCCTCAGGCAGACCACAGTCCTTGGAAAGAGGGAGCATGATCTTGAAGAAAGAGGACTTCATGGGGAGTCAGGAGAAAGTGTTTATTAAGAAGCCACCTTGTGTCAGGCACAATTCTAGGATTTCCACTCCTATTGTCTTATTTTGTTTTCATAAACAACCACTTAAGCAAGGTTTTATGATTCTATACTTTTTGAGTTATTTAAAAATGAAAACATGACATATATTAATTGAGGATTCATAGTACCCATCCTCAATTCCATATCCCTTTTTCCCCCAGAAAAACTACTATCTTGAAACTGATATTTGTTTTGTCCTTGAATAATTTTACATTATGACCCTTTATAAGTATCCTTTAAAACAACAAATAACAGTACCTTTCAGTTTTCAAAATTGCATAATAATTTTACTCTGCAGGATTCTGCAATATATTTTTTACTCCTGAGACATTTTTTGAGGTTTATCCAAATTCATACATGAATTCTATTTCATTCCTTTTGTATTTTTTAAGTAGAGCTGTATTTTTTAGAGAAGTTTTGGGTTCACAGAAAAATTGAGCAGAAAGTACAGAGAGTTCCTATTTATTGATCTCACGCCTTGACATGTACACAGACTCTCTCACAATCAACAGACTGTACCAGAGTGGTATATTTGTTAAAACCGATGAACCAATATTAATGCATTATTATTGACCTAAGTCTATAGTTTACATTAGATTCATTCTTTGTGTTTTCGGTTTTATGGGTTTTGGCAAATGCATAAGGTCATGTATCCACCATTACCGTATCAGACAGAATAGTTTTACTGCCATAAAAATCCTGAGCTGAATCTCATCTTTCTTTCCCTCATCCCAAACTCATAGCAACCACTGATCTTTTTACTGTCTCCATAGTTTTACCTCTTCTGAAATGTCATATAGTTGGAATTATATAATATGTAGCCTTTTCAGATTGGCTTCTTTCACTTAGGTTCCTCCATATCTTTTCAGGGCTTGACAGGTCATTTCTTAGCACTGAATAATATTCCGTTGTGTGGATCTACTACAATTTATTTATCCATTCACTGACTGGAGGACATCTTGGTTGCTTCCAAGTTTTGTCAATTATGGATAAAGCTGCTATAAACATCCATGTGCACATTTTTGTGTAGACATACGTTTTCAACATCTTTGGGTAAATACCAAGGAGTACAATTGATGGATTATATGTTAAGAGTATGTTTAATTTTGAAAGAAACTGCCAGACTGTCTTCCAAAGTGGCTGCACCATATTTCATTCATTTTAATCATGATTTATAATTCTATTATTTGAAATACTTCAAAATTTATTTATTTATTTGCTCACAGATGGACAATTAGGTGGTATCCAGTCTTATTTTGTATTCCAGTATATATTTCCTTTAGCACATTATGAGTTTTCTAAGTTATGGACCTAGATGTGGAATTTCTGGGTTGTCTGTAATGTATATTTCCAGCATGATATATTTTCAAAGTGATCTCTAAAGACATTGTACCAATTTATACTTCTTCAATGTAATGACTTATAAGAAATATATATATATATTTGGTCACTCAGATGACCAAAATATATTTCTCAGATATATTTAGCCTTCATCTACAGTTCTTATAAACACCTTTGAACCATAGAGGTGAGATAGATGTCTGATTATTACTGAAGGTGACTTTTGGGTTCTACATCTGCTGTTGTGTCGGGGACATCCCTCACCTCACCAGGGTTGGAATTGGGTCTGGAAATCCTAAAAGAAAGTTAAAATTTAGATGTGAAATTTCTGGATCATAATGCACCTCTCCAACTTTATCATATATTTTCCAAGATATCTCTAAAGACATTGTGTCAACTCACACTTCTTCTGTCAGTATATACTGGGTCAGCACTTGGTATTGTCAGCCCTAATTTTTTAATTCAATCTGAGAGATAGGAAGTAGAAATTCAATGTTCTTTCAACTTGCATTTATCTGGTTATGGAGGCATTAGCATATTCTTATTTGTGTTGGCCACTTGATTTTGTCTTCCATGAACTGTACATTCATATCCTTCAACAATGTTAAAACTGAGATTATTCCAGGGCACCTGGGTGGCTCAGTGGGTTACGCCTCTGCCTTTGGCTCAGATCATGATCTCAGGGTCCTGGGATCGAGCCCCACATTGGGCTCTCTGCTCTCAGTGGGAAACCTGCTTCCCTCTCTCTCTCTGCGGGCCTCTCTGCCTACTTGTGATCTCTTTCTGTCAAATAAATAAATAAAATATTTAAAAAAAACTGAGATTATTCCTATTTTTTTATTGAGCTGTAGAATTTCTGTATTTTGAATAATAATAATAGCTAACCTCAGTTGAGCTTTGTTTCTGGTATTTCTGAGTATTTTAGATAAATGAATACAATAATTGTTTTGTTAACTTTTTGAGGTAGGTACTATCTCCATTTTATAAATGAGGAAATTCAGGTATTGAAGAATTACATTACTTGCTTAAGACTGCACAGCTCTCTGTTATAAATCCAGTCCAACTGGCTCTGGAAAGGTTTATACTAGAATAAACCTTTGTCTTTTACGTGACTAGCCACAGTGGATGGTTTCTATTTCACTTTGTCGGTGTTTTATATTATTCAAATATTTTAATTTAATTGAAATTATTAATCATACCTTTAAAACATGTATGATTATTTTATGTGTTTTGTTAATACAGGATATCAAGATCATAAAGATATTGATTGCCCTTTATTGCCTTCTGAAAGTTTTAAACTTTAAAATTTTAACATTTGACTCCCCAGAATTTACTTCTATGTACCATGTGAACTAGCTATTTTATTTTACATTTACATGTGAATATGAAATTATGTGAACAAAACATGCTAAAGAGTTTATTCTTTCTCCATAATTTGTTAAGTCAGAACTCATATTACTAGTTACTCCGGGTTTTATTCTGGACTTTCTTATTTACCGATCAGTCTACTTAATTTATTTTTTTTAAAGATTTTATTTATTTATTTGACAGAGAGAGATCACAAGTAGGCAGAGAGGCAGGCAGAGAGAGAGAGGAGGAAACAGGTTCCCTGCCAAGCAGAGAACCCAATGTGGGACTCGATCCCAGGACCCTGAGATCATGACCTGAGCCAAAGGCAGAGGGTTAACCCACTGAGCCACCCAGGTGCCCCATTCTACTTATTCTTGTGCTTTTTGCATTCTAGATTTTTATTATAGGGTTGCAATTAAGTTTTTAATAGCTGGGATAATAAGTAGTTTCCCTCCTTATCCTTCAAAAATATCTTGGTTATTCTTTGTCCTTTTTTTCTCTATGAACTTCAGGTTGAGCTGAAGTTTCATGAAAACCTCTATGTGATTTTGAGTGGAATAATATTGGGATTGTACATTAATATTTGAATATTTTGTGGTTTTAGCACATTGTTTATGTCCATCTATGAGAATAGTATATTTTTCTCTTATTCAGGTTTTCTCTTATGATATTTTCTAATCATCTCTAAATTACTGTTCACACATAGGAAATATATTCAGCCTTTGATTTAATTCATCTTTATTTTTTTCAGAAAGTCTGCTTTTTACTATTATTTCCATTCTTCTACACTATAGGTATAATTCGCTTCCTTTTATACCTTTTCAATTAAAAGATTAATACATTTATTTTCACTGTCTTTTGTTTTCAAATAAATACCTTGAAAATTAAATGCCTGTCTCTGTCTGAGCTACTCTATTGTATATCCTGCAAATACTGTTATATAACTGCCTTCACTGTTACTCAGTTATAAATATTTTATAATTTGTATTATGATTTCCTGTTGAAACCAGGGCTTCCTTGAGTTATATCTAAAATCTCAATGTATTATTTTCTTCTTCTTGTCAACTATTTTTAGGCTACATTATTGTATTTTAATTTTATTGTGATTAGATAATATGGCCAGCATACTATCAATTATTCACAAAAATTTGAAAATCTATAGTTTAGTACATGATTAATATTTATGAGTGCTGCTTATACACTTTAAACAATGTATCTGTGTGCTACTTTGGTGGGGGAGCTGATGTTGGACAATACTACTTTTGTTCATATCTCCTGTATTTTTCCTAATATTTTGTTTGTTTAATCTATATGTTTCTGAGATATAGATGTTAAAATATCCCAATATGATTGTAGAATAATGAACTTAACACTGTAAGCCTCTCAGTTTATGCCTTATACATCTTTTGAAGTGCTAAGTGATTAAGAGTTCATGAATTTTTTTGGTAGATTGTTTCTGTAGTGTCTGTCTCATATTAGATAGACACCATGTATGTTTAAGACATTGTATTATGTTATGTTAGACATATAAGACATATAGACATATGTTAGGCATTAGGATATGTCAATCTTATGTTAGATAAGATATTATCTATGCCTTATGTTAAGATAGACACGTCACTAATAATAGCACTTCTGCTTAATACTGATATTGCATAAATTTTACTTTGTATGTGTATGATGTGTTGTCTCTATTGTACTCTGAACTTTTCTTTGCAGATTTCTTATAAATATTTCTCCAGGACCTAGCATATTCTTTGATTTAGTATATCCCTTGCACATCGATCTATTGTTTCTGTAGTTTACTTCAGTTTTATTTGCTTTATAATCTGAGAATCCTTGACTCCTATTAAATGATTATAATCCATCTATACTGATTATAGTCACAGATATATTTGGACTTATGCTATCATATCAGGTGTATTTCTTTGCTTATTTAATTATCCAGCTTCTTCTCATTGCTTTTTTGTTTAAATATTTTTCTCTACTAATGTGGAATACATGTGTGTGCTTTGTTGTTAACCTTAACTTTAAAAAATTTAATATGTAACTAATTTCTTTTAACAAGTAAAGAATTATAAGCAGTCGTTCTATTCTAGAACCTCGAAAAATTAACGTTTTAATTTTCTATTATACCCCACCTTCATGTTTTTAAAGCTGTAGAATTTTAAATTTACATTCTTTTAGGCAAAGAACTTAGTTATTAATTTTAAGCCATCAATACTTAGTGACTATACCTACATATTTTATCAGTTTCTGGGATGATTTTTAAATTTTTATTTATTTACTTGTTTTTAAAGATTTATTTATTTATTTGAGAGAAAGAGAAAAAAGAGCATGAGCAGAAAGGGCAGATGGAGAGAAAGAATCTGAAGCTCACTCTGCACTGAGTACAGAGCCCAACATGGAGCTCTATATCAGAACTCTGAGATCATGACCTAAGAGGAACCAAGAGTTGGCCACTCAACTGACTGCATCACCCAGAAGCCCCTGGGATGACTTTTTTTGGTAACAGATTTATTGAGATATACTCACATACCATGTATTTACTCACTGAATGTATACAACTCAATGATTTTCACACTTTCAGAGAGTTGTGCAATCATACAATCAATTTTTGAATATTTTCATCAATTATCCCGAAGAAATCCCATATCAGTTAGTAAGCATGCTTCATTTCTCCCTAACACTCTTGGCCATAGGGCACCACTAATCTATACTGTGTTTCTATAAACTTGTCTTTTCTGACATTTTATATTATTGGAATCATATAACAGGTGGTCTTTTATGTTGTTTCTTTAGCATGATATTTTCAGAGATCATCTATGCTGTCATAATACCAGTACTTTATTCCTTTTAATTACCAAATAATATTCCACTCTATTGATATACCACATTTAAAAAAAACATTTTATTTATTTTTTTGAAAGTGAAAGAATGAGTGAGAGAGAGAGAGCACAAGCAGGGGCAGGGGCAAAGGGAAAGGGAGAAGCAAACTCTCCTGCTGAACAGGGAGCCCAAGACAGGGCTTGATCCCAGGACCCTATCCCAGGACCTAAGCATGTTCATGACCTAAGCAGAAGGCAGGTTGGATTGTTTCCACATTTTGGCTTTTATAACAATAGTGTTATAAATATTTTACTTAGAAGTTTTTTTATGAAAAAATGTTGTCATTTCTCTTGCATATATATGTAGTATTGAAGTTGGTAGATCATATGGTGTCTCTTTGTTCAATATTTTGGTCAACATTTTGAGAAACTGCAACAGTTTTTGCAAAGCACCATGCAACATTTGCAGAAGCAAGGTATAAAAGTTCCAATTTTTCCACATCCTTGCCAACATTTATTATTATCTGTGTGCTTGTCAGGCAAAGTGGTATTTTTAGTGGTTTCGGTTTGCTTTTTTCTGATGACTACTGATGGAGAGCATTTTATCATATGCTTATTGGCCATTTTTTATATTCCTTATAGAAACATCTATTTGGATTGTCTTATTTTTTGTCATTTTATTATTGGGTTCTAATATTTGTTTATATACTCTAGATAGAAGTCTCATCATATATATAATTTGAGAATATTTTCTTCTATTCTGTAGTCTTTTTTTTTTCACTTTTTTTGTTGGAAACCTTTGAAACAGAATATTTTAATTTTAAGTCCAATTTATTTGTTTTTCCCTTTATAGCTTGGGCTTTGGCATTCATATATAATATGCCTTTGCCGGACTCAAAGTCCTATATTTTCTTCTAAATCTTTAAAGTTTTAACATTTACATTTAGGTCTGTGATCAATATCAAGTTAATTTTTGTCTCATGTGGAGTGGAGTCCAACTTAAGTGTTTTGAGTGTGATTATCCAGTTTCCAAGCTCCATTTATTGAAGACTAGTCTTTTCCAATAGAATATTTTTGGCAACCTTGTTGAAAATCAATTGACGGGGAAAATGAGGGTTTATTCCTGGATTCTTAATTCTATTCCATTGGTCTATATATTTATCTTTATGCCAGAGCACAGTATCTTGATTACTATAGTTTTGTAGTAAGTTTTAATAAGAGAAAGTATGACTCTTTTGACCTTGTCCTTCTTTTCAATGTTGTTTTGGCTAAAATGGTTCCCTTGAACTTCCATATGAACTTAGAACCAGTTTATCTGTTTATGAAGAGAACTTGGCTGGGATTTTGGTAGATTTTGCATTAAATCTGTGTATTAGTTTAGGCACATTGCCATCTGTATAAGTCTTCTGAATCATGATCGTGGGAAGTTTTCCATTTATTTAGGTTGTTTCAATTTTGTTTTCAACATGTCTTATAATTTTTAGTAAACAAGGATAATACTTTAATTCCTTTAGTTGGCTTTCTATATATACTTTATTAATATATACTTCTGATTTATGGTAAATTCTAGTGAAATATAAAAACATTGCTCCTGTGAATTCCTCAAAAATTTAAAAATAGAATTATTCTATGATCTAGTATTAACTACTGATTATTTACCCCCAAAATATAAAAACACTAATTCAAAAGTGCACTTTTGAATTTACTGGGGTAATTAGAAGTGAAAAACTGCACTTCTATGTTTATTGCAACACTATTTATAATAGACAAATTATAGAAGTGCCCATAATAGCCATCAATAGATTAATGGAAAAGAAAATGGTATTTTTATACACAATGGAATGTTATTCAGCCATAAAAAATGGAATCTTGCCATTTGTGACAACATAGGTGGAGCTACAGAGTATAATGCTAAGCCAAATAAACCAGTCAGATAAAGACAAATACTATATGATTTCACTCCTCTGTGGAATTTAAGAAACAAAACAAGCAAAGGAAAAAGAAATATATATATATATGGAGAGACAAACCAAGAAACAGACTCTTAATCACAGAGAACAATCTGATGGTTACCAGATGGGAGGAGTTGGGGGATGGGTGAAACAGGGGATGGGAATTAAAGATTACTCTTATCATGATGAGCAGCGAGTAATGTATAGAATTGCTGAATCACTATATTGTATACCTGAAACTAATATAACACTGTATGTTAACTATACTGGAATAAAATAAAAAAATGTTAATAAAAAAGGAAACATTACTTTTACGTAGTTTATTCTCTTTTACCCTTTATGTATTGTTATTGTTATAAATAGTCTATCTGTATATGTTACAAACTCAATAACATGATTTATAATTATAATTTTATATAATTTTATGTCTTTAAAGCTGAGAGAAGAAATAAGAGCAAGTATACATTTATTTTATAATTTTTATTTACAATTTCATGTTTTCTTTAATTATTCCTGTAGAATCAAGTTATCATATGGTGTCTTTTCCTTATTCCAACACAATTTTTGCCCCCCCACCTCCATTTTGTTGTTATTATCAAATATATTGCATTTTGATGTGTTATAAGGTCAGTAATATAATACATATGTAGTAAAACACATTATAATATATATTGTGTAATATATGATATATATAATGTAATATATTTCAATGTATTTATATTTCATGAAAGGACAAGAAATATGCATTTATGCAGTCTTTAAAAACTATAAATTTCCTCAAATTCTTGCCTTCAGCAGATATTTCCATTTTTTAATAACTGCAGACATGGCGACCTATCTGCCTGTAAAGGAGGAAACTAAGGGCAAGTTCAGCAACATAGGCTTAGTCAAATCATGATTGAGCCCCCTGTGCTGGACACTTTGGTGCCAACCACACCCTCATCCCCCCAGACTGTGTTAGATGGGAAGGAAAGTATGTTAGGCAGGTGGAAAGCAGAATCAGATGTGTTGGTGTTTAGCTTCCACTTTCTACCCAGTCTTAGTACATAAACGTAACATATAAACTACTGCCTAACTTATAAACTTAGTTTTACCTACATGTATTTGCTAATTGCTTACTGTACTTCTTGGTAAGTGAAGTTTAGTTCTCACTAACAAAATAATCTTGTTCAATTTATAGTTGTTGTCAACCACTTAACTTATGTTCATTTAAAGCACATCACTGATTTTCTCCATCAAAACACAACTACTTTTTGGAGTTGTTACTGAAGCTACTGAGTAAAATTGTGAACAGCAGGTCAAAGACCTACAGACTGATTTTAACTTTGCAAAGAGAAGAGGAAACAGATTACTGGTCCTGGCTGGGAGGTTTACATTAAAGGCATGCAGAAGGAATGAGGCCCTTCTAAACAGAATTGCTTCCCTACAAAAATGTGACATTTCCATTTCCATGAAAATGAAAAAGTGATGATACAGGAATGTGTTGTCATTAGGCTTTTGGATATATTTTACACCTAAAACGTTGATGTCCCTACACATTGCCTGTTCTTTGAATACCATTAATGTTTGAACCCCAGCAATTTCACTCTATGAGGGCTTTGATTCCATATTTGTAAATACAAGCAAGGTTTATAATTGGTCAGTTCCAGTAATGACCTCAATTGTTTACTTTTTGTATGGATGCTTTTTGCAATATGACTTGCTACTCCTACCATCAAGAGGTATTTTCTTTCCTCACCTCTTAAACCTGGCCTTGCCTTATAACTTTCATTGAACAGAAGAACCTAGTACTAGTGATGGTGTGCCAATGCCAAACCTAGGTTTACTCTCTTGGGACCTTTGCAATCACTATCTGAACAATTCCAGGCTAGCCTACTGGAGGAGAGAGTGGAGACCCATCACCCTCTTCACTAGACCAACACCTGCTAATCACCAGACATGTGAGTGAGGCCATTCTAGACTAGTTGTCCTAGCATGACCTGCATGACCACAGGTACATGACTCGGTCCAACTGAAATCAGCTAAATTTGACCTAAACCAAAGGAACCACTTAGTTTACTCACAGATTCACGAGCTAAAAATATCTCTAGGTTTTAAATCATCAAGTTTGAAGTGACTTATTATACAGAAGCAGCTAAGTGATACAGGATTTAAACTATTATGTTACAAGCAAGAATAGTTAAAATACTTGCTCTGAGTAGTAGCCCAGCTAAGTCACATTTTCAATAAAATATATAAATTTGTTTTTATGCAATTCCGGGTATATTAAATGGCCTGAATTTTCATTCCTCTCTACCTAAGAAAAACTTCCATCTACATTTCAAGGTCCCTCTGGTCAAATTCTGAAAGCCAAAAATGTCTCAATACTGGCAAGTACTGATATAGCTTTATTTTAATTATGTTAATTCATATAAGGAACAATGAAGCACCTGGAAATGTTATCATTCTTGAGCCAATTATTTTCATTTTAATATAAGTCACTTTTTTGTGGTTTTAAGAATATCATATGTTTATTAAATTAGACAATGCAAGAAAAAGGGGAAGCAGAAGAAAATTGTTTTAAAGAGCCAAAGAGCCTATAATCCCATCAATGTGAAAAGAATTGTTTGATATTTAAGCTGACTTAGAGTTTTCCTAGATGATTTTCCAAATTCAGACAGGGTCCAACTGGACTCCTGCAGATAGAAATATACTCTATATGTAAATGAAAAAACTTCCAAATACGGTCTGAAAATATAGATATGTGTAACACACGCACACACACACACACACACACACACACAATTACCTTATCACAGGAATTTCTTGCAGACTTTTTCCTCCTTTTTTTAGGTGAAGGGTGTTTGTACGAATAAGTTAGAATGGAAAGCAGCAGCAGTAATAATGAAAGTTATATCATCTTGACTTTAATTTCAGTAGCAAATATAATTTTTTAAAATTCTCAGAGTAATCAGAATATTCAGAATCTGCCACAAGCTGACTCACAACTTCTGGAATAAAATAACAAAATTAAGTGCTTAGTATATACCAGGCCCCATGCCAAGTTCTCTACATTTGTTATTTCCTTTTTCCCTCTACATAACACTCTGAGGTACGTAGCATTATTATCTGTATCTTCAAAATATAGGAATTATGGAGCTTGGGGAGTTTGGGACACCTGTCAAATTTCTATTGTTAGTTAATATTGGAACTGGGATTTGATCCAATGCCACTCATCACCAGACTTAACCTGGTAGCTCCTCTGCCACAGAACTTCCAGGGTCCTGAGGCTCTGGAGTGGTGTCATTGTGGAACTCTGGGTGATCCTCTATACCAAAGAATACAGGATATGGGGAGATGGAGAGTAGAAGGGAGTTGAGGGAAATTGAAAGGGGAGGTGAACCATGAGAGACTATGGACTCTGAAAAACAACCTGAAGGTTTTAAAGGGGCGGGGGTGGGAGGTTGGGGGAACCAGGTGTTGGGTATTAGGGAGGACACGTATTGCATGGAGTACTGGGTGTGGTGCAAAAACAATGAATACTGTTACGCTGAAAAGAAATAAAAAATAATAATAATAAAAATAGTATCCAAAAAAAAAAAAAAGAATACAGGATAGATGCAGAATACCCCTTACCAATCTTTTTAAGGAAGGCCTTCTGCATGTATGCCAAATACATCAATTAAATATATTTGATCATGACCATAGACCTAAAATTTCATATTCCTATAAAGTATCATGTTTTAATGTTTCATTTTAATGAAGAATAGGTGAATCATATTTCCATAGCTTAAGACACAGCATGCAGCAGTAGAAATGATATTGGATGTGGAGTTGTACGGCCTGGGTTTAATCACTAACTCCTGCCAGCATGTGTATGGGCAGGCATGGAC
Organism: Lontra canadensis; assembly: GCF_010015895.1. Taxonomy (NCBI): domain Eukaryota; kingdom Metazoa; phylum Chordata; class Mammalia; order Carnivora; family Mustelidae; genus Lontra; species Lontra canadensis. The sequence continues at coordinate 21,899,816 of NW_022631014.1, read as the reverse complement.
ATGTATGTTTATGAACTCTCATAGAGACTAAATCAAACATATAGATGAACATTGTAGAAGCCCAGAAGTTGATCTGCAGGCATAGTGCTGTCTAAACCAGAAGTAACAAACCACTTGACCAAAACTTGTGAAATTGCTTGGTTTTAGCATTTAACATTGAACCATACAACATTAAACACACACATACACACACACACACATGCACGCACACACACACACACACAAACATAAAGTAAGAAGGAAAGAAGGAGGGAAGGAAAAAAAGAAGAGAGAAAGAACAGAAATTTGAGTTACTTGGACACACATGAAGTTCTAGAGATTTCATTCAAACATCCATATGTCCAGATTCTCTTGAAAAGGAGAATATGGAGCAAAATGAACTCACATTCCAGTTGGTAAAAATAGGCTTAAAAAGAGGCCAGCGCCCTGGACTGGGAATATCATCTTTATTTTGCCACATGCCCATTATTTCCTTTTATCCTCCAGGTCCTAACACTAAGTGTGGAATGTCATGTATTACTGCATGTGTGATGTGTGGTGTGGGGTGTGTGTGTGTGTGTGTGTGTGTGTGTGTGTGGTGGGGTGTGACTGTATGGTGTGTGTGCATGTATGTCTATGGGGTGTGATGTGGGGTGTGTGTGCATGTTCATGTGTGTGTGTGTGTGGTGTGTATGGTGTGTCAGGTGTATGCGTGTGTGTGGTATATGGTGTATGTGAATGTATGTTTATGGGTGTGGTGTGGGGAGTGTTTGCGCGCTCATGTGTGCATGTGTAGATTGTATATATGTGGTATGTGTGTATCTATGTGTAGGGGCTGTGGTGTGAGGAGTGTTGCATGCTCGTGTGTGTGTGTATAGAGTGTGTGAATTGTGTGTGTGTGTGTGTGGTGTGTGCATGTATGTGTATGGGGTGTGGTGTGTCTGTGTATGGTCTTGTGTGCACATGTGTGTGGGAAGGAGGTTGTGTTTAACACCCTTCCTTTGCCATTTTAGGCCTCAGGGCTGAGGTCTAAATCTGGACTAAATCCATAATGAAGAAGCAGAGTTATTTAACTGTCTCATCGTTAGTACTGCACTTTCTCCTTTCCTTGTAATTATTAATTCTCATTATTATTCAGAGAAGTGATTAATCTTTTTTCTGCACCATCCCCCAACACTGACTTGCTAGAATTAGAATTACAAATTCTTCTTTAGGGACTGTCCTTGGTTTTATAGGAGAAGCACGGTCCATTCTAATAAATATCCTCATTCTAAATACAATTTTTTTTTCTAATTGATCTGATCTGTATCGCAATCCCACATCCTACTGGAGCAAAGGGAATGCTATATATTAGATCAATCCACTGAGTTTAGTTTGATGCATCAGTTTAAATATGTTAATGTTTGTACTTTCAGAATTAAAATCCTTCCTACCTCTCTCCTCTAAGTCATGGCATTTGGGTAGGTGAGTGATGTGGATCGAATGAATGGGCATTTTTTATTCCAGCTCTTCTGATATCACCAGTGATGTTCCTGTCTTTCTGGTCTTCTAGGTTTAGTCCCTACCAAGCACTGTCACAGCTTACATGTCCTGACAGTAGTGTGCTGGAAACAGCTCATAGTGGCTTGTGAGAACCAACCATGTGCATCTCTTCCCAGCTCCATATTTTATTATTTTGGCTTATCACTTTGGTAGCCTCAATGGGTCACAGCAGGAAAACTGGCAAATGCTACAAATCAGAGCTGTTTTTCTTGGAGAACTGGTTGTTAAATATTTACCAATATGTCACAGTCACCAAATGACAGAAGTGGAATTCACATCCTTGGGATAATCCCTTTTACCTTGACTATGGGCTTGGATGTGCAACTTGCTTTGGATAATTAAGCATTAGCAAGTACAATGTTAGCATTTTTTTTTAATTTTTAAATTTTTTTATAAATATATAATGCATTTTTAGCCCTAGGGGTACAGGTCTGTGAATCGCCAAGTTTACACACTTCACAGCACTCACCACAGCACACACACCACCCCCCGCAATGTCCATAACCCCACCACCTTCTCCCAACCCCCCTCCCCCCAGCAACCTTCAGTTTGTTCTGCGAGATTAAGAGTCTTTTATGGTTTGTCTCCCTCCAGATCCCATCTTCTTTCATTTATTCTTTTCCTACCCCCCAAATCCCCCACGTTGCATCTCCACTTCCTCATATCAGGGAGATCATATGATAGTTATCTTTCTCCGATTGTCAGCATGTTTTTATAATGTCTTCACAATGAGGCTAGTCATTCTGGAACACTCCTATTTGGATCCTTATAACTACCACGCTGTGAGGAAGCCCAAGACACATGGAGAAGACACATGGAAGAGGTTGGAGGAGCACAGTTGGGCAGTGGGATGAGGCCTCAGACAAGTGACCCTCATTCAGGAATCCAGCCAGCCTCAATCTATCAGGCCACCCCAGGAGAGGACCTAGACACCATGCAATAGAGAGGAGATGTTTCCAGTGCACTCTTGCTGAATTCCTACCTCATAGAACTGTGAGCAAGTAAGCCACTACATGGTTGTGTGGTTACTTACACACCATTAAAACATATGAATGATTCTTTTTTCCAGTTTCTCAGCTTGCTCAGTCTTGTGGCTTCCCCTAGCAGACTCAATCTCACCTCCGATTTTGCTCATACTACATACATCTCCAAGAGGGTTCTGTAACTTCCATTTGGTAGTTGTCTTAGGTAGTTCATAACATTTCTCTTTACATGGATTACTGGCACTCAAGTTTTTGGTCAGTCTGTGTTCAACAGAATTAAGAACATCTCAGAGAAGCCAATTTCTGTTCTTTCTGAGATGTGACCACTCTTAACTCCAGGCTTCTTAGGTTGCCTGCACCCGGATTAATGTAGGGGCAGACTATAAGGCAGTCTCTTTCCAGCATCCCCTAAGCAATTTGGATCAAAAATTTCCTGTCCATGATAATGGCTTTAACCTTCCTATGAGACCATTTGACTTTGGGACTAGGGTTTGAATAATACAGTTAATGATAAAACTTATGAGAAAGACTAGGAAAATCATTATTTTCCACGTGAAAATGTTATTACAGTATTCACACATCTTTAAGAATCTAGTGGAAGTTGATAATCTAAGTTATTGTGCTAGCTATACTGAGAGGTGTGTTGTACAGTATCTTGTATTCAACATGTAGCTGATCTTCTGCTGACTTGATGAATAACTTTGCAGCCCAAAAGTTGGATTCATTATCTTACTTTAATGCTAGGAATCCAGATTTTCCATGGGTAAAATCAGTTTAGACATGGATTTGATGGTGCTATTTAAAATGTAGCAATATGAATCAGGGATGTTGGACATGACTCCTATACTATGAAGATTGAAATATAACCATACTTTTTCCACTTTGGGTTCATGTTTTAAAAATATTCTAAAAAGAAAAAACTTTGGAAATAAAGAGAGATGGAGTCAATTAAAAAAAAAACCTTTAGAGTCTAAGACACTTTAGAAACACTACATGTATATATGTATGCATGTGTGTGTGTGTGTGTGTGTGTACACAGATATATTAACTTTTTGGGTTGGGAATGATATCTTACTGTGGTTTTCATAATAAAGCTGAATGTATTTTTTTAAAGATTTTATTTATTTATTTGAGAGAGAGAGCATGAGAAAGAGAGAGAGCATGAGAAGGGGGAGGGTCAGAGGGAGAAGCAGACTCCCTGCTGAGCAGGGAGCCTGATGCGGGACTCAATCCCAGGACTCCAGGATCATGACCTGAGCCGAAGACAGTCGCTCAACCTAGCCACACAGGCGCCCATGCTGAATGTATTTTATATGGTCACTGGCCACTTGGATATCCTTCTTTGTGGCATGTCTATTTAAATATTTTGCTCATTCTTTTCTCATTTAACTCTCTTTTTGAACTGATTTATAAAAGTATTTATACATTTTCAATGAGTCATTTGTCAGATAAATGCACTAAAATATTTTCTATCTGCAACTTACCTTTTTCCTCTCTTAATGATAACTGTTGATGAAATTCAACTGTATTAATCTTAACAAATTTGATGTATCAATTTTTGTAGTCTGCAGATCTTTGTTCCATTTAAAAAATCTTTGCCTAGGGACACCTGGGTGGCTCACTTGGTTAAGCAGCTGCCTTCGGCTCAGGTCATGATCCCAGCGTCCTGGGATCAAGTCCCACATCAGGCTCCTTGCTTGGCGGGGAGCCTGCTTCTCCCTCTGCCTCTGCCTGCCATTCTGTCTGCCTGTGCTCGCTCGCTCTCCCTCTCTCTCTGATAAATAAATAAAATCTTTAAAAAAAAAATCTTTGCCTATTCCAAAGACATAAAGACATACTCCTGTGAAATTTTTTAGTTCTTTATCTTTCAAATTTATGTCTGCAATCCGTCCAGAATAGCTTTTATTTATGGTATGCAGTAGAAATCAAGATGCATTTTTTTTCCAATAAGAATGTCCAGTTCACCCTATACAATTTATTGTAAAGACCATTCTTTATTCCCCTGCACTGCAAGTGTCCTTTTTCATAAATCAATTGGCCATAGAAGTGTAGTTCTCTGGCCTCTATTCTGTTTCAGAATCCACTTATATCTCTTTGCACCACAACTACCTCTCCATATTTACTCAGAGAATATAATGGGTCTTGGTATATGATAGTGTGGTTCATTATTATCATTTTTTGGAGATTTATATATTTTTTAACTAACAGTATTGAATAGGTTTTCTATTTCTTTTTTTTTTAATTTTATTTATTTATTTGACAGAGAGATCACAAGTAGGCAGAGAGGCAGGCAGAGAGAGAGGGGGAAGCAAGCTCCCCTCTGCGCAGAGAAACCAATGCAGGGCTCAATCCCAGGGCCCTGAGATTATGACCTGAGCGGAAGGCAGAGGCTTAACCCACTGAGCCACCCAGGTGCCCCTAGAATAGGTTTTCAAATATCGGCAGTTAACTCTGTCCTTAATGAATTGCTTATTTATGTCATGTTCTAGCTTTCTATCATGACATTTGTATTTCTTAATGGTTTGTGAAAACTTTAGATTTAATAAGCATATTATTCTTTTGATTACCATTTATTTTGTAAATATTATGTATGGCCTGTGGTTTCTCTCTTACTTTTATTTATTTTGACATATAGTTGACTCTAATTTTTATATCTTAAGATCAATATTTTTTCCTTTTGTTTCTTAATTTTGAAAATATGTGTGTAGATGCCTTTTTTACTTTGAGATAAGGCAGTACATCTTGTCTAGGTTTCTATGGCTCTTCGTTCACACTTAACTTTTACTCTATTTGAAAATTGTTTTTTATACCATCTATGGTGGAAAAAAATTAATCATTTTTTTCCAAATAGAAAAATATTTAATCCCATAGTAATTATTAAGTAATAATTTCTTTCGTTTATCATTTGACCAAAATTAGATGCCCCAAATCACACATATACATGAGCATCTCTTTTAAGTTTTCAATAAGAATTTTAATACACTGAAAAAATGTTAGTACACTTACTAAGAGAAGAAAATTGTATCATTAGAGATTAAGGCTGGGAATAAAAGGAGTTCTGAGAGATAATAGATGTGAGATCCGAGGTTAGGAGTACTCTAATGGCAGAGAGCTTGAGCAGAGAGCAAAAAATGAAAACAGTGCTTCTCAAACCTCAGAGAGCATATGCATAACTCAGAAATTTTGTTAAATGTAGGCTCTGATTCAGTAGCTCTTTGATGGGGCTTCCAATTCTGCATCTCTAATGTGTTCCTGGGTGACAATAGGGCTGCTGGTCTGCAGACTACATTTTCATTGTTGGAGACCAGAGTATCTGGGCCTTCAATTGTCCTTCACTTCCATGCATTCTCTGTTGTGGGTCTGTTGCTGAGACACTAAGGAATTCACTTCTTCACATCTTTCTCGTAGACAACCCTTGTTTATATACAACTGCTCTGCATTTGCCCTTGTCTTATTTGCTTGAACCATAATTGCAGACTCTTTTGTCTTTGTGCCCCAGATGAAGTGATTTTGTCAACTTCAACAGGTGTGATACCACATCCTAGCACTTCCTCCTGCACTGTTCCTTGTTGCCTGTCCTCTTCAATGAAAGGAGAAGTCACTTTCTGTTTATTTCCAATAACATTTGAAATACAATGAAAATGCAATAGAAAACCTGACATCTGACATCTGACATTCTGTATTTTTTGAAAAGCTATTTTTTTTAAGTGGGAGCCCTGCATTATGTTGAATTTAGAGAATGCCATGATTTTTGGAAAATGAAAGATGTAAGCTACTTCAGTAGATAGAAGCAATCTTTGACATTGAACCTCTTAGCTTACACACTGTAGTTAAGGATGTTACTGTATAAGCTTTTCTAACATTTTTGTTATCTATCATTAAAACTTGCTTAGAAAATTCATTGTGTTAGTATGCTATTAAACAAAGAAATAGTTTTCATTGCATTTAAGTAAGAATATCTTTTGAATTTAATAGAGTGGATATGCATCATTAACTCTTGACATTTGTTTTCTGAACCTTCAGAAATGAATAAAATGAAATAATAACTGAAGAATAAAATAAAAATAATAACTGAAATTTCAGTTCAATTAGTAATTTTTTAAAAAAAATTTTAACATGAAACAGGAGATTAATTTTGGCACCAAGTTGCTTTCTCAGAGAGAATATTTATTTAACTTTTAGTTCAGGCTAGATACCCAGGCATTTTGTCAAAAATAAAATGTCTGGTTCAATTTGATAACCTTTGCTTCAACATGGGCAAAGATGGATTGTGAGAAGACCCAGTAAGGGAGTGGCTGAATAGAAAAAACACATGATTTTTCCTGAGTCAGATTACATTTTCTAATCAGAATTCTTAGCTTCTCTAACAGGAATGAAGATGACTTTTCCTAAGACCATGCACGAACCTCTCATCACGTTCTTCTCTTGAGGCACTTTCCAGAAAAATTACATAACTTCAAGAGTTTTGGCTTTTTCACTCTTCATAACACTTTTACAAATATGTTTGCATTTTTATGGATCCTGAGATACCTCAGGGATCCTGAATAGATTAATCTTGGGAATCTCATAAAAATACACTGATGAAGAAAGATTTTCAGTAATTCTTCTCTTCCTGCTTTGAAAAAGAGTCCTTTCTCTTTGACATAGAGACTGAAGTTGTCTTCTCCAGCCTTTTTAAAAAAATATACACATTGAGCTCAGTGCAATATTTCTGACTGGCACCATTCAATGTTATGTGTCAGTGCCCTCCAATTATTACTGTATGTTAATTTTGATTAGACAGGAGGTAGCTCTGTGAGTCTTGATTTCCTGCCAGTACAATCAAATATGAGCTGAAGGGATGGAAAGCAAACGTTCCTTTCAAAGCCCTAGTGAGGAGTGTATTGCTTATAAATTACTTAAAAAATGAGTTGTGTTTCAGTTAAGTGATTACAAATGTCTTTAGTGGATGTGGTGTCTAAAATGGGCATTCAGTTAATATTCTGCTCCTTCCTAATCCAGGCACAATGAAATTTCAAGGTTCTATCTTTCAATATCCCCATTGTTGTGGACTGAACTATGTACCCCCTCTATAATCCTTAAGTTGAAGCCTTAACCCCCAGAGTGACTGTATTTGCATATGGGGTCTTTAAGGAGATAATTAAGGTCAAATTAGGTCATAAGGATGGACTGTAATTCAACAGTACTGGTGTCCTTATAAGGAGAGGAGGAGAGAACTGGTGTGGGTCTACTGCTGAGAGCTGGATGACACTCATGAATTCACTTCCTCACATCTTCCTTATAGACAATCCCTGTTTATTTGCAACTGCTCTGCATTTGCCCTTGTCTCATTTGAAAGCGAGAGCAGATCTCTCTCTTTCTTTCCTTCTCTCTCGCCCTCTGTGTGTGTGTCTCTGGCTTTCTCTCTCTTCAAGGACAGCTAGATAAAAGATTGTGTAAGAACACAGTGGGAAAGCAACTGTCTACAAGCTAGGAAGAGTCCTCATCAGAAAATAATCATGGTGGCATTTTGATCTTGGACTTCTTGTCTCTAGAACTGTGAAAAAAATAAATTTCTGATGTTTAAACCACTCGGTCTGTGCTATTTTGTTATGTCAGCCTTGGTGGATCCATTCTCATTTTTTCACATTTTATTACTTTTATAATGATTCTTTCTTTTAGAAGCAAGTGTTCTGATGGAACAGAAATGGATGAGGGAATGACTGGGTGGTTTGGCTTATTCTTAAGCCTTGACTTGTGTATTAATGTATACCAAATTGAACTGAGGTGACCCATCTTCCCTCCCTCTCCCCCCCCAAAAAAAACAAACATATTTGAATATGTTTAAAACCTTTTAGAGCCAGAAATATGTTATGTTTGTTTAAGATCTACAGTGCTTAGTCTAGTATCTGAGATACAGGAGCTTTGTAATATATATTTGAATAATGAAGTGAATAAATCAATGAAATTAGTCTCCAATTAGATCTCCTAGAGACATTTCAAAGTATGTTACCTCTTTGAAACAGATAAAACAGCACAGTAAGGTATGTTGAGTTTCAATAATTTGGTGAAGCTACGTGACATGTATTATAGTTGTTTTTTTGTTTGTTTGTTTGTTTTTGTTTTTGTTTTTTTGAATTCTACTGTTCCCAATGCTTCTATGCTTCTACTGAAATAGCCATGACTATAAAGGCCCTGGAAATTAGCTTGCCAAAGGCTGCACAATATATATATTTCATGCATGTTCAATTAATAAATTTTTGTTATGTGATTAATACTGACCTCATGTCAAGCAAGTCAGTGTACGAGGCAAGTCCTTGTCAGTAAAAATTGCATGCTTCCCCCAAAAGATTTATAGGATGCTGGTGGCACCTGAAATAAATACCAGTTCTAGGGTATCTCTGTTTTTCTCTCTCTGTGTCTTTGTTTCTGTCTTTATCTTAAGCACTCTCAAGATGTTGTCAAAGGACACAATTAGGTTTCATGCAGCCAGAAGAGTATTGCTATATTATATCAGGACAAGGTCATCAACATGAATCAACCTTCCCTTCTTTACGATATAACTAATATACTGTTTAACTTTGTATTTTTCTTTGCCCCAGTGGAGTAAATGCTTAGACTTGTGTAGAGCTTGTCTCCTTGCTGTTAAAATGTACTCTTTTGAGTTTTGTTTTGAATAAGAAATATGGTCATAAATGTTTGACAAGGCAGAAGTTAACTATAAAATTAGAAGGTATTGAATGCTTTTGTGTATCTGGAATCTCTTTGAATATAACAATGGAGTAAGAATCCAAAGAAATTCCTAGAGCATCTTTTCCAGATGCTATGGTATAGGCTTTATATGTACAATTAATCATTTAATCCTCATACTAACAAGGCGAGTTGGAAATGATTATATTCATTCCAAAGATAAGAAGGTAGTGTGGGCACATATCCAGCTAAGAAGTGCTAGAGCTAGAATTAACATTCAAGTCTTTCTAGCATCTTTTTAAATGCAAATACATAAAAGAAGTATTTCAAGGAGGGTACAGTGAAGCGTTATGGATAGATCAGGTGTGGTAATGTTTAGACTTAAATGAATTAATTTAAACGAAGCCATTTCCCACTTTTAAAAAAAATGAGTTGAAAGGTGACTGGGTGGCACAGTTGGTTAAGCATCTGACTCTTGGTTTCAGCTCAGGTCTTGATCTCAGGGTGGTGAGTTCAAGCCCTGCATTGGGCTCCATGCCTAATGCAGAATCTGCTTGAGATTCTCTCTCCTTCTGCCCCTCCTGCTCCTGCATGTGCTCTCTCTTTCTCACTCTCAAATAAATAAATAAATCCTTAAAAAAATTGAAGAGTTGGAATAGATTATGAACGTAAGCCTGCCATTCACTGAGTACTTTTCTTTATGACAGAAAATGGACTAAACACTTCACATGCCTTACTATATATACTCCTCAGAAGAAATGATGTAGGTGTTGTTATCTGTATTTTACAGATGAGGTAAGTATGACTCAGAGAAGTTCATCAACTGACTCCAGGTCAGGTAGTTTTGAGTGGCAAAGTTGAGACTCAAACCAGGTCTCTGATTCCAGAGCCTCATCCCTCACCACTACTCCCTTCTGTAACACAAGCTCAGTCTCCACTTCAAGACTAAATTTTGCAGGTTTTATCAGATGTCCTAGGCCTAGAAATGGAGCTAAGGTGGGGCTGGGAGGAGGGTAAGGAAGAGACAGGGCTATATTTCTATGAAATGTACAGAATGGCAAGAGCCTCAGAATATGGAGCCTCCAGTAGTATGTATCCCACTGTCAAGAGAAACTCTCAAGCATTTGTGTTCTCTCTGTGTACGGTGAGAATGGATTGGAAAGCCTCTTTCAAGAAGGACATAAATACAACCTTGCTATGGCTAAAGCCATAGGACAGTGTTGTCTCTTGAAATCTGAGAAATCTATTTCATGACTCTGGGTAGTCCCAGCAATTCCAAAACACATTCCTTTCCAAATTCTTGTTTTGGGAGAGAAATGTTTTTAGTCTTCATTCCAGAAGCACAGAGTAATTTTCGTTTTCAAAAAATTGTGTTTTTCAGGGTCACATTAACATTTTGCAGTGCCACACTGACATTTTTTCCATGATCTATCAGCAACCAGCTATCTTTGCAGGAGAACTTATCAAGACCAAACTCCGCTTTGCCACTAAACTTTTCACCCATGTGGGGGCTTTCTTGGGTGATTTCCCACCACTTCCTGCCAGTCTATCTTCTCCCAAGCATCATTACATGTTCATTTTATTTAGGACCTGGTGGTTACCCTGGTTCCCTTTCTCTAAATCTAAGCTTTAGAGAAGGGGTTCCCAACATAGTAACTGCCATCCACATGTGGCTATTTAAATTTCAATTGATAAAAATTATATAAAATTAAAAATTTAGTTTTTCATTCACTAGCCACATTAATTGTGAATATTGCAAACATGGAGTATTTTCATATTCACTGAATACTCTATTGAGTAGCACTGTTTTTGAACTTTGATTTCCTAAAGAAGATATAACTTAATGAAATGTGGTAGATTATATTAATTTTCATGATATTCCTTACTTTTCTACTGCATGTCTCTTCATGGGGTACCCTGTATGTAGAGATATTCATTGTAGGAGAATTATATATACCCTTGCCCCATTATCATCCAGTTTGATCAGATGACTTGCTTCTCCCAGTGAACTATGAACATGAGCAATGTGTGTTCTTTCTAAGAGAAAATTTTAATAGCCAGTGTGTATTTTACCATGAAATCTTTTCCCTCAGTCTTGAAGCAAACAGCATTTGTAAACAGAACTTTTCTGAGTTCCTGGGTGAAGGTGATATGGAGAAGAACTGACCACATCCATAATCCATATTTAATGAGGACAAAAAATAATATTTTAATATTTCAACTGACTAGTTTTAGTATCATTTATTATCAGATACCAACTTGGCTTAAGCTGACTGATACAAACACGAACTCTCTTTCAATATTTTAAGAAATGAAATCAGAATACTAAGATTTTCTTCAGTGATATTCTATGTAAGTTTGGACTAGAAGCTGACCTAACAGGAAAAGATCATACAGATGACGCAGTTGATGACCACGTTCACATCTTATACAGACAATAAAAGGTTTGTCCCTGGGTGAATTGGCTGAGGCATGTGACAAAACAAAAGCCAATATTTTTGGAATTCGTTCTATTAACCAGTGTCCAGAATTTGAGTGATTTTCATCCCTAGGGTATGAATAGCCCTCAGATTAAGAGCCCTCTGTGTGAGAAGATGTGCTTTCTGTGGTCAAGTGATTCTTTTTATTTACTTTAATAATGTCTCTGGTTTTCCTTTTTTTTTAATTTCAAGGGTATTTTTTTCCTCAATCCAATGCTATCTTTATGTTTTGTAGTTAGGTCAGTGGGGTAATAATAAATACGAATACACACTGAGGGATTGAGGAGTTGAGGATAAAGTAGGCAATAAGTAATCGCTTGCTCAGCCTGAGGAGGAGATGTAGAGTGTGTGTGTGTGTGTGTGTGTGTATATATATATATATATATATATATATATATACTTTTACTTTACTTTTATACTTAGAGTCTTGTATTGATTGAAATAAGAAAGATTTGAAAATCATCATTTCCTTGTGGTAGGGTCCTTGCTGCTCAGGGGGACTAAGGAAATGTTCAAATGAAGAAAATAATGATGGAGAGTCAGAGACTCAGAGTTGTAACTCTTGAATATTTGAGTCAGTAGAATTTCCAGATCATCAATGATACATCTCTGTAAAAATGAATTTCTGAGCTAAAATACTCCTATGAAAGAGTCCCATTATCCCATGTGATTGAAAGAGCACTGGTCCAGGGGTAAGATGTCTTGGCACTGATACTAACAGTATGTAAGAACTGGGGGAATAACTTCATTGATATGACCTTTGCTTTATTATCTATAAAATGAATTCTATGTCTAGCTGATGTCACTGGTCTAATTCATGGATTAATTTTAACAAAATTATTGACAGATCTTTAAAAATACATAAACCATACATGTAGTGTATTTTTTTTTAATTTTATTTTTTATAAACATATAATATATTTTTTTCCCCAGGGGTACAAGTCTGTGAATCGCCAGGTTTACACACTTCACCGCACTCACCATAGCACATACCCTCCCCAATGTCCATAATAACCCCACCCCCCCTCTCCCAACCCCCCTCCCCCCAGCAACCCTCAGTTTGCTTTGTGAGATTAAGAGTCACTTATGGTTTATCTCCCTCCCAATCCCATCTTGCTTCATTTACTCTTCTCCTACCCCCTTAACCCCCATATTGCATCTCCTCTCCCTCATATCAGAGAGATCATATGATAGTTGTCTTTCTCCGATTGACTTATTTCACTAAGCATGATACCCTCTAGTTCCATCCACGTCGTCGCAAATGGCAAGATTTCATTTCTTTTGATGGCTGCATAGTATTCCATTGTGTATATATACCACATCTTCTTTATCCATTCGTCTGTTGATGGACATCTAGGTTCTTTCCATAGTTTGGCTATTGTAGACATTGCTGCTACATGTAGGTGTATTTTTAAAGAAAAATATATGTAAGACTATGCAGAAGTTATAAAAGTTTATATTGGAGCAATGTTTCTGTATACTACAAAAATTAAGATAGCATAAGGGGTGCCTGGGTGGCTTAGTTATTAAGCATCTGCCTTTGGCTAGGGTAATGATCCCAGGGTCTTGAGATCAAGCCCTGCCTCAGGCCACCTGCTTGGTGGGAAGCCTGCTTTTCCCTCTCCCACTCTCCCTCCTTGTCTTTCCTCTCTCACTGTGACTCTCTCTGTCAAATGAATAAATAAAATCTTCAAAAAAAATTAAAATAGCATTAATCTGAACTGCATTGTTTTAAGTTAGGGAGCTAGTTGCCATTGTCAGGAAAATCACTAAGAAAATATCTCAGGAACTGTAGTTTTAAAAAAGGTAAGAAAATAAAAATGGAACTCTAGAAAATATCTAGTGAACACAAAAGAAGACAATAATATAGGAACAGGGAAACAAAAGCATAAGACGTATAGAAAACCAATAGTGAAATGGCAGATGAAAATATTGCTTTCTATGCAATTACATTAACTGTAAAGAGATCAAACGTTTATCAAAATGTAGAGATTGGCAGAATGGCACTCAAAAACTGCTCTAAATAGATTCTGCCTATATAGTTGTATTTTATGTTTAAAAAACCCAAACAGGTTGAAAGTAAGAAGATGGGATTGGTGTACCATGCAAACAGCAACCTAAAGAAAGCTGGAGTCTCTATACTATTAGACCAAACCAAAACCAAAACCAAAACAAACAAACAAACAAAACCCCTTTAAGAGAATTTTTTTTAAGAAAAAAGATGGATATTTATTATGATAAAGTGGTGAGTCAAAACACAAAGATTTAACAATTCTAAATGTATATACACCTAACAACAGACATAAACCTGACCGAATGAAAGGGAGAAAAATCCGATTCAATAATAATAGTTAGAGATTTCAATACCCTCTTTCAACAATAGATAGAAAAACTAGGCAGATCAACAGGGAAATGAAAGACGTGAACAATACTATGACAACCAGATTTGACAGACAGAACACTTTACACAAGAACAACAGAACATTCATTCTTCTGTGTGAGAGAAGAGGAGGTGAATTGTTTAGTCTCTCAAATACACATGAAACTTCATGCAGGGAGAGCCCGTATGCCAAGCCATAAAAGGAAAAGGAGACTCAAAAAACTAAAAACATTTTTAAATAAAATAATAAAGAAGTTTCTCTGATTCCAATGAGATCACAAGAAGATTAAATTAGAAATCGGTAACAGACAAGTTACTGAGATTTACACACAGATGATCAAATGAGGAATACATTGCATATGTCATCATGGCCAGTAGACTCCTAATTCATGTCTAGACCTGTGCTCTTGGGCCAAAAATATGATTGGAGGGTTATATCCAGTGACAGTTGAACACGTCTTCAATTATGTCTATTTTTCAGTTTTTGATTGGGCTTGACTAATCAGCTCAGATAATAAGGTGTGCATTTAAGACAAGGGAAAGAATTTCCATATTTTGGTTTTCACTGAGTTTTAAATGGCTTCTAGTTACTGTTCTACTTTAATGTTGATCATTTGCTGAAAGAACTGGATACGGAAATCCCTCCTAACCTTCAGAAGCATAAGGATACAGAACTTGTTCAAGATAGGTGGTTAGAATTAGCATAGTTATCAGCTAAGTAAAAGAGTGAAAAATTAAGCAATGAAGGGTTTAATCATAATTGAAACAATATTAATGCAGTCATGACTAATAAATCATTTTGGACTAGAGTCATGGCTATAATAAAACTAAACACTTTTGGGGATAAAGAGAAGGGTGTTTAGAATTTCATTTTTTCCCCACGGAAGGTAACTGGCATCAATGACCATCATATTGCACAACAGAATTGCTTTGTTTTCTTGAGTGGTAACTGAGGCCTGGATTAAACAGTTTACACTACTTTTCACTCCACTTGTTTCATTACCATTAATGAGAGAGCATGCAGAGTTTGAGGGGAGGATTTGTTCCTGAGCCTGTACTTCTGGGCTTACCCTCTTGATCCTCTTAATATTACCCTGTACACTTTAAGGAATTCAAATTAGAAGTAAAGGGAACAGAATGTGTTCTGTGACCTTTTAAATAATGAAGTGTCCCTAAGTTCTCTGCCTCAGTCTTTTAGGTCTAAGAAAATTCCCACATCCTCTCTTAGCATTCATTCATCTGCTAAGTTTCCCCAGAATATCATGGGAAAAGATTTACACTGGTTTCTCCGAATTAAAAAATCAAGTCCTTCTTGAAATATTTCTTGGCACACTGAAGCCATGTTACTAGGTAATATTGTCTTTCAAATTTGTGAAGTAAACATCTCTCCCTCCCCTTTTACATCTTGAGGCTATTGTCATATAAAAAGAAATTTATTTTATTTATTTTTTTAAAAGATTTTATTTATTTATTTGGCAGACAGAGAGATCACAAGTGGGCAGAGAGGCAGGCAGAGAGAGAAGGGGAAGCAGGCTCTCTGCTTAGCAGAAAGCCCAGTGTGGGGCTCGATCCCAGGACCCTGAGATCATGACCTGAGCTGAAGACAGAGGCTTTACCACTGAGCCACTCAGGCACCATAAGAAATTTTTATTATAATATAGAAACAGAATATAGCAGGGAAAGGAAAAAAGAACACAGATATTGGGGCAGCTTTGTTCATATTTTTCCTTGGTTTTATTTAAAGCACATGGCCTCTGACCTAGATAACCTGGATTTACCATATGCCTTTTGCAGCCTTTTCTTTTATTCTCACTTCCTAAATAATAATGACAGTTGATACTATTAGAGTGTCAGTCATGTGGCAGACATTTTTTTTCACATATTAATTTTAATCATCTCTAGAGTCCTGCCATTATATACTGTGCTCTCCATTCAGTGGATACAACAACAGCAGTTCAGAATGATAGCCACGTGGTTGAAGTAATATAATGAAGGGAAGAGTCAAATCTGTGATTTAACACAGGCTAAACCAAAGTTCTGGGCTCTTCCATCACTCCTTCTTCAGCAGTGTGCTCACTTCCTGTTTCTCCCATTGTCAATAACCAACTTGATTATTGTGCCATAGAAATTTACTTTCTCTTTTGATATTTTTCTTATTTCTCTATTTTTAAATTACCAATTGTTCTTTGAACTCCTTCCTCTGCATTTTTTTTATCATTTTTTAAAATATTTTAAGTACGCTTCCTCAACTAGATTGAAAACATCTCAAGGGAGCTGTCTTAGGTTGGGTTTCTTAGAAAAGATTCCAAGATGAAATTTTGTGCACCCATGTTTTGTTAGTGCTTTTAGAGGACACATCCGCAAGGAATTAAGGAAGGCCTTAATGGCAGAGGGAGAAACTAATCAAAGCCTCAGTTGATGTTTCAGGAAGCTCTGGGTGGACATTCAGAGTCATATGTGATAATGGCCAGGCATACAGTTGTAATAACAGCTGATAGTCGCAGAAGATGGAGGATATGTGTGGAGCACCACAATATCCCCTATAGGAAGGATGCATTTATTGAGTAAACAAATATTGTGAGGGGCTGTTATATACCAGGAACTTCTGATGTTTTTTGATGTCTCATTGTGCAGAGACTTTTTGTTTTGGTGTTGCCCAAATAGTTTATTTTTGCTTTTGTCTCCCTTCCCTCAGGAGACATATCTAGAAAAATTTGTTACGGTTGATGTCAAAGAGGTTACTGCTTGTGTTCCTTTCCAGGATTTTTATGATTTCAAGTATGACATTTAGGTCTTTAATCCATTTTGAATTACTTTGGTTTGTGTACAGTATAAGAAAATGGTTTGTTTCATTGTTTGGCATGTTGCTGTCCAGTTTTTTCAACACAATTTGTTGAAGAGATTGTCTTTTTCCCGTTGGATATTCTTTCCTGCTTTGTTGAAGAATAATTGACCGTATACTTGTGGGTTCATGTCTGGGTTTTCTATTCTGTTCCGTTGGTCTTTGTGTCTATTTTTGTGCCAGTCCCATACTGTTTTGATTACTACAGTTTTGTAATACAACTTGAAGTCTGGAATTGTGATGTCTTCAGCTTTGCTTTTCTTTTTCAAGATTACTTTGGCTATTCAGGGCACTTTGTGGTTCCATACAAATTTTAGAATTGTTTGTTCTAGTTTCTGTGAAAAGTGCTGTTGGTATTTTGATAAGGATTGCTTAATGTGTAGATTGGTTTGAGTAGTATAGACATTTTAACAATATTTATTCTTTCAACATATGAGTATAGGATGTCTTTCATTTGTTTGTGTTGTCTTTGATTTCTTTCATCAGTGTTTTATAGTTTTCAGAGTACAGGTCTTTCACATGTTTGGTTAGATTTATTCCTAAGCATCTTAATAATTTTGGTGCAAGTATAAATGGGATTGTTTTCTTAATTTCCCTCTCTGCTGCTTCACTATTGGTGTATAGAAGCACAACAAATTTTTGTACATTGATTTTGTATCCTGTGACTTTACTGGATGCATTGATCAGTTCTAGCAGTTTTTTGGTGGAGTTTTTGGGTTTTCTATGTGTAGTATTGTGTCAAATAGTAAAGGTTGCTTTTTTAAAAGATTTTATTTATGAGAGAGGCAGAGAGCATGAGTTGGGGGATGGTCAGAGGGGGAGACATAAGCAGACTCCCTGTTGAGCATGGAGCCAAAGTGGGGCAAATCCCAGGACCCCAAGGTCATAACCTGAGCTGAAGTCAGACTCTTAATCCACTGAACCACCCAGGCATCCCTGACATAAACTCACACTTTTATGGTCAGCTATTCTATGACAAAAGAGGCAAGAATATACAATAAGAAAAAGACAGTATCTTCAAGAAATGGTGCTGGGAAAACTGGATAGCAACATACAAAAGAATGAAACTAAACCACTTTCTTACACCATACACAAAAAATAAATTCAAAATGGATTGAAGACCTATGTGAGACCTGAAACCATAAAAGTCCAAGAGGAAAACATAGGCAGTAATTTCTTTGACATTGGCCATGGAAACATTTTTCTTAGATACATCCTCAGCCAAGGGAAACAAAATAAAAATTTAACATTTGGGACTACAGCAAAATAAAAAGCTTTACACAGTGAAGAAAACCACCAACAAAATGACAAGGCAATCTACTGGTTGCTGGAGAACATTTGCAAATGATATATCTGATAAGTATATAAAGAACTTATACAACTCAACATTAAAAAAAAAAAAAAAGTAAAACAAAAAGACCCACCAGAAATCTGCTTAAAAATGGGCAGAGGGCCTGAATAGATGTTTTTCCAAAGAAGATATACAAATGGCCATGAGATACATGAAAAGATGGTCACTATCACTTATCATCAGGGAAATGCAAATCAAAACCACAATGAAACAAACAGGGTTACAGAAGGCAGCAGGTAGGGGGATGGGGTAGCCAGGTGATGGGTATTAAGGAGGGCACACACTGTGATAAGCACTGGGTGTTATATCCAACTAATGAATCATTGAACACTACGTCAAAAACTAATGATGTACTATATATTGGCTAACTGAACATAATTTAAAAAACCAAAATAGTAAAAAAAAAAAAAAAAAAGAAGATATCACTTTGCACATGTTAGAATAGAAATATAGAAAATAGAAATATAGACTATAGAATATATAGAATATAGAAAATAGGAATATCTGGCTTTTTGTTTTATAATTTAGCAGCTCTTAGGTGAATTGCTTTTGTTGAACTGAATGAAACTAACACATATTTAGTGCTATTCATGTCTCTCCAACTCAGTAAAATAATCAGTACTAGGTTTTGAAAAAAATGAAGCATTCTATTCATATTTTTTGTTTGTTTTTGTTTTGTTTTGTGACAACATGTTTGCACAGTGTATGTGCCCAATACTTGGGGCATAAGAAAAGAATACTCAACTTCTACTCTGGAGAACTTACCTTTTTAAATGCAGTAGATTTAATTAAGTAAATCAGAAGGTAATGCATGATAAAATTTATGGATTTTTTCATGGAATGGAATTGAGTAGAGGGAAAAGTAAATATTGAATATTGGTTCAAAAAGCGAGGACAGTCTTTATCTTCCTAAGAGTAACCTCGATGCTGGGTAATATTAGTATGTATGGACAGAGGAAATGGACAAGGTAAAATTTTGGAGACCTTAAATGCTTAATCCAGACAGAGAAGTTTTGGCCTTCAGACAATTATGTCCTTCAAGGAAACAATAATTTCTGGGTGAGCTGAGTTGACAGTAACTATTCAAGTGATGGCTTGTAGAGTTTTAGTTTGCAACAACATGCACATTGTAATCACCTGGGACAAAAAGAAGGCAGGGAGACCAGTTAATAGGATGAAACCAGAAATAGTTGGTGAGAACTTGTACGAGCAAAGAAAGATATATCCAAGGAGAATATTTAAAGAGAGGATGTGTTTATAAAGGAATTAGGGAAAAAATGAGTGAAAAGTTACATTGTTAACACTACAGAGATGATATTACTACTCAGTGATTTCACTCAATTACTTAGAAAATACCCTGGTTCCATGAGAGATTGTGGACTCTGAGAACCAAACTGAGGGTTTTGGAGGGTAGGGGAGTAGGGGGTTGGGTGAGCCTGGTGGTGGGTATTGTGGAGGGCATATATGGCATGGAGCACTGGGTGTGGTGAATAAACAATGAATGCTGGAACACTGAAAAGAAATAAAATAAAATAAAATAAAATGGAAAAAAAAATATCTTGGTTCTTTGTGTTCTCTTCTTATAGATAATCTAGACCCTCTACTTGACAAGTTGTTTGTTTTCTGCTTATTGAATTTCAGTGGGGACAGAGAAGATTTGAGTCATAACTGAATTGTGAAAATGTCAAAAGTTCAACTGTTCTTCTTTCATAACGATTAATTCATTCATGTAACATTTCTGTGATTTTTTATTAATTATTTTATTAACATATAATGTATTATTTGCCCCAGTTCTGTGATATTTCTTATACACTCCGTATACTAGATAAAGAACAGATAAATAAGCAATTATAAACAACTATAATTTAGTGAGATAGTATTATTTATAGAGAAACATGGATTTGTGTAGCAATAGTTGGACATAGGGAGGTCTGACCAGGAGAAGTGAGGGATGCCTTCCTTGAGGAAATGATACCTGGACATAAAATAGATAAATGAGTGGTGGCTAAACATTTATTTATTCATTTATTTTTTTAAAAGATTTTATTTATTTGACAGAGAGAGAGAGAGAGACAGTGAGAGAGGGAACACAAACAGAGGAAGTGGGAGAGGGAGAAGCACCTTTCCTGTGGATCAGGGAGCCCAAGGCAGGGCTTAATCCCAGGACCCTGGGATCATGACCTGAGCCAAAGGTAGACGCTTAACGACTGAGCCACCCAGGAACCTGGTGGCTAACCATTTAAAAATATTGGAAAATGGGATGCCTAGCCACCTCAGTCAGTAGAGCATATGACACTTGCTCTCAAGGTCATGCTAGGTGTGGAGTCTACTTAAAAAAATTTAAAAAGTTGAGGAGAGATTAAGATGTTCAAAGACACAGAGTTAAACCCTTACAGGAATTTTAAGCTGGTTTGAGTATTTTCTTGCAACATGTTATGAGAAATGTGATGAGATATATGGACAGCACCAACAGTATGAAGAGAATTTTGCTCCAGGCTGAGGGGTTTGAGCTATGGTTTGAAGTCTTAGAATTCCAACCAAGATAATTATATGATATATATTATATTATATATATATCATACATGTGTCATATATATGATACATATTATATAATTATATGATATATTGATATAATTATATCAATTAAACTTTGAAAGATCAGCGTTGTGCCAGTGAAAAGCAAAGCATGAGCAACTATAGAATTTCGTAATGATTTTGAGATTCTTAAATAAGGAGTTGGCAATATATAATAGAAAATAGCAGCACAGGACTAGATAAATGATTAGATATGAGGTGAAGGGAGATACCAGGATAGCATGGTGGACTCTAGCCAGATGTTTGCCAAACCAATCCTTCCTCCTTTCCACAGAGGTAATTGATGCTTCTTAAATATCTTACGGTGGGGTGGGACCACATGAAAAGTTCTTCCCAATGGAATGTATGCAAGTGATTTGTGGGCAATGTTTTCTCTATGTTCTCTTTCATCTCTCAGGTAGACGACTGGATGATGTCAGGATGATGTTGGAACCATAATTAGAAGATGACAGATCCAATAGGTGAAAGTAGCTTGCATCTCTAAAAGTCTGGCTGGGGTAGAGACCCCAGTGATCTATATTGACTCTAAAAAGAATGAGAAATGGCAGAGATGTGTGCGTGTGTGCTAAGAATTTGAAGTTTTACCCTGTATTTATTTATTTATTTATTTATTTTTGCATAGTAGCTGAGTTATCCTGGTTAATACAACTGCCATTTAAATTTGTGACTTGAGAATATGGATGGATAAATAATATCTTTCACCGAACTCTGAAACACGCATGGTAGGATGAATTTTTTGGGTGGAAGAAAATTTTAGATAAAATCAACTAATTTTGATATGGCTGTGATTTATCAAAACTGTATGCCAGTTCAGGATTTGGATATGATTCTGGAGCTCAGAGGAAAAGATAAGGCTGGAAACATGGTAATAGGAATTATTGGCATAAATTAAATTGAATTTGTGAAAGGGAATGATAATAACCCCAAATTTGTGGCTATGAGAAGAGACATTGTTCAGGACTCATGCCTTAGGGACCAGAATACCGAAATAATAAAGAGAACAAGAACCTGCAAAGGATACTGAAAGAAAGGAACCACAATGGTTGGTCTGATTGTCTCATAAAATAAAGGAGGGTAAAACTGCATATAGGAAATAACAGCCAACAAAATCAGTATTTGCAAAAGGGTCAAGGAATAATTAGTCCATTAGATATTACTGCTAGGGGGTCTGGAGTGTCATGACCATATGCCCTGTTTTCTCAGGGAACTCTAGGTTGAAGCTTAATTATTAATAATGCTCCTTTTCACAGATTTAGATGAGAGGCTGTGTGGTCACATTAGTCATAAGAATCTCTGGAGAAGGAAGTTGGGGGAAGTCGGAGGGGGAGACGAACCATGAGAGACTGTGGACTCTGAGAAACAAACTGAAGGTTTTGGAGGGGAGGGGATGGGAGGTTGGGT
Organism: Lontra canadensis; assembly: GCF_010015895.1. Classification (NCBI taxonomy): domain Eukaryota; kingdom Metazoa; phylum Chordata; class Mammalia; order Carnivora; family Mustelidae; genus Lontra; species Lontra canadensis. The sequence goes on along the minus strand of NW_022631014.1, from coordinate 21,877,594 downwards.
GATCCTGGTGGTGGGTTTTAAGGAGGGCACATTTTGCATGGAGCACTGGGTGTGGTGCATAAGCAATGAATTCTGGAACACTGAAAAGAAATTTAAATAAAGAATCTCTGGTAACAATAGTTTCAGTGGTTATGAAATGGGTTTGCTGTAAATTGAGAAGTTCACAGTGAGACAGCAAGGCAGAAAACTCTCTTCAGAACCTTATTGGTGAAAAGAAAGAATGGGTTGGTCTAAGTAGTTTGTCAAGGAATCAATGGAGAGATTTTTGTTGTTCATTGGTTTTGTTTTCGAGTTAAGAGAAACTTAAGCATGTTTTGTGCTAAGGGACAAAAACAAAAACAAAAACAAAAAAACACAAACCCTGTAGAGAGGGAGAAATGTTAGATTTCTTGGTAATAAAGGAGATTTTCTAGATTAGGTTCTAAATAAGGCAAAATGGATTAAATGATGGTTCTTCCTCGGCTTTATTAGCCATTGGTTCTTTCTGTTGCTGCTCAGAGTCGCAGGTGCTATGGGTTTTAGGCCTGCATCATGAGTGATCTATCTAGAAAGATAAAGCCTGTATTTTGGCAAACATGATGATTTTTGTGATCTTGCTGGTGATTCGTGTCTTTTTCAGTTTCAACATGTGTTCAGATGCTTCGTCATTATTTTTGCATGCTAATTCCTCTCATCAAATTATGGGGTATAAAGCCGATACATTTTTTTTAGGATTTATTTATTTATTTGAGAGAGAGAGAGAGAGCAGGGGGAGGGGCAGTGGGAGGGGGAATCCCAAGCAGACTCTCAACTAAACACAGAGCCTGAAGCAGAGATCTGTCTCACGACCCTGAAATCATGATCTGAACCAAAACCAAGAGTCAGATGCTTAACCTACTGTATCACTCAGGTGCCCCTAAGGCTAACACAGTTTATTTAAGACCTGAGGTATAAACAGGAGCTCATTTATTAACCAGTATATCTTTTTTTCTTCTCCCTTGGGGATCATAACCGCTACCCTGTCTTTGCCTATATATTAATGCTCTTAGAAATCTCCAAACCACAATTCATAGTATGGAAGTAAAAAATCATTTTATCCACATTATGCTACTGCATTATCATTGTTTACTGTACTATATATGGGGAAGAAGTCAGAATTAAAATTGGTGAGATAAAGTCAGACTTACCAGTTTGAATTCTTACCTACCCAGGAGAATGAGGAAATGCAACTTTCAATATCATTAATCATGTATCTCTAATAGGATGTTTTGTTTAGCAGAGAATTTAATTGAAACAAGAACCATATTTTTTTAATAAGAGAAATCTTTCTATTATGAAAAAAGGAAACTACTTTAAAACAGAATATATATTTTTTAAGTTTGAAAAAGTAATATTGCTTGAATTGGTGGGAGGCTTATGAGCAGAGCAGGTACTAGCTCAATGGCTCATGCATAATAGCAAGCCAGAAGACTTAGCAGAACATGGAGGCTGAGATCTCATTATAGGAAGGACATTACTACTGTTGAAGATCTGTTCCACTAGAGTTAATATTGGCTCAAGAGAAGTCCTTTATCAGCGAGGATAAAGGATGTCACTAGTAATTGTGATTTTTCCCCTAGTAGCAACATTGTATATAAATGATCATGTCTCATTCCCATGATGAGACTGCCTTATTAAAAATATTGTAGTTTAAAAATTGTGTGACTCTTCTAATTCAACAGTCAAGCAATACTTTTATATATTTGCTGACTTCTTTTTCCCTCAGGTCTCTGGAAATTTAGATCTGTTGGAGAGTACTTACATATTTCATCATGGAGATGAGTAAAACTTGAAGAAAGGAAAGACAGCCTTAACATAGTAAACATTAAATAGCATTGGAGGGGAGGAAAAATATTGACTTAAGTGGACAGGAATATTAACATACTGGGGAGAGCCAGTCTTGACTCTGCAGAGAGGACAGGCAGTAGACAAATGTAGTCTAGGGAAAGAAGACAAAGAGAAACCAGGTCAGCCTATATCAGAGGAGATACAGATGAGATCATGGGATGTCTGTGCTTTATATCAGGCTCTGTTTTAGTGGGTGTGTAGGTAGCAACCTTATGCATCCTGTTTCTATAATCTGCACTTAAGGTAGGTTTGATGTTTCTGCTCCTAGGAGCCAGATTATCATTCCCATGAAACTTGTCCTTCTTCTACTCTTACCCATTTCAGTGAATGAATTCATCCAATTCCAAGAAAGAAAGCTCAAAATCATTCCTAATTTCTCTACCCTTCTCTCTTTTATGGCCAGTATACCCAACTCAGGTAAATCCCATTTCCTGTGTGTATTTTAAAATCCATGAACTTTTCTTCTTCATTCCTATCACCCTAATCTACATCCTATTATCTCTTAACTGGTCTTCTGTGGCTGTCTCTTCACAGTTATCACTTTATTCTACAAAACACTCTCTGGATAGCATTTCCTCTCTGCACAGAAGCTTGAGAAATGTTTAAACAATGTGAATGTGATCATGTCAATTACCTTTTGAAGACCTTTAATTGTCTTCCATTTCTTCGGTGATGTTTTCCAACACCCTTAACCACATGACTTTCTCTCTGTCAGGTGCTCTCTCTGGAGCATTTTCCCCTTTCTGTGCAATCCTTTCAGCCAGCCAATTTATATTCACCCTTCTGGCCTCAGCTTAAATGACTCATCCACAGAGGACATTTTTCCCGATGTCACTTTAGCTAGGTAAGAACCTGCTGTTTTATATTCTTGTAACATCCTGTCCATAGCAGGCAACCCAGTGTGATTAACTATGTTTGTTGTGTAATAATGGGTTAGTCTTCCTCTTCCTTCAGGCTTTAAACCCTCAGAGACAGTGTCTACACAATTCTGGATTCCTCATTGGAGGAACAGTGCCTGGCACTTGTTAAACTCTCATTATTAAATGAGTAAATCAATGATTGTTTGGCCAAAGATACTAATACCAATTTTTGTGATCTTGAAATTATTTAATACAAGACTCGCTTTGGCAAGGATGAAAGATTAATCTGATTTTTATTTTAAAATTCTCCTCTCATTTTCTTTAAAAAATTTTTAAAGTTTTTATTTTTTAAAGATTTATTTACTTTTTAAATTTAATTTGATTTTATTTACATCAATTAATTAATATATAGTGTATTATTAGTTTCAGAGGTAGAGTTCAGTGATTCCTCAATTGTATATAACACCCAGTGCTCATTATATCACATTCCCTCCTTAATACCCATAACCCAGTTATCCCTTACCCTCACTCCCTTCCCTTCCAGCAACCCTGTGTTTGTTTCCTATGATTAAGAATCTCTCATTTGTCTCCCTCTCTGACTTCATCTTCTTTTATTTTTCCCTCCTTCCTCTATGCTCCTCTATTTTGTTTCTTAAATTCTACATATGAATGAAATCATATAACGGTTTTTCTCTGATTAACTTTTCTTGCTTAGCATAATAACCTCTAATTCCATCCACATCATTTCAAATGGCAAGATTTCATTTTTTAAAAAGATTTTATTTATTTATTTGACAGAGAGAGAGAACACAAGTAGGCAGAGAGGCAGGCAGAAAGAGAGGGGGAAGCAGGCTCCCCACCGAGCAGAGAGCCCAATATGGGGCTCTATCCCAGGACCCTGAGATCATGACCTGAGCTGAAGGCAGAGGCTTAACCACTGAGCCACCCAGGTGCCCAGATTTTTTGATGACTGAGTAATATCTATATATCTATATATCTATATCTATATCTATATCTATATCCGTATTTATATCTATATGCCATGTCTGGGCTTTTTCTATAGTTTGACTATTGTGAACATTGTTGCTATAAACACTGGGGTGCAGGTGTCCCTTTGGATCACTACATTTGTATCATTGAGGTAAATCCCTAGTAGTGCAATTGCTGGGTCATAGGATAGCTCTATTTTTAAGTTTTTGAGGAACCTCCATACTGTTTTCCAGAATGACTGTACCAGTATGCATTCCCACCAGCAGTGTAAGAGGGCTCCCCTTTCTCTGCATCCTTACCAATATTTATTATTTCCTGACTTGTTCTTTTTAGTCATTCTGACTGGTGTGAGGTGAGGTGGCATCTCAGTGTGGCTTTGATTTGTATTTCCCTGATGCCAAATGATGTTGAACATTTATTTATTTACTTTGTGGGGGCACAGAAGGAGAGAATAACCAAGAAATTCCCACTGAGCATGCAATCCAACACAGGGCTCAATTCCAAGACCCATGAGATCAGGACCTGAGCCAAAAACAAAAGTCAGTGAGCTGAAACCAAGAGTCAATGCTGAAAAGAGTCAAGACTCAACTGATGAGTCACCCAGATATCCTTAATTTTTTTATTTAAATTCCAGTTAGTTAACACATGGTGTAGTGTTAGTTTCATGTGTACAATATAATGATTCAACACTTATATTGGACTTAACTGGTTAGAATGAAATTACATATATTTTCATGTCCCAAACAGCTTCTTGACTCTTGGGTAAAACTCAGGGTTCGTGTGTCAGTCAGTATGTATGTGAATGCTGAGGGTCATTTTGCTAGATAGTGTCAGGATTCTGTCTCTGAAATTCTAAAAATATTTTAGAAGAGAAAGTTGGAAGAGCATCTCTTCAAAGCCATCATTTTCCAAGGATAAATGACTTACGCAATGCTGTAAAAGACAGTTGGTGATAGATAGAACAAGGTTTCCCACTCTAGCTCAGTGACTTTTTCCATGGTAGTGTTTAGACTCTACTGCACTGTCTTTATAAAATATGGTTGCACACAGATGTTGTAGTGGAATACTAATCCTCTAAGCTAAATTGTTTACAATTTAAGAAACCACAATACAGTGTAAAATATTTTACCATATTGGACTATGAAAATGAAAAAGATCACAGGCGTGGGGACAAATTGAGTACACATCCAGCATTGGTCACATTCCTTTCTGTTATATTTCTACTTTTGGCATTCAGGTACAAAGGAGGTGTTTCTCTTTCTCCTTAGTTCATAGAACATGATTATTATTTGTATAGTTAAGGTTCCTATTTTATTTTATTTTAATATCCCCTTTTTTCTCCTTTACTCCTGATCCCCTTTTCCACTATGAGTATTAGCTCTAAAGTGTTTGACATGTGTCTATAAATATGCATGGATATCTTGAGTAACATGAGTATTGTTCTGTGTTCATGTCAAAAGTATGTACTGGTATTGTGCTATAAATCACAACTGTTTCTTTTAATAAAAATTTGACTATAAGATTTATTCATCTTACTGTTTGTATGTCTAATCTTTATTTATAATTACTGGTTTTCTGTAATGTAAATATACCACGTTTTATTTTTCTATTTTTTAACTAATGGTAACTAATTATCTTTTAGTGCTCTTCTATAAAAATTTACACTATTATAATAGGCATCCATCTATATGAATCCTCTTTTTTTTAAAGATTTTATTTATTTATTTGAGGAAGAGAGAGAGAACATGAGGAGGGGGAGGAACAAAGTGAGAGGAAGAGGGAGACTCCTAGCTGAGCTGGGAGCTCAATGTGGGGTTCCATCCCAGGACCCTGATATCATGACCTGAGCTGAAGGCAGATACTTAACTGACTACCCAGGAGCACCTATATGCATCCTTATAGATCTTTGAGAGTATTTATTTAGACTATAAATCCAGGTGAGAGATATCTAGGTTAGGACATATACACACTTGATTCTTCCAGAATTATTTTCAGAATAGCTATGTTAGTTCACATTATTGCCCATAGTATATGAGTGCTCTTGTACATACCTTTGCCAGGTCTGAATATTACGTACCTCTTTAATCTTTCCTAAACTCACAGGTTTAATGTTGGGTCCATTATTTTACTCTGGACTTTTTTGTTGAAGTATTAAAGCACAGACTTCAAATGTGCAACTCAAAGAGTTTAACAAATTAATAAACCCAGGTATCCACCAACCCAATCAAGATACATAGCATTTCCATTGCTGTAGAAGTTCCTCTTGATTTCCTCTTATTTGTGTTTTATTTGAATTTTCATGGTTTTTAATGAGTTTCTGTATCCTTTCGCATGTTCTTAAGACATAATGTGACAGTTATAGTTTCTATGTTAAATAATGTATTTTCTCTCATATTTCCTAGGTATGTTTTCTTGGTGCAACAGAATATTTAGATTGATCTTACATCTGGCAATGGTCATGAACTCTTCTATTAGTTTAGATAGTGTGTTTTTTCTATGGAGTTTTTTATTTAGGAAATAAAATCATCAGTTAATAATAAGAGTTTTGTCCCTTTCTTTCCAAATTTTACACTTCCGCTGTATTTGGAATTTTGTAACATTGGCTCAGACATAGAATGTGACATTAAACAACAGCAATGTGTGTGAGGTCACTCTTGTTCTGTCATCTTAAATGAGGATGCATCTAAAATTTCTCTACTAAGTAATTTTTGCTCAATGTAGGGTGAGTCACTATTAAATTAAAGACATTTATTTATATTACTAGCTCTCTGATAGTTTATTTCTATATCATCAATATGCATTAGATTTCATCAATTGCCTTTCAGGTGTAGAATCATCTCTGTAACCCTGAGAAAAGATTTTTATCGTCTACCTATCATCATCTATCTACCATCTATCTATGTATTTCAGTATGTATATATCCTATAGTATCCTATCCATCTATTTAAATCCATATATATATATATATCTTTACTACAAATATATGTGTGTATGCATATATATATATATATATATGTATATATGTATATATATATATATATGACTCGTACTGTTCTTATAGAACTACCCTTGATTGGGTAACTTTCTCAACTGTTTTATCTGTTTGATCTATATTTTACTGATTTTTCTTCTTTAGTTATGTCCTTCCAACTCTCTTTTTATCAATTATCCAGGTTCTTGAGTTGACTGCTAACTTATTTTCAATATCCCTTGGCTTTTGACTGAAAGCTACACACTACTCTTTCAGTACCAGTTTATCAGCCCCACAACCTCTGTATGGGGTCTGAGCACAGTGAAGAATTGGGCATGCATTCTGATGCATATTGTGTCTCAATGTCTCAAGTACCCACTGAGTCCAAGACTTTGGTAAATAAATAAATAAATAAATAAATAAATAAAATCTTTAAAAAAACAAAAACAGAAAACAAAACAAAACAAAACAAAATTCTGATGGATGGTTTGTTCACCTTTGTTCACCCAGAGCTGTGGTTCTCAACTGGAGGTGATTTTGTCTGTCTCCCCAAGAGACATTTAGCAACGTCTGGAGAATTTTTTGATGTTGTAATCTGGGATATGCTACCGGCATCTACAGGGATGCTGTTAAATGTCTTACACTAGACAAGCCCCTAGACAAGGCCCTAGACAAGCCCCCACAACAAAAGCATCAAGTTACATGGCTGAGAAACTCTTACCTAAAATGTGAAGATGACTATACGTAACACGCAGTGTTGTTTTGACTATATTCTATCACTTACTAGCACTGTGATCTTGGAAAACTTGCTTCTTTCTGAATCTCAGTTTCCTCAGAGAAGATGATATTGCTTACTCTGAAGGATGGCATATAACATAGGATGAGTGGTGTGACATGGGTGCTTAGTGAAAGGTGCTTGCTAGTGCTTTGCTCTCAGCTTTTGTAAGGAATGTATAAGAAAGAGCAAAACAAAAACATTTCTGCATCTTCTGCAGTCACGCTGTGGAATATGTTGCCACTGTGTAACTCTATCTCTGGTTATATAAGTTCTCTCATAGTGAATTTTTTCACTAAAAACTGAAGAATTTCAAATTACCCTATCTTTAAAAATATACTACTACTGGGATTTTAACTAATTAATATTGACCAGTTACTGAGGTTTTATAATAATTTTACTTGGATATGTCTGTTATTCTGTTATAATTGGTAGGATTAAAAAATACATAGCATTTTAAATATATGTATTTTCATGAGAACTTGTCTTTTCCATTATGTTAGATAGTTTCATAGTACTTGGATTATACATTGGTTTCAGCACATTACTTACTTATTGTAATTGATATGATTATTTTTGTGTCTTCTGTCTGCTATTAAAATATGTGAATTCAAGTGGCTTGTTCATTGTTACCTCCCTGGCAGTTATCATGTGTAAGGAAACTGTCCATGCTACAAGGAGGAGGTCAGGGAGGGATGCTTACAGACTGGGGAGTAGACAAGCTTGAAAGAAGCAGAGTTCTTGAGCAGGAAAATAATGGAATATAATGTAATACTGGGAAGGTTGGGTGTGGGTAAATAACAAAGAAAAATGAATGTCAGGGAGGCTAAGGGATTCAAAATGTTATTATTTCTTTTACTCAAATGATTAATGAAATAAAGAGTCTGAGCAAGGGATTGACCTGGTAAAAAGTAGACATTTGGAAAGATTAAAGTGATTACAGTATGCAGGATAGACAGAGAAGAAAAGGAACTGGAAAGTAGGAGGACAAGCCAGGGTAATTTAGTAAGTCACACAAGAAGGTGACAGTCTAAATCGCAGAGAAAGTTTTGTGTTTAGGGGAGACTTATGGAAACGGATGTAATAGGACCTGGTGACTGCTTATAGCAAATGTGGAAAGGCCTTATATATGGACTCCAAGGTTTATTCCTGGGAGCGGTGGTGCTGGTGATAGAAATAAGGACACTAAGGGGTAAAGCCAATTTTTGTGCAGGTAAAAAATGAACTGACAACTATGAATTCAACTAACATGGTTCTAGTACCTATGTTTGCATGTAAGTGGTTTACAAGATGTACTTCTTTTAGAGAGGTTTTTTATTTTTTACTTTTTTATTTATTCAACAGAGAGAGAGAGAGAGAGTACAAGTACACAGAGCAGCAGGCAGAGAGAGAGGGAGAAGCAGGCTCTCCGCTGAGCAGGGAGCCCAATGCGGGGCTTGATCCTAGGACCCTGGGATCATGACCTGAGCCAAAGGCAGTCACTTAACCAATTGAGCCACCAATGTGCCCCAGGGATGTTTTTATTTTAGAAATTATTTTATTTTATTTTAGAAAATTTGAATTCCAAGTATTGAAAGGACATTTGTGTGGAAACGTATAGTAGATAAATAGAAATGCAATATGAAACCTGGGTATAGAACAGACTCAGGATAGATGTGATAGTTAAAAGCCCTGGCCATAGATAAGATTTTCTAAGTAGAAAGTAGAGAGCATCACCAAAATTATACTGAACATTGAGAAAATCAACACTTGAAAGAGAAGAGGGAAGGAGCACAATACATACAATTTGTTGAATACTTACTATGTACCAAACATTGAACTAAATAAAACATTATACATTATCTCATTGATTGTGCTTGGCACAGAACAAGCAGAAAATAAATACTTCTTTTAATGAAGGAGTGAATTTCCATGATAACAATATTATAAAGCAGGAATTATTTCTGCCTCATTACAGATAGAGGAACTTAGACTAAAGATGTGTAAATAACTTCATCATCACATAATGAGTAATAGATGTTTTTGCATTTGAAGGTAGGTCTGTTTGAGTTTAAAATATGTGGTTTTTCCATTATGACACACTGTCACTTTGGATAATGCTATTCTAAAAAATCTGAACTAGAAAAGGATGATCAAATACATAAAATGCTAGAAAAGAAAGAGAGAAATAAAATTCTAAAATTTAAAATGAAAATAGTCTACTCAAAACATGGATACTGGTTATGAACAAAACACAGAAAATCATGAATAATATATATTTGGAGCAGCAAAGATTCTTGAAAATATGATGTTTTTATATTGTATGTGGAGATTTTCTAAACGGAATCAACCGAAAACTATCTGATAGAAATGACTCTTACTAATGGAGTCATAATGATTCCCTATGGCCCAGAGGAGTACAAAGCCGAGGAAAGCAAAAGTGGAAAAGGCACGTGACAAAGGACATTTTTCTTCTTCTTCTTCTTGGGCTGCTGAGGGAATTATTTTGGAAACAAACAAACAAAACCCAGAAAATGCTGAAAGTTCTTTGAGGTTACACTCAGGATGGACAAAAACAGAAGAGAAGATACGGATTGTGAAGAGAAAACAAACCTATGATGTGCTCTGGAGTCTGTTAGGATCATGAAACAGCAGGCCCGGATGTTTGCTGCATGCGAAGAATGAGGGTACAGAATCATAGCTCATGAAGATGTAGCGGGATTGGGGCATCTGGGTGGCTCAGTTGGTTAAGCGACTGCCTTCAGCTCAGGTCATGATCCTGGACTTCCGGGATCGAGTCCCGCATCAGGCTCCCAGCTCCATGGGGAGTCTGCTTCTCCCTCTGGCCTTCTCCTTGCTCATGCTCTCTCTCACTGTCTCTCTCTCTCTCTCTCAAATAAATAAATTAAATATTAAAAAAAAAAAAAGAAAATGTAGCGGGATTAATGAGGGTGGACTTCAGTGATACATTGGAGTTTCTAAGGAAGCATAAGTATGTTGCCATTGCAAATATCTGCCTCTAGAAAAAGACCAAAATTGCTCAGATGCCCCACTTCAAGACATAAGGCAGTCTGCTTGAAACAGAGTGTCACACACTTGACAGGGGATTTCTCCCAAAAATTTCTCATCATATTCAGGATGAACATGCACATTTCCATAGCTCAAAAATATCTTAGGAAAGAGACTTGTGTATTTCAGGATGACTCTGCATTTAACTTACTTTTTCCATGGAAGCATTTAGGGATTGTTAGCACTCTGTGGGACATTTTGGGGAAATACTGGTCTGGATTATAATGCATGTTTTGGAAACACTGTTAGGGTTCATGAAGTGCAGATTGTATTTTTAAAAATCTGTGTTTAGATTGTTAGGTCCTATAATAATCTCATTTGTCCTGGGTCTCAATTTAGGATATGAATGGGTGAAAAAGGGATTGGTGTTATAATAACTTGGGATCACAGGAAGCATGTGGAATATGGGAAAGATGGAGATGGAGCAGTCTCTTTAGGATCAGGTTAAAAGGAGCAGCATCAGTTTCAGGGGAAAAAGCCCCTACTGGTAATTTATGAAGAAGAGGCATGTGATCCCATCAGGAACATGGGTGGGTGCAGGACTGCAGGCGGATAGAGTTAGGTAGTCAGTACATGCATGGAGTACAATGTTATTTTCTCTGTCAGAATAAAGGATTGTATTCATAACAGATGGTCTTTTACTGTGTTGAATGTTATAAGGTGATGGGAAATCCATTGCATTATATTTTAAGGACGTTAAGTATAGTTATTGCATATGCAAATAATAACAGAAAGAACATGAATGAACAGCATAAATCAAATTTGAGACAGAAGATGAAATAAAGGGTGATTTTTTACTTATTGAAAAATGGGACTATACACGAAATGCAGTAGAAAATGTACTACATGTTTTACAAGTTTACACGTTTTTGAACTTGTAAACTTTTTTGAGTTTGCAAGTGTTTGAAGTCAACATCAAAGGGATACTCATGAAGTAGTGGAGGACTTGCACGGCGTATCTCATTGGTCCCAGGTAGAGACACAGGAGCAGAGAGAAGGATATGAGAATGAAGATAAACTCCCTTTTTATGATGACCTGCTGATATTTTCCCCTCCCCAGAATAGCCTCAATCTTGGCTGATCACTGGTGTTACTCTAATTTATCAGGAAAAAATATCCATTTTAGTGACATGTTCCTTATTTGATGAGGAATGCAAAGTTCATCCATCCCCTTAGCCCACACCCCATAGAGGAGATTTGTTGATAGAGGTCAAGGTCGTGGGTGTTGTTGAGCCACGGTACACGCATGTATGACATATGAACATTTGGTTTAATGCTCCGCTGTCACCATCTTGAAATTCTTAATCATTTTTTAACAAAGAGCCTCGCATTTTTATTTTTGCACTGGGCCCTAAAAATTATGCACCTGGTCCTGGCCACAGAGTGACAAGTATACGTTCCTGTGTATCTAAGGGTTTTAGAAGCTTTTAGGAAAGGATTGCATTTCATTTTGGATAATCTTTATTGCAGATCAGACTTTTGGGCTGCCCCTATTCTCATGAATTTGGGGTTATAATAGAGGAGGGTACCTTCCCTCATAATACAGAATCCAGTAGGAAGGAATGAGAAGCTCAGGAAGTGGTAGGACAGACTAGGCTTACAATTGATCAGGAAATGAGAATGTTTTGGAAATTACAAGGTGAGGCTATGTGAAACCTCTGGCTAAGCAAAGTCTGTGAGCATACATCAGAGGACAGACTTTAATATTTTTGAGTTAATATTAGTGAGTGTTTAATATTACTAAGTCTTTAGACACAACTCCATGGCAGATCTCCAGCAATGCAGAATAGTACAAGTGAAAAGTTTGGTTTAAAAACACCCCTCACTAAAACTCACACTCAAACTCAAGAGTGTTTTACTTTGAAGGACCTACACTTTTCTCAGCTTCAAGAGAAAAAATACAGTATAATTTTATCTATAACTCACTCAAGAATGTAGTCTACTCAGTATTTTGTATTCTGACCAAAGAGGTTAGCACTTCTAAAGGTAAATTAATTAGGAACCTTGAGAGGAGACCGGGAGAATGTTCTTGAATCTTTCCCCCAGAGGCCAGAAATATCTTTTTCAAATATCATAATTTTTAGAAGCTCCAGTTGTAATTGATAATAAAACTTTTATAGTTGACTGCATTTCTCTTCTCTCCCCAACCTAATAGATGTAGTCCAGAAGTTGTAGCAAGTTTCCCCAAGGGCTGAAAGTGTTAGGATCACCAAACAAGAATGTTCGCTGTGAAATGCAGTGAGCTCAGGCAATTTACAGTATTCATTCTCCCTTTCCATAAACGGCACTTCATTGCTCCTCCACAGGCTGTGGGGAAGTGGGTTTATTGCATTCATTTTAAGAAATATTCCTGCACCTCTTTTGTGGGCCTTCCTACAGTCTCAACTATAATTCATCTCCTAAGAAGTTTGCTAAATGTAGCTTCAAGCAGCTCACTCTGGTAGGTATGCTAGAGCCATTATCATCCATTTTTCAATAAAGCTGTGGGTGAAAGTGTCATTGATTCTTTTTCACCAGGAGAGAATATTAGCTTTTTATCCTCATCATATTATCTCTCTGCTTGACTGATAAAACTGTCATGCTAAAGGAAAGGTCAGGAATTATCGAGTGGGTGTTCATTTAATTCTTCTCTCACCCCCCTCTTCCGACAAATGTGTTGGGAATGTAACAGAAAATTTGTGTTTATGAAATCAGAATAGAAGAGGGAGATAAATGGATGAAGTCCTCATGGATTAATGACTTCATTTTGTTGTCTAGAAATATGTGTGAGCCTTAAAGTGTCTTCATTTATAACATATAGTTTCCCTTTATTTCATTTTCTTATGTTGATAGAAAGAATTCTCAAACGACATTTAACCAGCTATGAGGCTTCTTTGATTGGTTGTCACACTCCTGGACATGGGAAGGGGTGGGAGAACAGGAGAGGATAGAAGGTTCTCATGGCCAAAAAAGATCATATTACTCTCATTTTCCAATGCACTTAAGGAAGTTATAATTAGTGGGAGTTCTTCTAATTGGGTTTTATTTTCCAGGTAGCATGGATTAATGCTGTGATGAGTGGCTGAGAATGGGGATTCTCAGATTCGTTAGAGCCCTGGTGAGTAATTTAAAGGAAACCAAACTGTAAACTCAAGCGATAAAACTAATGGGCCGCTCCAGGTGCTTCTTCTTTTCCCATTCCACTTTCTGTGATTTTTATCTTGCCCTATATTTTCTGGATGGTCTGATGAGGTGGGAAGTTTAGGATATTCCCCCCTCTCTGCCCCTCCTCTCTAACCCTAAACAGCAATCTCACTGAACACCCAGGAGAGAGCATGACTTTTTTTTTAAATAAATTTTATTTTATTTATTTTTTTTAAACATATAATATATTTTTATCGCCAGGGGTACAGGTCTGTGAATCGCCAAGTTTACACATTTCACAGCACTCACCATAGCACATACCCTCCCCAATGTCCACAACCCTACCCCCCTCTCCCAACCCCCCTCCCCGCAGCAACCCTCAGTTTGTTTTGTGAGATTAAGAGTCACTCATGGTTTGTCTCCCTCCCAATGCCAACTTGTTTCATTTACTCTTCTCCTACACCCTTAACTCCCCATGTTGCATCTCCTCTCCCTCATATCAGGGAGATCATATGATAGTTGTCTTTCTCTGATTGACTTACTTCGCTAAGCATGATACCCTCTAGTTCCATCCACGTCGTCACAAATGGCAAGATTTCATTTCTTTTGATGGCTGCATAGTATTCCATTGTGTATATATACCACTTCTTCCTTATCCATTCGTCTGTTGATGGACATCTAGGTTCTTTCCATAGTTTGGCTATGTAGACATTGCTGCTATAAACATTCGGGTGCACGTGCCCCTTCGGATCACTACGTTTGTATCTTTAGGGTAAATACCCAGTAGTGCAATTGCTGGGTCATAGGGTAGTTCTATTTTCAACATTTTGAGGAACCTCCATGCTGTTTTCCAGAGTGGTTGCACCAGCTTGCATTCCCACCAACAGTGTAGGAGGGTTCCCCTTTCTCCGCATCCTCGCCAGCATCTGTCATTTCCTGACCTGTTAATTTTAGCCATTCTGACTGGTGTGAGGTGATATCTCATTGTGGTTTTGATTTGTATTTTCCTGATGTCGAGTGATATGGAACACTTTTTCATGTGTCTGTTGGCCATCTGGATGTCTTCTTTGCAGAAATGTCTATTCATGTCCTCTGCCCATTTCTTGATTGGATTATTTGTTCTTTGGGTGTTGAGTTTGCTAAGTTCTTTATAGATTTTGCACACTAGCCCTTTATCTGATATGTCACTTGCAAATATCTTCTCCCATTCTGTCAGTTGTCTTTTCGTTTTGATTACTGTTTCCTTTGCTGTGCAAAAGCTTTTGATCTTGATAAAATCCTAATAGTTCATTTTTGCCCTTGCTTCCCTTGCCTTTGGCGATGTTCCTAGGAAGATGTTGCTGCGGCTGAGGTGGAAGAGGTTGCTGCCTGTGTTCTCCTCAAGGATGTTGATGGATTCCTTTCTCACATTGAGGTCCTTCATCCATTTTGAGTCTATTTTCGTGTGTGGTATAAGGAAATGATCCAATTTCATTTTTCTGCATGTGGCTATCCAATTTTCCCAACACCATTTATTGAAGAGGCTGTCTTTTCCATTGGACATTCTTCCCTGCTTTGTCGAAGATTAGTTGACCATAGAGTTGAGGGTCTATTTCTGGGCTCTCTATTCTGTTCCATTGATCTATGTGTCTGTTTTTGTGCCAGTACCATGCTGTCTTGATGATGACAGCTTTGTAATAGAGCTTGAAGTCCGGGATTGTGATGCCACCAACTTTGGCTTTCTTTTTCAATATTCCTCTGGCTATTCGAGGTCTTTTCTAGTTCCATATAAATTTTAGGATTATTTGTTCCATTTCTTTGAAAAAAATGGATGGTACTTTGATAGGAATTGCATTAAATGTGTAGATTGCTTTAGGTAGCATAGACATTTTCACAATATTTATTCTTCCAATCCATGAGCATGGAACATTTTTCCATTTCTTTGTGTCTTCCTCAATTTCTTTCATGAGTACTTTATAGTTTTCTGAGTATAGATTCTTAGCATCTTTGGTTAGGTTTATTCCTAGGTATCTTATAGTTTTGGGTGCAATTGTAATTGGGATTGACTCCTTAATTTCTCTTTCTTTTGTCTTGTTGTTGGTGTAGAGAAATGCAACTGATTTCTGTGCATTGATTTTATATCCTGACACTTTACTGAATTCCTGTACCAGTTCTAGCAGTTTTGGAGTGGAGTCTTTTGGGTTTTCCACATATAGTATCATATCATCTGTGAAGAGTGATAGTTTGACTTCTTCTTTGCCGATTTGGATGCCTTTAATTTCCTTTTGTTGTCTGATTGCTGAGGCTAGGACTTCTAGTACTATGTTGAATAGCAGTGGTGATAATGGACATCCCTGCCGTGTTCCTGACCTTAGCGGAAAAGCTTTCAGTTTTTCTCCATTGAGGATGATATTTGCGGTGGGTTTTTCATAGATGGCTTTGATAATATTGAGGTATGTGCCCTCTATCCCTACACTTTGAAGAGTTTTGATCAGGAAGCGATGCTGTACTTTGTCAAATGCTTTTTCAGCATCTATTGAGAGTATCATATGGTTATTGTTCTTTCTTTTATTAATGTGTTGTATCACATTGATTGATTTGCGGATGTTGAACCAACCTTGCAGTCCTGGAATAAATCCCACTTGGTCGTGGTGAATAATCCTTTTAATGTACTGTTGAATCCTATTGGCTAGTATTTTGGTGAGAATTTTAACATCTGTGTTCATCAAGGATATTGGTCTGTAGTTCTCTTTTTTGATGGGATCCTTGTCCGGTTTTGGGATCAAGGTGATGCTGGCCTCATAAAATGAGTTTGGAAGTTTTCCTTCCATTTCTAATTTTTGGAACAGTTTCAGGAGAATAGGAGTTAGTTCTTCTTTAAATGTTTGGTAGAATTCCCCCAGGAAGTCGTCTGGCCCTGGGCTTTTGTTTGTTTGGAGATTTTTGATGACTGTTTCAATCTCCTTACTGGTTATGGGTCTGTCCAGGCTTTCTATTTCTTCCTGGTTCAGTTGTGGTAGTTTATATGTCTCTAGGAATGCATCCATTTCTTCCAGATTGTCAATTTTGTTGGCGTAGAGTTGCTCATAGTATGTTCTTATAATTGTCTGTATTTCTTTGGTGTTCATTGTGATCTCTCTTTGTGATCTTTCTTTCATTCATGATTTTATTTATTTGGGTCCTTTCTCTTTTCTTTTGATAATTCTGGCCAGGGGGTTATCAATCTTATTAATTCTTTCAAAGAACCAGCTCCTAGTTTCGTTGATTTGTTCTATTGGTTTTTTTTTTTTTTTTGGTTTCTATTTCATTGATTTCTGCTCTGATCTTTATGATTTCTCTTCTCCTGCTGGGTTTAGGGTTTCTTTCTTGTTCTTTCTCCAGCTCCTTTAGGTGTAGGGTTAGGTTGTACCTGAGACCTTTCTTGTTTCTTGAGAAAGGCTCTTACCACTATATATTTTCCTCTCAGGAGTGCCTTTGTTGTGTCCCACAGATTTTGAACCATTGTGTTTTCATTATCATTTGTTTCCATGAATTTTTTCAATTCTTCTTTAATTTCCTGGTTGACCCATTCATTCTTTAGAAGGATGCTGTTTAGTCTCCATGTATTTGGGTTCTTTCCAAAATTCCTCTTGTGATTGAGTTCTAGCTTCAGAGCATTGTGGTCTGAATATATGCAGGGAATGATCCCAATCTTTTGATACCGGTTGAGACCTGATTTAGGACCGAGGATGTGATCTATTCTGGAGAATGTTCCATGTGCACTAGAGAAGAATGTGTATTCTGTTGCTTTGGGAAGAAATGTTCTGAATAGATCTGTGATGTCCATCTGGTCCAATGTGTCATTTAAGGCCTTTATTTCCTTGTTGATCTTTTGTTTGGATGATCTGTCCGTTTCAGTGAGGGGAGTGTTAAAGTCCCCTACTATTATTGTATTATTGTTGATGTGTTTCTTTATTTTGTTATTAATTGGTTTATATAGTTGGCTGCTCCCACGTTAGGGGCATAGATATTTAAAATTGTTAGATCTTCTTGTTGGAAGGATCCTTGGAGTATGATATAGTGTCCTTCCTCATCTCTTATTATAGTCTTTGGTTTAAAATCTAATTGATTTGATATAAGGATTGCCACTCCTGCTTTCTTCTGATGTCCATTAGCATGGTAAATTCTTTTCCACCCCCTCACTTTGAATCTGGAGGTGTCTTCGGGTTTAAAATGGGTTTCCTGTAGGCAACATATAGATGGGTTTTGTTTTTTTATCCATTCTGATACCCTGTGTCTTTTGATTGGGGCATTTAGCCCATTAACATTCAAGGTAACTATTGAGAGATATGAATTTAGTGCCATTGTATTGCCTGTAAGGTGACTGTTATTGTATATTGTCTCTGTTCCTTTCTGATCTACTACTTTTAGGCTCTCTCTTTGCTTAGAGGACCCCTTTCAATATTTCCTGTAGAGCTGGTTTGGTGCTTGCAAATTCTTTCAGTTTTTGTTTGTCCTGAAAGCTTTTTATCTCTCCTTCTCTTTTCAATGACAGCCTAGCTGGATATAGTATTCTTGGCTGCATGTTTTTCTTGTTTAGTGCTCTGAATATATCATGCCAGCTCTTTCTGGCCTGCCAGGTCTCTGTGGATAAGTCTGCTGCCAATCTAATGTTTTTATCATTGTATGTTACCGACTTCTTTTCCCGGGCTGCTTTCAGGATTTTCTCTTTGTCACTAAGACTTGTAAATTTTACTATTAGGTGGCGGGGTGTGGACCTATTCTTATTGATTTTGAGGGGGGTTCTCTGCACCTCCTGGATTTTGATGCTTGTTCCCTTTGCCATATTGGGGAAATTCTCTCCAATAATTCTCTCCAATATACCTTCTGCTCCCCTCTCTCTTTCTTCTTCTTCTGGAATCCCAATTATTCTAATATTGTTTCATCTTATGGTGTCACTTATCTCTCGAATTCTCCCCTCGTGGTCCAGTAGCTGTTTGTCCCTCTTTTGCTCAGCTTCTTTATTCTCTGTCATTTGGTCTTCTATATCGCTAATTCTCTCTTCTGCCTCATTTATCCTAGCAGTGAGCGCCTCCATTTTTGATTGCACCTCATTAATAGCTTTTTTGATTTCAATTTGGTTAGATTTTAGTTCTTTTATTTCCCCAGAAAGGGCTTTTATATCTCCTGAGAGGGCTTCTCTAATATCTGCCATGCCTTTTTCGAGCCCGGCTAGAACCTTGAGAATCGTCATTCTGAACTCTAGATCTGACATATTACCAATGTCTGTATTGATTAGGTCCCTAGCCTTTGGTACTGCCTCTTGTTCTTTTTTTTGTGGTGAATTTTTTTGCTGTGTCATTTTGTCCAGATAAGAGTATATGAAGGAGCAAGTAAAATACTAAAAGGGTGGCAACAACCTCAGGAAAATATGCTTTAACCAAATCAGAAGAGTTCCCAAATCGTGAGGGGGGAGAAAGGGAATAAAAAGAGGTTCAGAAAGAAAAAAAAATTAAACAATTAAAAGAAGAAAACGAATAAAGAAAAAATATAAAAAGGAAAAAAATATATATATATATTAGATAAACTAGTTAAAAAAACGTTAAAAAAGAAAAGGGTAAAAGTTTAAAAACATTTAGAAGAAGAGACAAAAAAATTGAAAAAGAAAAAAAATTAAATTAACTGCAAGGCTAAAGAATCATGGGGAGAAAGCCATGAGTTCCATGCTTTGCTTTCTCCTCCTCTGGAATTCCGCCACTCTCCTTGGTATTGAAACTGCACTCCTTGGTAGGTGAACTTGGTCCTGGCCGGATTTCTTGTTGATCTTCTGGGGGAGGGGCCTGTTGTAGTGATTCTCAAATGTCTTTGCCCCAGGCAGAGTTGCACCGCCCTTACCAGGGGCCGGGCTGAGTAATCTGCTCGGGTTCGCTTTCGGGAGCTTTTGTTCCCTGAGCGCTTTCCGTAGAGTCCGGAGGACGGGAATGAAGATGGCGGCCTCCCAGTCTCCGGCCCGGAGAAGCCGAGAGCCCGGGGCCCCACTCCTTAGTGCGCCCTCAGAGAACAGCGCCCAATTAATCCCGTCACCCTGGCTTCCGGCCTTGCTCCGAGCTCACTGAGCTTGTGACCAGTTCAAGGTAACCCGAGTTTAGAGCTCACTCCTCGGCTCTGTCTCTGTAGCCGGCTTCCCCGTTCTAATACCTGTAAGCTCTGCGACACTCAGACACCCCCGATCCTTCTGTAACCCTGCGGGACCTGAGGCCACACTGACCCTGCGTGGGCTTCACCCCGGTTAAGCCTGTGGAGCGATGTCCCTCAGCGGAGCAGACTTTTAAGAGTCCTGATTTTGTGCTCCGTTGCTCCGCCGCTTGCCGGGAGCCGGCCCCTCCCCACGCGGTCTATCTTCCCGTCGCTTTGGATTCACTTTTCCACCAATCCTACCTTTCAGAAAGTGGTTGATTTTCTGTTTCCAGAATTGCTGTTCTTCTTCTCTTCAATATTTTTTTTTTTGGATTTGTAGGTGTTTGCAATCTTTAGATAAGCTATCTAGCTGATCTCCCGCTACCTGAAGTAGTCTCAGCCTGCTACTTCTCCGCCATCTTGACTCCTTGAGAGAGCATGATCTTAACAGGATCTAGTTTGAATTCCAAATCAGCCATTTCATGTTATGTGATGTTAGGCAAAATAATTCACTTCTCCATCTTGCTGTTCTTATGAGGAAAAGGAGAAAGAGTAAGAGGTGATTATTCTATGGAATTTCACTGTGTCTCTGAAGCCAAAATGTAGAAGTCATCCTTGACTCAGCCCCATTTTCCATTTATCACATCCAGTAGGTCAGAAACACTTTTCCAATTCTAACCATCAAATATCTTTTGGGTCTGTGACATGTTCATTTCTTTAATCCCATCCCCTTAGACCAGATCTTCACACTATCTTACTTGGACTACTGAGTTCACAGTAGTTGGTTCTAGTTGGTTTCCATTCTATCTCTCTCCCCTTTCCAGTTCCTTTCTCACTAGTCAAGATGGTGCTCATCCCAGATGCATACCTGATTCAATTTAAAGCCTCTCACTGTAACTATAAAACTTACACTAAAATCTGGATGGCTTTTCCTCACATAAAACCTTTCCACAATCTAGCAATTGCCCACAATTCAACAATGTGTCCTCTCTACCTCTCTGTTTAATTAACTTTGTTGGGTTAACTACTTAATTTCTTTGTATCTGCCTAACCCAAGGCTTAAAAAGTCTCTTGTAGAGACAATTCTCTCTTGGAGAGAGGCCCTTCCTTCCTCACCCAGTGGACCTAACTTAAATATGTCCTCTTCTTAGCCCTCCCTCATTCCTTTGAATAATCTTCATAGCTTTAACATTTCTATTGTTATATTTATTATGCTACATCAGATTTTCTTGTATATGCTCCTTTTTAGATATATCCCCCAGATGAGAGATGGAAGAGGTTAATCCATAGGACATTTGTATTCTGTGTCGAAGATGGTGCTAAGGTTTAAGACATGAATGACTATCATAATGAAGTAATGAGTATCTGATAATAATATAATTCCTCAGGGTCACAGTCTACATTAGGTGCCAATAAATGTTAGTCTCTTTGTCTTTCTCTTCCTTTTCTTAACATCAGTGTTAAACTCACACACAGACACACACACACACACACACACACACACACACACACACAATGTTGTTGAAAAGCCTAAAAGACATCCATGAGAAATGCCTGCTTTAGGGAAACCAAGTAAAAGATTATTTCCATGGGAAATAGCAACAAACTAGGTCCATGAAAGCCACCAAAGGTGAGGTGAATGATACAAAAGCAGTTTATTTGGATTAAGTTAACATTAGTATCAATCCTGGTGGGAAAAAAAATCCATTTCCTATCTTCCTTCCCTGCATTTTACCAAGCTTCAGGAGGTTCATCAAAAGTGCTTTTCTGTAAGCTGCTTTCTCTTTCTGGGATACTTTCTCCCTTTCCTCAGCCAACTGTCTCTAATTTGAACTCTAAATTAAAGCTCCGTTCTTCTGGAAGCAACCTTAAGTTGTCAAGACTGGTTGCATTATCTCCTCGCTGTGTTCAATAGCTCCTGTGTTTTCTGCCCTTCACCCTTTCTTGTATTCAGGGTTTATGCATTATTCTTACCATTGATTGTGAGCTTCCTGAAGACAAGTTTGGTGGTTCATTGATCCTTATGTTCTAGTGCCCTATACAATGTAGATATTCATGAAATACTTGACATGAAAAATATTAGTGAGTGAACAAATAAATCGTTGGCAGAAGTCTTTGCCTGTCATTGCTTTGTACATGCCTCTTTCCAGAGTATAGTCCACTGGCTGACAACTGCTATTTTCACCCTGGATGGAACAGTCCTTTGCCCATTATTTAGATTGATTGGGGACAAAAGCTCTGAAAGCCAGAAATACTTAGCTTCACCTCTTCCCATTCAAGAGCAGTGGAAGATGTAAAAGGACCAATCTGCGAAACAAATCCACACTGTGGATCTTGACATCTACCTGCAAACGTTTGTAACATCCCTCTCTTTTTGGCCTCTCATTAAACCTGCAGAAATTATGGGGCAGTTAAGCAGCTCTTGGCTGGCACTTCACTTTTTCCACTTTGAAATCTGTGAGTTCTAATTATTCGTTGCCCTCTTGTGGGTCAGAGTTCACTTCTTTGCTGGGAAGAACCTGTCCGCGGATGCCCTAGCACACCCGTCCATTCCTATCGTCCTGCTGGTGTTTTTAGAATGCTGTAACACTTAGGGAAACTTCTGATTAAAAAAGGTTTAAAACGAGTCAAGATGGCAGGTTAAAAATAACTGAAATGCCCCTGCTGTCCCAGTTAGTAGACGATGGCCTGGCAGTTAAACCTCCAGGCAGTGCCTCTGGCGAGCTGAATCCAGCACCTCATCATTTTCTTCCAGAAACCCTTAGGTCGGCTGAATCTGTAGCCATTAGCCAGAATGGAAAGGTTTTGACCTGTCATTTAAACAAGAAAAGTCAGCCAAGCCAAGTTCTTCATTACAGAGGAGATTTTTAGTGTTAGAAGAAATCACGGCCTCTTTAATTTGTAAAGGAATGATAAGGGAGGAATTCAGTGCTCCCCTGACTGTCTTCTTCCACTTGTGTCCCTGCCGGTCTGGATTAGGTGTCCCTCCCAGACATCCCCAGAATACCTCCATGATCCATGGCTCTTGTTGCCAGGGGAGGCACCTTAGAATGGTGGCTGGGAAGGCAGGCTCTGGAGTTGAATTGCCAAGAATGGGTGACAGCTCTGCCATTTACTAGATGTGTAATCTTAGACAAGTATTTTACCACTCAATGCTCCAGTTTATTTATCAGTAAAGTGCATGTAAAAATATATTCCTTACCTCATGGGGTTTTTGTGCAAAAACTAAATGAGATATGTGCACAGCTCCCTTAAGAGTGGCTAGGAAACAATGGGTACTCATTACATGTTAACTGTTATTATGACTATGATGATGTTTTTATAATTATTATCACCTGTCCTTTGGGTACATGCCTGCCTTTTCTACTGGACTGTGACTATTTTGAGGACAGGGATTTCATCTTTTGACTCTGAGTCTCTAGAGCATAATACAAAGACTTTGTTTTTATTAGAAAAAAAAATAACTGAATGTTTGAATACACGGAAAGACCGAATTCACATCCTCACTTGAGAGTGAATAAAAATGAGACCACAGATCAGAAAAGGATCATTGTCCAGAATTATAACCCAATTTTCTTGACTCCTTATTTGGTGTACTTTTCTAGGCATTGCAGGACTATTTGTGGAAGAAAAATGGGAGGATAGGGTAAACTCCATGCTCTGGGGTTTGACCAATGATGGAATTTGAGAAAAGAAAATGAGAGTTTGAAGTATGAGTTATATCATCTTCCTCTATTATGGGATCCAATTTTCCAGAGATTTTTGAGCCATCAAACTCAAACTTGTCTCATTTAACAATGGCTTTTGAAGATTTAACAATACAAAGATATATCTATGTGTACATATAATAACATGTAAAGCCAAAACTCACAGTAACTATTTGACTTGCTATACATTAAAGTGAAAAAGTGACTGAGCCAGCACAAATCTCATGATGGGCCTTTTAATTCAAGGCTCTTTTCAGTAAGGCAAGTCATCAATTATTGAATATTTAGGATATGTTAGATACTGTGTTAGATGATTTGTGTTCATAATCTTAATCATTCTTTATGATCACCCCTAATTTACAGATGAGAAACCTGTAGCTTACAGCAGTTAGACAACTTCCAAGGTCATACAAATAGAAAGAAACAGAACTGATCACTGTGATTCATTAGCAGAACACACCCAGATCACTCATTATCACATGTACCAAACCATCTCTTCAACCCTTCTTGGAAACTCTGGACT
Source organism: Lontra canadensis (assembly GCF_010015895.1). Taxonomy (NCBI): domain Eukaryota; kingdom Metazoa; phylum Chordata; class Mammalia; order Carnivora; family Mustelidae; genus Lontra; species Lontra canadensis. The sequence goes on along the minus strand of NW_022631014.1, from coordinate 21,853,596 downwards.
TCTACAAACCAGAAGAAAGAGGGACAGCAACAATGATCATCACCAAATCCAACTGCATGAGATTCAATTTCATGTTCTTTTTCCCATTTTCCAAAAAAAATATTTTTTGACTTCTGCTTTTGGCCAAAATGGAAAAATGGAGCATGGACTTGTTCTCTTAGCTACAACAACCAATAAAAGGATATATATAATAAATATAAATATATACTAAATATAATAATAAAATATATTACATTATATATTATTACATTATATGATTATAATATAATCATATATAATATGTATCATATATAATATATATTATTATACTATTTCATATATTATTTTATATCATATTCATATATTTATATATAATATATAATATATATCAAATTATATATTATTATAATAATTTATTATAATAATACATTAAATAAAAAGGATATATATGTGTGTGTGTGTATGTATATATATATGTGTATATACATATAGACTTCATGTATTTATTTGTCAGAGACAGAGAGCACAAGTAGGAGGAGTGGCAGGTAGAGGGAGAAGCAGGCTCCCCACTGAGCAGAGAGCCTGATGCAGGGGCTCGATCCCAGGACCCTGGGATCATGACCTGAGCCGAAGGCAGACGTTTAACCACCTCAGCCACCCAGGTGTCCCAGGACAAATATATTTTTTAAAATCTATTTTTAAGACACTGGATATTAGTCAACGGATCACAGTGACCCTGAGAAACAAGTTAAAACTCAGCAAACTAAGAATAGAACAGACTTCTTCAACTAGAGAAAATGCATTTACAAAACACCCACAGCTATCATCATATTTAACAAAGACTAAAAATTTCCCCTGATGTCAGAATCAACACAAGGCTATCTGCTTCATACATTTTATTCAGCGTTGTACTGGTTGTACTAGCCAGTGTAATGGTGGGGCTGAGAAGGGAATAAATGGCATCCAAATGGTAAAGAAAAAAGGTAAACTTTTTTTTTTTTGAAGTTGACATGATCTCTATGTAGAAAACCTAATGAAGTATGTAAAAAAGCTATCAGGTCTCATAAAAGAGTTTAGCCATACTGCAAGATACAAGATCAATATAAAAATCAATTGTAATTATATGCACTCATATTGAATAATCAAAAAGCAAAATAAAAATAACATTTAAAATAGTATAAAAATGTGAAATCCTTAAGCATAAATTTGCAAAGATATGAAAGATTGTTACACTGAAGGTAAAATATTACTGAAAGGAATTCTAGAAGATCTGAATAATTGAAGAGATATACAGGGCTCATGGAATAAAAGACTAAATATTGTTAATGCATTAATTATCCCCAAATTGATCTATAGATTTGACACAATGCAAGGAAGAATCCAGGCAGCCCTTTCTTATTTCTTTGTTAGTGACTGATAGTGGATTCTAAAGTTTATATGGAAAAGCAAAGGACTTAGTATAGCTGAAACAAGTTTGGAAAAGTATAAAGTTGCAAGTTTAATACTACTGGATTTCAAGATTTTTTATAAAGCTAGAGTAATCAGGATAGAGTGGTACAGGTATTAATGAAGACAAATAGGTCAGTAGAAAGGATAGTAAGAACAGAATTAGATCCACACATATGTTGACAACTGATTTCAGACAAAGATGCAAAAAATAACTCAGTAGACAAAGCATAGTCTTTTCACCAAAAGTTGCTGGTAATTGGATATCCATATGCAAAAATCCAAAAATCAAAAAATGATCCCGGCACCTGGGTGGCTCAGTGGGTTAAGCCTTTGCCTTTGGCTCGGGTCATGATCCCAGGGTCCTGGGATCGAGCCCGACATCGGGCTCTCTGCTTCCCGCAAACCCCCCCCCCCCCGACTGCCTCTCTGCCTACTTGTGATCTCTCTACCAAATAAATAAATAAAATCTTTATAAAAAATGATCCATACCTTACCCCACATACAAACATTAACTGAAAATGAATCATATACACAAAATATTAAACCTAAAATTGTAACACTCCAGGAAGAAAATGTAAGAGAAAAATTTGGTGATTCTGGATTAAGCAAAGATTTCATAGATAGAACACCGAAGGCACTAAACATAAACTAAAATTTTTACCAAGTTGTCAATTGGGCTTTATAAACATTAAAAACTTCTACTATTTGTAAATCACTATGAAGAGAATAAAAAGACAAGCCACAGATGTGGAGAAAATATTTCATAAAAGACTTGTATTCAGACTATAATAAAGAACTTCCAAAATTCAATTATAATAAAATAATCAAATAAGGTGGGTATTAAGGAGGACACGTCTTGCATGGAGCACTGGGTGTTGTACATAAACAATGAATCTTGGAACACTGCCTCAAAAACTAATGATGTATTTTGTGGTGACTAACATAACACAATAAAAAAATTTTTTAAATGAGCAAAAGGTTTGAATGGGCACTCCAAAGAAATTATTCATACAGTGGGGAAAATAAAAACATGTTTGGGGCATTTGGATGGCTCAGTTTGTTAAAAGGCTGCCTTCAGCTCAGGTCATAATCCCAGCATCCTGGGATCCAGCTCTATATCAGCCTCCCTGCTTGGTGGAGATCCTGCTTCTCCCTCTTTCTTTGCTTGCTGCTCTGCCTACTTCTGCTCTCTCTCTAACTCTCTGTCAAGTAAATAAATAAAATTTAAAAAATGCTCAACATACTTAGTCATGAGAAAAATGCAAATTAAAACCACAAAGGCATATCACCACATAACTATCAGCAAGGCTAAAATGGAAAAGACGGACTGTACTAGATACTGATGCTGATGGGGAAGAACTGGGACTCACTCTGTATGTAGGCATGTAAAATGGTCCAAGTGTTCTAGAAAATATTTTTCAATTTCCAGAGATGTGAAACATATGCATATCATTTGATTGAGCAATTCCACTCCTAGGAATTTACTCAAGAGAAATGAAAACATATGTTTATAAAAAGACTCCTTGAGGAATGTTCATAGCAACCTTTTTTGTGATAGCCACAACCCAACAATCATCCACAGGTGTGCCCCTTTAATGGAAGACTACTCAACAATAAGAAACAATGACTGATTAATACAAACGACAAGGATAAATCTCAAAGTAATTATGTTGAGTGAAAGAAACTATTTAGTAAAGAGTACACAGTATGTGATTCCATTTATATTAAACTCTAGACAATTCAAATAATTCTTTGGTGTCATAAAGCAAAGCAGTGGTTGCCTGGAAGGTGGAGTAGAAAAGGGACAGGGGCAAGCAGAAGTTTCTAGCGGTGATGAATATGTTCACTATTTTGATGTGGTGAGAGTTTCACTGGTGTATGTATATGCCAAAATTTACTAAATCATACATTTTAAATATATTTAGTTTATTATGTATCAGTTATATAGCAATGAACCTGTAACCGTCATGATATGAACCTATTTTTTTTATTTTTTGATTTTATTTATTTATTTGACAGAGGTCACAAGTAGGCAGAGAGGCAGGCAAAGAGGGAGAGGAGGAAGCAGGCTCCCCACGGAACATGGAGCCCGATGCAGGGCTCGATCCCAGGACCCTGAGATCATGACCTGAGCTGAAGGCAGAGGCTTTAACTCACTGAGACAGCCAGGTGCCCCATGAACCTATTTTTTAAAATCTTGGCTTTTGGCTGTAAACTTGAGAGGACAGTCCTGAGTCAGGATTCAAGCTCAGACATGCTATGTCATGGGCTGCTCAGGCATGGAGTATCAGGCAATGGTTTCATTACAGTGATGACCATGTGAAGTCCCTTGTTCTATTTACATGACATAGTTTTTTTTATTTCTCCTTACTTATTTGTAACTGATTACCTGGTAACCTAATAAATAGTGGCCAGAGTGTTGCTGGTTATTGGCTCAAGGACACATATCTAGAGTGATGACTTTAGCCTGATGGCTTTTGGGGACTTTCAGGTGAACCAAGAGGCAGTGGGTTTGGTGGCTTCTGACCAAACGTGCACCATTTTTAGCCTTGAAGATCCTTGGCTCTCTTAAGGATTAAGATACAAATTTTTCTGCACATCAGGGGTTCATTCCTGAGTTCTAAATCCACTAGCACAAGACAGGTTCCCCTCCAGTTGGATTTTCTAAAGCCCAGAAACTTTCATCCTAAGCCACCAAAACTAGAGAAGCACAGTGTGCTTCCATACACAATCCAAGGAGCCAGAGATGTAGGCTCTCACTTGGTCCCTAATGTTCTTTTGCTCTGAGGGGTGGACAATCCTTGAACTTTTCAGGATTTGAGGTATGAGGGGGTGCAATAAAGACACCAGGATTCCAGGACTGAGAATAGAGCCACCCAAGAAAGAAAGGAATTGAGCAGCTGTAGATGAAAATATCACATGCATTGATTCTGGGTGGGATGGTGTGGAACTTAATGGGTTAGTTTCATTGAAGATGGGAGTGGAAGCTGTGAATGCTGGGGCTTTTGTTGAATTTATGTTAGAACCCTCTCTGTAAATGATGCAACCACAAGTAACAAATTCAACTTTCAGCAGCTTTTACTCAAGTGTTCTTAGGAATACAGAAATGGAAGTTCACAGCATCTGACACTGGAAAACTCCTGCATGTCCTTCTTATCCCTTCCTCCCCCCTGAGTCTTGAAACTTAAAGCAGCTATTCAATTCTTTGCATTAACTGTCTGTTCTCTGTCATTTCTCCCCCTTTTCGCTGCTGTGCCAGTTTCTCTCCTTGTCTTCATTCCTTTTCCTCAGAGAGCTCTGTGCCCTTTCTTTGTTTATTGATCGTGTAGTTCTACTAGCTACCCTGCTCTTTTTCTCCTAGGAGACTAGAAAGAGTGAGCATCTGTGAATACTTAACCTCTGACATTTTCTTTAGTCCTAGTCTCATCACAATGATAAATGATCCTGTTTCAGTGAACATCTTCAAAATCTGCAAATCATCAACCCCTGACATGGGCTTCTCCTATTCCCTAATTTGTTTTTTTCCTCAGTACTTAAACTGTTTAACTTATCTACATATTTTATCTAATACTTTTTTCAGGGTGGCTCAGGTGGTTAAGGATCTACCTTTGGTCAGGTCATGATCTTGGGGTCCTGGGATTGCGCCCCATGTCTGTCTCCCTGCTCAGCAGGGAGTCTGCTTCTCCCACTCCCTCTGCCATTCCCCCTGCCTCTCCCACACTGCTCATGCTCTCTCTCTTTCTCTCTCTCTCAAATGAATAAATAAAATCTTTAAGAAAAAAATCATCTTATTGTCCTCTCCCCAGTTAGAAATATAAGACTCAAGAGGGCACTTACTTGGTTCATGGGTAGATTTCCAAAACCTCAAATTAAACTTAGTGGAGAGATTTGTATTCAATAAATATCTGTGGAATGAATAACTGTAATTCTTGCAAGGAGGCATAATTTTTGGTTATTTTACCTTTCAGAGCAAGTCACTTCATGAATGTCAGTGACCCCCACAATTCTTTAGCTGGGACTACTCCCTCAGTTTTCTCTAACCATCTATTGACTTCTCCTAGCTTATTAGCATGGCTAGCAGCAACAGGCAGATTCCTAATCATTCTGATATCTGAAATCATTGTTACAATAGAGTATGGCTGGTCACCTCTTAGAGGTTACACTTCCATGCAAGAGATAATAAGGAGCCTCCCTGGGAAACCCAGCCCTTTTGGTACTTGGAGCTCTAGCATCAGGAATCAGAACTGGATCTAGATGCAGTTTTTGAGACACAGATCTGAATTTAAGATTAGATTCTGCCAATTGCACACTATTATGTCCTTTGCCAAATTCGTAACCTTTGTGAGCTTCAGCTTTTTCTCCCCCCACTTATAACACCATTGTAACAACAGGCTTCACAGGCTGTATATTAAATGAGATAGTGTATGTAAAGTGCCAGCCCAGGTGAGGGCACCTGGGAGGGACCCAATAGATAAATACAGGTTAAAAAAAAAAAAGAAAGAAAGGAGTGCCTGGGTGGCTCAATCTGTTAAGTGTCTGCCTTTGGCTCAGGTCATGATCCCAGGGTTCTGGGTTGGAAACCCAGGTCTGGCTCCCTGCACAGCAGGAAGCCTATTTCTTCCTCTCTCTTTATCTCTCCCCATGCTTTTGCTCTCTCTCTATCTGTGTGTGTGTGTGTGTGTGTGTGTGTGTGTGTGTGAAATAAATTTTAAAAAATACATCTTTAAGAAAAGGGAAGAAAAATTATATATTCAATAAGTGGAAGTTACAGAGAGGAGGAAATTTGGATGTGTGCAATAATGAAATGACTCTTCTTCTTCAGTGAAGTGTGAGTCCCTATAATGAAGTCTTAAGAAGGGCTGGGTGACAATGTATCTGGGAAGATAAAGAGGCAGTGTGCACTGGGTATCAGAGATACCTCAGTTAAGTTAGATTAATTTATAAACTATCTATTCTGTGTCAGACACAGTGCTGATGAAATAGGAATGACTAAGACATGCATGGGTCATGCACTCAGGGCAGTTGCGCTGATGTCACACAGTATATCTTATTCTGTTGACATCTGTGGATACCAGAATGGGATTACACATATGAGAAGTTTCTTAGGGAGATGCCTATGATAGATAATACAATCAAGACCAGAGAGGTTTGGAGAGGCGCAGGATATGATGCATTCTGATCTAGAGCAAAAGAGAGAAGGAGGAAAGGAAGATTGGGTGGAATGCCTCAGACTTTCTTGTAATTCTAGGCAAGGTGGCCAAAGGTTGAGCCAAAGACACTGTCAGAGGAGTTCCATATCTTCTAAGAAGATGTGTTACTTAGTGTCCCTATGTTCAGTCACTGGCTAGGAGCAGTCTATGGGAAGTGTGGCATTGGTACAGTGATGGATTGCAAAGAGCAGCAGCTGGATCCCTGGTTGAGTGACACTCATGGAGATAGGATCCAAGTAGAACCTTGCCAAACCTATTATACACAGCACTACCCTTCCTTTTGCTTTCAATCCATGGAGACTGAAGAAGGGCCCAATACTACCAATCTCTGAGAAGGGTCAAACATTCCAATGTCTGAGCCCTTATCCTCCAGCAATGACTTTATTCTGGAAGAAGGCTATATTTCTTAAAATGTTTTCTACCACATTGATTGATCCTAAATTCAAGCTTATGAAATTATAAAAGAAGAGGAGAAGCACAAGTGAAAATTTATGGGAAAAAAATGTGCCACACATACTCTTGTGTAAAGACTTGCTGAAATAGGATATAACTCATCTCTACCTCACAGGTAGCCCACCCCAGAGGCAGTACAGAGAGGAGGAAAAGGCAGACCCGGTTCTGACACTGATGCATCTCTCTGGCTGTGGCCTGGGGCATCTAGTTGCCTACTTTTCCAGGTGAGAGACTGGATTTAAAAATCAATATTCTCAGAGGGTTCAGCAAAGCTTTACAATCAATCCTTCCAAGACTGTTGACATTTAACTAGAATCCCTGTTTTGGATTGAATTGCACTTTGGCATTAGTTAACTCCAGAGGCAGGAAAAAATTATCTTAATTTTTTCATTGGGCCAACTTTAGCACAAATTGGATTGGGAATGAGAGCTCATTTCCTTGTGCTGCAACCAGGTTGGGCACCTCAGTTAAATTATATTAATTTATAAACTAAGTATCTATTCTGTGTCAGACACAGTGTTGATGAAATAGGAATGACTAAGGCATGGGTCATGCACTCAAGACAGTTGCACTGATGTCACATAGTGTATCTTATTCTGTTGACATCTGTGCCACCTGCTCTCATTCCTTAAAAAATGACATTCTCCATATCAGTTAGGGGCCTTACATTGGTAGACTAGTATCTGCATGCAGGATCCATCCATACCTTCCTTCCCCTTCCAGCAAGGCACAAAGGAAAAAGGACAGAGAGTTCTTATTTTCCTCAACTATTTCAGTATTATTTGACACTTCACAAAGGACTCCCTCTTTCTAAAATATTCTCTTTTCTTAGATATCTGACACTGAGCATTCCTTAGAATTCTTTTTGATCACCTCTGCATCTTACCAATTCCTGAAATATGTGGGACTCCTAGGATCCTGTCAGATGCCTTCTCTCCAGACTCTTTCTATGAGAAATCTCATTAGATTCCTTGGTGTCAAAGATCACTTGTATATTGATAACTTCAAAATCTGTATCTTCCCTTGAGCCATCTCAGATGAGCTTCTTGTCTACATATCCTAAAAAGTATCAAGGATCTCCAAATCAATGCTTATAAGACAAAGACCAGGCCACAAGGAATACACATGCAGCCAAACAAAATTAGATTTGTTTAGTTTACTGTGGCTCAGGAGAATTCACACTAGGGGCACTGTGGGAAATAGTTCTGAACTGTGTCTGTCTGAAGACAAGTAAGTGATTGGGTATCCTGGTGAGTTTTACCTGGAAGCAGAATGAATAAAGACAGTAGCCGCTCCTGTTAGTTGGACCAGAGGAATGCCTCACTATTTTTGTGGTTGTAGAATAACCTTGACTCTGCCTTTCTTTAGTTATAGTCCTAGAGTGGCTTTGTTCATATGGCATAAATATAGTCCATGGTTGGTTGGGGGAACTGTGGCTTAGGGTCATTTATCACCAGATGAGTCAAAGGAAATCTAAAAATCCCTTCTCCCTACTTCTCCACTGATTTCAATCATACCGTTGCCTTAGTAAACCTCCAGTATGAGTTTAACGTGCACCCGCCCACACTAACCAACAGCAAGGTATGTCTCCTATCCCCTCATCCAGACCACTATTGTCTCGGTTTAGAAACTTGACACTTCCTTCCTCTCTTGTGTGAAGATATTTTAAGTACTGTCCCAATATCTTCCTCACTGTCACTACCATACCCCTAATTTGTTTGAACTTTGCTAACGTAATGAAATTTGTAAATACAAATCTGATCATGTAACTAGCTTATTTAACAATATTCACTGGCCTTTCCATTATTTAAAACCAGTCATTTCTGGATTGTCTTTCTGGATTGACCATACCTTACTGTATGGTCCTTGTCAGTGTGCTTTGGAAATGACAAATACAGTGAGATATTACTACCTAAACACATACCCTTGGGCAGCTACTAGCGATGGCTTCTGTACCCATGTGTGATTGTTCTAGGCATATCATTTAGAGAGGGAAGTTCTCATTGGTTGAAAATAACTTGGATGAAAAGGTAGATAGATGAAAAGATTAATAATAGAACTTATATTTGGGGAGAGACTTAAGAGTAGGAGGTAGGAAGAAAATGGGAAAAGGTTGAGAATTAGAAGACAAAGAAGGGGGGGAAGAGAAAAATAGGAGCGAGAGAAGAAGATAAGAGAGGAAGAATGATTGAGAGAGGAAGAAGATAAAATGGTACAAATGAATAAGAAAATAATACCTGTATTTGTGTCCCAGGCATGTGGGGGTTTTGACTGTGACCACCCTATTGTGGCAGATGGGTATTTGCTGTGATCCCCCGCATTATGTAGAAGTCTTGGAAGCAGGCAGGCATCAGTACCGACTGCTGTGTCTGCCACAGGACCTGGGGCAGGATTTCATAACAGCCACACTTTTTAATACACAGGGATTAATCTTCCTCAGCACTGGTACTCCTTGTTATGGAGATTCCTTGCAGTAATTTACACTGAAAAATTAAAAAGAAGTTAGGTGTTTTATACTGTACTCTGAAATCCAACCAGAGAGTATGTTCTGCTTAGTGGCTGGCTTGCAAAAATAGCTTCAAAATGGTTCAAACAAAATGTCACACTGTAGGTCAATGGTAGGCTTTGAACAGAGCAATATTTTTTCTTCCCATCTCAAAAATCTTTTGGTCCCCTAAAAAAAAGAGTGAAAACAGTGAAATAGATTGGGTCACAACTTCTAAACATGTGTTAATCCCTTGAACAGTTTGACAGTCTATCAGATTCTATGAAACATGTTCAAAACACACTTCTGAGAAAGAGGAATATAATACCGACCAGATTTCTAAACCTGTGAAATGTGATATGCTACTGGCTGGAAAAATAATAGCACCTACTAAAAAATGTGTTTCTGATACTTAGTTTTGCATTCACACTGGATATAACAAGTGTGATATCAGTAAACATACAGGATTTGATGTTGCTACAGTGACTATTACCATCATTAATCTAATTAAGCATTGTAAATGGAAAAATGAAATTCAGAAGTATAATATTCTCTCACTGAAGAATATACTTCTTGAGAAGAGGATATTACTTTTATTATCAAAGTTTAGCAAAATAAATAAAATTGGTGAATAAATGTTGCCACCCCCTCAATCCATCTCTTGTGGGAAAAGTTCATTCATTTCATTATGTGCTGTCTGCACACTTTTCTTTAAGCAAGATGCGAAGTCAGGTTCTGAGGGAGGACTTACTCACTTTCACAGAGATATGGAGGCTTATAAGCAGCCATGGTTGAGGAAGCTATGGGGCATATAAAACACACAAACTGGACACCGTGGGGCTTCAGAATGACTGTGTTCCTTTGATGCCAGGAGAGCAGCACTGCAATAAAACCTGACAGGCAGAGAGGCTAGGTGAGGACATTTGAGGTGACAGGGATGGGAGGGGCACAAAACCACCACTTTGGAATCATTTCCAGGCATCTGCTGCTTTGATTACATCACTCATCTTGACTGCTTGCAGGGAATCGCTCTGACATTTAAAACTGAACTCCATGAAAGAAAGCTCACAAATTAAGATGAAACTAATACTACCCAACTCACAGCATGGCTGTTAAATTGAAATGAATCGGTGCATAAGAAACATCTAGCACATAGATGAGTGTGGCTCAGAAAAAGCCAAAGGTTCTTGTCTTCTCTATAACAAGGCCTATATCCCATCGTTTTTATTTCCCAGGCTTTTAGAGCTGCCATGACACAGATTAAGCACTCACTAATATTTGCTGAATGTGTGAAGTACTATTACTCATATCTTTGGAATTACCTTGGGCCAATTTGACATCTGTTTTCTCTTAAACAACCATTCCCAACTCCAAGTATCTCCACATTCTGCCAATCCTTTTACAATGCCCATTGGATCAAAATTTTCTTCCCTTCCCTGCCACCACCCTATTGTGAACCATAGTTGCTTTATACAACAATGGTTGCCTTCAGTCCCACTGTAAATTCCCAAGCCCCACCCTTTCCCTTCCTGTCTTTTCCCTCTCTAGATCCTGCCTATCTGCAGGGTAAATCCTCCTTAGATATTTCTCTCCATATTGCTCTAGGTGAATTGTCCTCAAAGTGTAGAGCATACCATTACCTGGAAACTTGTTCATGTTATTGTTGAGTCACAAACCTGGGGGGTGAGGGGGTCAGACCCTCCTGGTGATTCTGGTCCATGGTAACACTTGAAAGCCAGTGCTTCATGTTTTGTTCACTTTTTTTAAGTCCTACGGTGACTTGCTCTGTTTATTGGCTTAAGTCATACTAGCAGAGTCTCTGTTGAAGGGCTTGCCCAGTTTACTCTGGCCTTCCTTCATTCTGTTTTATTGTCATCCCATATGAATGTCCACATACAGTCTTGCTTCAGGTAAGGTAATGGTAGTTACTCTTATAGTCAATACTTTCATGAGACAGTTCTATGTTTGGTGCAGAAAGAGAGTTTGAAAAAAAAAATGGCAAGTGATGAAGCCGTGAAACCATTTCACAAAGAATCTCATAAACCATGTGAGAGGGCTTAAATTTTATCATAAAAATTATGGGAACCCATTGAAGAGCTTTAAGCAGGAAAAATAACCATAGGTAGATACACATTTTAGAAAGGACACCTTAAATGTTATATGACCACTGAAAAGGAGAAAAGAGGAATGTATACTTAAGTGGAATATCCTTCCAAGAACTCCTATGAATTAAGTGACGACAAGTCAACATGATATTTTGATTGCTACCAATTTCTGAATGTTGGGCTATAGAGATTAACAAATCATGATACTTGCCCTTGAATTGCTCACAGTCTACTTGGAGAATCAGCCGTGTAGGCCTGTCTTTCTCACACACAAGGAAAGCTGTTTTGAGCGAACTAGGAAGGATGTAATGGGCACAGAATCTGCCCTGAGGGAGACTGGCCGCACCTTATAAGGGAAGTTAATTTTTGTAACTTTTCTGGTTTTCTGAGTTACATTAATAGTCTTAAAAATGTTTTATGATCTCTCCTGTCCGAAGAAGGGTTTAGGTTAGACTAGACATTGCATTTGTGAGTCCTTACATTCCTCCAGATTACGGGATATTCAGCAGGAATTAAATGACTTGGTGAATGTGAATGAATCAATACATAGATGGTAAACTCACCTTCTGACTTCCAAATGATTGATGCTGGCTTTTGATAAATACAGAGAAAAATGGCATTTGATGGGTGACCTAGTCCAAAAGGGGTTAAAACTGGAGAGCATAGTTAGTGGTTCCCACCCAGTATTTAATGGACTACAACTCTAAAGCAGAAAATGTCAGCCTACCTGGGATATGAGGTTGTATTTTAAAGAATGCAGGGGGGTAAAACAAAAACAAAAACAAAACAACAACAACAACAAAAACAAAAGAATGTAGGGATACAAAATAGGGATATTAATGTTCAAAGTCACTTTGTATATTCTTTTTATTTTTTTTTAAGATTTTATTTTATTTATTTATTTATTTATTTATTTATTTAACAGAGGGAGAGAGATCACAAGTAGGCAGAGAAGTCGGCAGAGTGAGAGACGGGGACTCCCCGCTAAGCAGAGAGCCCAATGCGGGGGTCTATCCCAGAACCCAGAGATCATGACCTAAGCTGAAGGCAAAGGCTTAACCCACTAAGCCACCTAGGTGCTCCACTTAGTATATTCTTGACTGAGACTTTTCTTAACCTACGTTCCTCCTAGGCACAGAGCTTGAGATAGGGGCTCTTGGGCAGATGGTACAGTCTGGCAAGTCATCAGGAGAAACTGGGGTGAGGGACTGGGAATGTGAAACAGGGAAGGAAAGGCAGGTCAGAAGTAAGTTCTTAGATCAGAACCTCCTAGATCTTCTGAGGAGCCATAAAGAATAGACCTCCAAATTTTCTAGCTTGAAGGCCATAAGAAGAGAGCATTTATCCACTAACTCCGGCTCCATTGATTAAGAGTTCAAATAGGACTTGTTGGCTATGCATATGGGAAAGTCTGGAAGGTCCCTGTGACTCTTTGACAGAGAATGCTGAGAAGGAAAGATAAAGATTGTGTTGAGCAGAGCTGAGGCAAGGTGCTACCAGTTTACAACTAAGTAATGTGGGTAATTACAGCACAGCCAGAGTGAATGTAAAAAAAAAAACAAAAAACAAAACAAAACAAAACAAAAACCAGGATGCAAGGCAGGGAAAGAGATATCCCATACAGTATTTCACATAGGGCTTTTAAATAATCCTATGAGATTGGCTTCATTATTATAATTTCACAAATAAGAAAATTGAAGATCCTAGAGAATAAATAACCCGCTTAATATCATTCAGTTGATCATAGTCAAGATTGTAGTTTGTGTATGCCTGACTTATATGTTTTTCCAGTGACATCACATACCTTCTCCCTTAACTCAATAATCTTTAATTCTCAAGCAGTGATCTGCTGTTATCTTGCTGCCTCTTCTTACCATCAACTCCTTATTTGTATCTGTGACTCTTTGGCCCCTGATGTGCACTCTTGATTATTTGGGGGTCCCTATATTGTAAACCCCAGGTCATCTCAGCCCAGAGTGACCCATTCTCTGTCTGTCACAGTGTTATGCATCTGTCCAGGTCCTGTTCTCCCAGGCCTAAAAATGTACCCACCACCCTAAAACAGTAAATGATAGATTTATGGACTTTGACATTTAAAATTGCCTAGTAATAAAGTTGATACTCACTAAGATACTTTTATTTTTGTCTAATAAGGGAATTATTATTTGAGCTTGCATTTCAAAGCTAGGCAATACAATCAGACTACTGTTTATTTATGTCCTGAAAACTTATGATAAGTGATAAACAAAACAACAGAATGCCTACAATCATCCAAATACCTTTCTCAAAAATGTGTGTTCTTTGATTCAATATTTATAGGATCCAAAATATTTTATTAAAACTTGTTAGGCACAGATTTCTAAAAAAAAAGAAAAGTGCAGAACTAAGTTTGTCTATCATGGAAAAAAGACAAAAACAGCTAGGAAGGGAACTGAACACACTGCCTTAAAAGTTATCGGTAAGAAAAATTCTATTACCTATTTCTTGACTTACTTTACTTATTCACTCATTTAAATATTACTTAAACATGTATCAACTTTTATCATAAAAGAAAGTCAAGAAATGAGAAGGACTGAATATAAGGAAAAATAAGGATTTGATTATTACCTTACATAATATATGTTCACACACATGCACAAATATACACAAATATTCACATAACTTTATCTCAAATTCTCATTTGTTAAAGAGTTAGAATCATTGACTTTAACTCCCGAAATTGTCTACTGTCTCCTTCAAACCTATGGTATTGTTCCAAATGCCTAGAATAGAATAGAGAATCCCTCCCAAGAGACAACACTCCAGTATTTAATCAGCGATTGACTGAATTGGATAACATTGGGGAAACCCTGAAATGTTATTATAAATAACTTAAAACAAACTTTAAGAAAGCATGAAAAATTATTTTCCATTAAAAACTATGGCCCAGGGTCAATATCCTTCATACACAAAGTGCAATTACAAATAACTTAAGAAGAAAAATGAATATGAAGATGAAAAATTGGTTTAAAGACATGAAGAGACATATCACAGGGACACACTATAAATGATCAATAACAAAACTTAAAGCTTGGGGCACCTGGGTGGCTCAGTGGGTTAAAGCCTCTGCCTTCGGCTCAGGTCATGATCCCAGCGTCCTGGGATCAAGCCCCCCGCATCAGGCTCTCTGCTTAGCGGGGAGTCTGCTTCCTCTTCTCTCTCTGCCTGCCTCTCTGCCTACTTGTGATCTCTGTCTGTCAAATAAATAAATTAAAAAAAAACAAAACAAAAAACTTTAAGCTTCACTTTTAATCAAACAAATGTATATCATATGTCCCTCTCCTGTCAAATTGGTAAAATTAAAAAAAAATCATAACCTCTGTTGATGAAAGCAAAAAAAAAAAAAAAAATTACACTCTTATGTAGACCCAGTCTGAATTTAAATCTATACAGTGTTCCTAGGTAACAATTTAGGAATATGTATCAGATGTCATTTTTTCTATTTTTTTATACTCCTAGGAAGATATTAAAAGTATATCTTTGTAGTTTCTGCTTAATGTGAGGAAGATGATATTTATCTTGGTTTTGTTCCCATGAAGTTGGTGGGAAATGGCCTTGAATGGATAAATGCCAGTCAAAATAGAAATCAAGCAAGTTAAATTCACACACTTACAGAAGAGACTAGTAAAGCTAAGAAGCAGTGGCAGAAAGAGGAGTGTTACTCTTTTTTTAACTGAACTATAATTAATATACAGCATTATATTAGTTTCAGGTGTACAATATAATTATTCAACAATTCTATACATATCTCAGTGCTCATCAAGATAAGTGTACTCTTAATCCCCATCACCTGTTTCATCCATTCCCCTACCCACCTCCCTCTGGTGACTACCAGGCTGTTCTCTGTATTTAAGAGTTTAAAGAGTGCCTTCCTTCTTTCCTTCCTTCCTACCTTCCTTCCCTTTTCTTAAATTCTACATATGAGTGTCATCATATGGTATTTCTCTGATTTATTTCCCTTAGCATTACCCATCCATGTGGCTACAAACGTCAAGATGTCATCTTTTTTTAAGGTTGAGTAATATTCTATCGTGTGTGTGTGTGTGTGTGTGTGTGTGTGTGTGTGTGTGTGTGTGTTTGTGTAACATCTTTATTCATTCATGTATAGGTGGATGCTTGGGCTGCTTCTCTGTCTTGGCTATTGTAAAGAATACTGCAATAAACAAATAAACATAGTGGTGTATATATCTTTTTACATTAGTGTTTTCATTTTCTTTCGGTGAATACCCAGCAGTGGAATTACTGGATCATATGGCAGTTTTATTTTTTTAACTTTAGGGGGGAACCTCCATGCTGTTTTCCACAGAGGCTGCACCAATTTACATTTACACCAACAGTGTATGAGGGTCCTTTCTTCCTCCACATCCTCACCAGCACCTGTGATTCCTGGGTGTCTGCCAGAGAGTGCAACATGAGGATTCCCTCTTGACTTTCTGTGTGGACACCTACCCTGTGTATGGAATTTAACCCTTGATTACAAATAATTCTCTTCTCTCATGGAGATACTCTCTTAGTCACAGAATTGGATTCCCTCTCTTCTATAATTTCATATGGCCATTCTTTTAGTGCTCAATTCTTCAAAATTCAAAGACTCTTTGAGGGCCCAGATCCTGGGTCTTGAGCTCCATGACAGGAGTTCTTTCTCCTCAAACAACTGTTATACGGACAAGGAGATGGACAAAGAACACAGCTTCTGAGCCTCCTGCCAGGAACCACTCCTCACTTGTATAGTGCTGTTCTGGAGCTGAATTCAGATTGAATTTCCTCCCAACCTACTTCTCTAGCCTTGCATTTCAGTGTTTCAGAACAGCATGAAAAGCCAAATGAAAATCTTCACACATTTTCACAACACTGATGACTAGTCCATGTTCAGCCAGCATCCATTTTAGTACTCAGGGTCTGAGTATTTAGAGTAAGGGAAAAAAGGGAGGAGTGAGGCTGTAGACCACTTCCTAACTCTGTTTGACTCTGTCATTCTAATCCTGTTAAGAAAACTTTACATCTATGGGAGTTAGGGTGGCTGAGTCCTTTAAACGTCTGCCTTCAGCTCAGGTCATGATCCCAGGGTCCTGGGATTGAGCCCTCCGTGAGACTCCTTGATCAGCAGGGTGTCTGCTTCTCCCTCTTCCTCTGCCCTTCTCCCCTGCTGGTATGGCTCTGGCTCCCGCTCTCAAATAAATAAATAAAATCTTTTAAAAAACAAAATAACTTTACACCTAAAGCCAGATAATTAGGGTCACGTTCCAAAAAGACTTTAAATGTATTTAATTGGTCTCCAGATGTAATACATTATTTCATGTATTTTGTCAATTACAGCTTTTGTAATTTCCCCCTTAGATTTACTTTTTTATATTTTCTTATATTTTCTTATATTTTCCCCCATGGCATCTCTCCCTCCCCTCTTGCTTTCTTTTGCTCACATTCTTATTTGTTTGTTTCTAAACAGAGATGTCCTATAATATATAAAATACTGTTTAGAAGGCTCATTTTAGGGCATTTAAAAATTTGTATACACTGAACTCATCCTCAGAATATTTAATTGTATGGAAATACCATAACTCATCACACCATTTTCTTGAGAGTGAAATCATTGCATCTGTGAGTTTTGCATATATAGTACAAAATTTCTCACTGACTTTTACTCTCACTAACCATGTAGGAGTTTGCCTATTTCCTTACACGCCTGCCAACACATTTAAAAAATCTTTTTCAATGTAGTAGACTTGTCAGTTAAAATAGATTCCATTGCATAGAACAGAAATACCCAAATAATATTGGTTAAAACAATATAAAATTTTATTTCTCTTTCAAGTATAAGAATATTAGAAATAGTCCACTATGTGTTAAGGATCCTCAGCTCCAAATGTTCATCTCCACAATCCTAGCACATGGTTTTTCTACTTCAGGATAAAATAGGTTACCAAAAAAAAAAAAAAAAAAAAAAATCTCCTTGAGAGTTCTAGCCATGACCTCTACATTCCAAGTTGGAAAGAGAGAAAACAGAGAAGTGTGAAAAAACACTTTCTTTCAGAAGCACTTCCAGAAATTCAGTATTAAACTTCCAATCACATCTCATGCTCCAGAACACCCTGTGAATATACTTAGTTACAAGTTAGATTGTGAATTGCAGATTTTTTTTTTTGCAGTGGCAATATGCTATCTGAAAATCTCAAGTAAAAAGCAAGTATTGGTAGAGAGGAAGAGGAAAATAGATATTAGGGTAGGCAACTAGTAGACTCTGTTACATAGCAAATACTACTAGTACTACTATTAATAATAATAATGTTATTATAATATGTTATTTGATAGTTCTTTGATCATTAGTAATATGAAAGCTTCTTTTCATGTTTGGGAGACAACTCAAGTTCTTTTTTGTATTGCTCAGGCATGTCTTTTAGCCTTTTTTTTAATTGGAAAGGAACATGGAATATTCTTCTGAAAAGAACTTGACAACAAAATGGCATAAATAGGACTAGTTATGAAGAAGGAAAGCACAGAAAGAGGACTAACATTGAACATTGGATTCATTTAAATATAAAATGAAGACCAAGTGTCTTTTGGGAACGTGGTCACAGAAAGTAAATACTAGGAACTCTGACAACATAAAAGTAAATATGATGAAAAACAAAACCTGGAGGAGGATGATAAAGGAAGTTGTGAGAAAGACTGTGCAAATGTCCTTACATAGTTTTTAAATACTCTGTTAATAGCTTTTGCTTAATTGCGATACACCTTAGAAAGGGACAGAGGAAGTTGTAGAGTACATCAGTAGAAGAGAGGATAATAAGAATATGCTAATAACAACAACAAAAGTAAATATGAAAAGCTGGAAGGAACAGAGGTGAAAGGACATGCAAGGTTCTCATTTCTTCACCTGCAGTAAAAGACAGCCCATATAGGTTGTACAAAAATGACTCAGAGAGGTAAGTGTACTATAAAAAAGTAAACATAATCACTTGAAAAACCATAAGGAGACTCTGAATCTTTTAAAATATAAGAAGGAAATCACACACACACACACACACACACACACACACACCACCTATTCTATAAACTACGGAGCCATGCTGCAAAAAGACAGAAAAGACTAAAAAGAAGAAAATTACATAAGAAGATGCTAGGGAGACTGAATCTGTTAGTTCGATAGAAGAATGATATAAATTTTAATCTATTGAAATCACCGAAGGCTCAGATTGCTTCAGAGAGCAATGCCTAGTGCGTGTTACAGGCAGGAAACATCTAAAACAGTGTGACTCAAAAAGGTTAAATATAGAAGGATGGACAAGTGCTTACAGTATAGGAGCAGCAAAAATAAGTGAAGGATAAAGAGAAATTGATGTCAGTCTAAGAGTAGGGGAAGTTTTTAAGAGATGCCTGATAGATGATAGTTTCACAACTATTTTAACTCTAACACTGAAAAAACTTACAAAGACAGCAACAATAATCTAAGTGTATGAACTGACTTTGCTTATGAATATTAAGGTAACACTTCAAAAATTACATATAAAAATATAATTCAGTGTATTTAAAAAATAAAATATGCCATGATCCAAATGGTAAGTGTGCAAGTCTGGTTCACTGTCAGAATAACACAGCAAATGTGGTGGGTTTGTTCTTCCAAAATGAATACCAGTACTGAAGAGGTTGAGCAGATCACCTTCTGTGTATGACACTTTCCCTGTGGCAAAGAGACAGACGTGACCACATAATCATTTGAAAAACCATAAGAAGACTCTGGATCTTAAAATATAAGAGGAAATCACACACACACACACACACACACACACACACACACACACCCCTCATATTCTATCCTACAGAGCCCTATGACAAAAACGACAGAACATACTGAAAATAATTATGAAGATGGTGGTTGTTTCTGATCCAGATCTCAACTTAAATGGTGATTTCTTCAAGTTATCAGGTGTGGAGGCATCTTTCTGACTCCAAGATCTGTGTTAAGGTGGTGTGATACTAGAACAAGCGATAGGCTCAGAGGCTTCCTGGCTCTCCTGCTTCTTGGTTTGACTGAGGTAGCAGCTGCTTTGGAAGGTCAGTTCTGCAAATTTTTCTGGGAGCATCTGGAGGGCAATTCATATTCTTAAAAATCCTCCAAATAAAGATATTTAAGTGAAATGAGATACACTTTTTCAACTATTCAACTGGCAAAAATTTTAATTTAATAATTTTGGTAGTAGAAAGATGTGTAAATTATTACTTCTCTTCAGAGGAAAACAAAAAAAGCTGAGTGCTTGGATTCAATGATTCCAGTCCTTTGATTTGTACCAAGAAAAGTTGGCCAAATTATTAGAACTAGAATGTTTGGCACAGCTCTGTTTATGATTAAACAAACAATAGACAAGCAATGGTCAGATAAATGTATTTTAAAAGCTAAATAAATATTATAATATCCTATTTTATAACTATTAAAATATATGAAGAGGATATATATATATATTATTATGGAAACATCTCTAACATATATTACTAAGCACAATAAACAAACATCATTTGACATGTACACAATTATCCATTGTGTAAATATGAATGATTATCTTTATATTTATAAACAAGTATATAGTGACAAATGCATAAAAAATTAGTCTTGAAGGAATTACTTGAGCCTGTTTTCTTGGTGACTTTGGACCATTGCACTTGAAATATGGGGAAGGACAGTTTCTCTTATGGCTTTTATTTTTCTATATTATTTATATTTTCCAAACTTGACCCTGACATGTTTTCATGATAAAATTAACCCACATGGATTATTTAAGAATGCGAGATTATGGTCATTTTGCCTTCTTCTTAATTTTATTAATAGTTTAAAGAGCCTAGTTATTGTGAGGAGTATTTAACTTTTCTTGCAAATTTAATAGATGACCATGAAAGAGTTTTCCATGAATTCTCTCTTTAATTTATGCTACCATGATATGAATCCTGTAAGACTGATGTACCACTCTATGTGTGAAGCTTTTGAGACTCAGAAATGTCCACAGCACTATGCTCATGTCACACATAAGGTAGAAGATAAAGAATTTCAACACACACACTCCTCAAGCTGTGCTCCTTCCACGTATCTTTTGCTTCCTATTAACCATAAAAAAAATAATTTCTTTTAAACAATATATTTCTTATATTAAAAGGTATTCTAGTTCTAAGTATGGGTGAATGTTTAATTTTTTTACCTGAACAAAAATGGAAGATAATATGCCAAGATGACACTGTCTCAATACAAAAATGATAATCCATTATTATAGCATGTGTAGGTGTGTGATATCTCGTGAATGACTTGCTACGCGTTAAGTGCCAAAAGATGAACTTGACATATGATACAACTCTAATGAGAAGACATTGTATTGTGGACTATTATAGCTTCCTGAATGTGTCAAGTGCTTTATTTTCCAAAAATGGGAATGTAGGATAGATCCTAGCCAGAATGGGGAAGTCAATGGACCCCTGCTTTTATATTCTGCTTTTTCTCTTCCCTCTCCAATGACCCTTCCTGACCTCTTCATTTCTCATGCCATGTGCCCCCTTTCCCTTCAATCTCCTCCACTCCCACAACCTGAGTCTTTGAAAGGAGCAGTGGCTGAGGACCATTGTGGTTAGCAACTCCTGTACGTGGTATTAATGAGATGCTTTAATTTGACCCTACATCAGATTTCTGCAGTAAGGTTTTTGTATTTAAAGCCTTCTTCCAGGGGTGCCTGGGTGGCTCAGTGGGTTAAAGCCCCTGCCTTCGGCTCAGGACCTGATCTCAGGGTCCTGGGATCGAGCCCTGCATCGGGCTCTCTGCTCAGCAGGGAGCCTGTTTCCTCCTCTCTCTCTGCCTGCCTCTCTGCCTACTTGTGATCTCTGTCTGTCAAATAAATAAATAAAATCTTTTAAAAAATTTTTTTAAAAATTAAAAAAAAAATAAAGCCTTCTTCCATCCCCCATCAAAAAACTTGAGGAAGGGGAGGAGGTTGAGGGGACTGGAGCTTGGAACTGAGGAAAGGCATTTGATTTGACTGTTTTTGCCTAAGGAGTGGTTGTTTCTGTTTTAGTCTTCTTGTGGCCCCAGTATGGAAGCTGGAGGAATGGGGGCTTGACAGAAAGACTGTGGAACAGGACAAAGGTTGGATCTTCTTTGCCCTACTTGACTCTGTTCCTCTCAGTATCATGTGCATCTTCTCTTCTCATTACTAGAGTGTCACCCCCCCCCATGTCACCTTTTCCAGGAGGCCCCTGCCTCACCTGGTGGGAGAAGAAGGAGGAACTAGGAACAGGTCTGTAAAAGCCATTTTGGTTAACAGAAGGCTTTTCCTGTTCCTTCTTCCTCAGAAGCCCCCAGGGCTTCCTATATCACTTTCTCTCTCTAGGCTTGACTCATCCACCTAACATAAGGTCCTCCTCAGTTGGCCTCCGCTATCCTTCAGTGCCCTGCTCCCATGATATCCTATCCCTATTGCTGCCCTCAAGCACCACACCAAACCCCCAACACCTAAGTGCATAGAAATGCGCCTTTCACTCTGGTTACTCACACATGCCTTAGGAAACCCCCCTTTTTGTCTTTAATTAATTATGTTAAATTAATTCTGTAGATTTATATCATGAGTCATCAGCTGTAATGGTAACATACAATCTCTCCCCTTGGGGTGCTTCAGTCCACTTTTCCTATGGTGGTTCACTGTGTATTTATCACTATAGACCATGTCCCTGGCAACTGCATAAACATCATTCCTCCTTCGACATAGTACAAGTTCTATTTGATTTATGTCTGCAGCTTTCCCTCCTCAGGGCCTTGCACATGGCTGAAGAAAACATTTCTTCTATGGGAGGGACTAATAGGAACTACCGGCGTTCTTTGTGTTTACTGATGGCCATATCATGGACTTCTGCAAACAGAAGGCATTCGTGTAAGACCCAGATTTTCTGAGATTATTCTGCATTTCAAAAATTATGTCTTATTTTCACATGTCTTGAATTCTATATTAAAAATGTAGTGACAATAGTGTATTACATTTCTCTGTATGTGAAATATACTGTTCAACACAAGAGTATCCTTTCTACTCTGAACTCATAGCAAAATTTTATTTATTTTTTCCTAAATTGTGCTTGATTTGTAGCTATTTCCAATTCATATGCATGTAAACACATAAAAACACAAGTTGATGTCCGTGTTGTATCATCAGTGAAACAGACTGAAAATCAGTGCAACCCTTCCCCGGACCATCTCAGAGCTCCTCTGCCACCAGCACATCTCATCAGCAGCTCTGCAGTTCTTTGGCTAATGCATGCCTCCAGTAACAGAGTACAGAGTTTTGTAACCCCTGGCATACAACTCTCAGAACCAGGAAGCGAAGGAAGTCCATGGTAATGGAGTTAATGATAACAGTTTCATGTCAGGGTTCTCTGAGTCAAACATCTGAGCGTCCCACAGAACCCAAGATAGGATGGATGGCATCCAAGATAGGATGGTTGGAAGTATTTTTCCCCAAGTCCCAAAACTATGAACTTAATGAGATTGAATTCTTTCCACAAATCAGCGTCTTAACACCAAATATCTTCTGCAAAATACGGAAGTGGGTACGTTTCAATGTTCATTTTTCCCTCTCCCAGATCTCCTTGCTTTCATCCTTCCTACAGCGCAGCTCAGCTCCTGCTGCTTCTCTGATCAGCAGCTGCATCTCTTTCTTTACAGGACCACAGCACTGAAGCAGCACAAGTTTTTAAAGCAGAACTTAGGACTTGACACAAGAGAAGGGATCCAGCTAACTCTGTGGAGAGAATCTAATTAGGTAGATGGGAGTGGAGAAGCTGAAGTTTTTCTAGGACACCTGGCTCACCCTTCTGTGTAATGGAAGTTGTCACTGGCCCTTTGCTGGCAGCTGAGGCATCAGGACGTGGGTGTCACTTCTCATTTGAATTAAATGCTGCCTCCAGCATGACATATCAGGGGCAAACAGGAACTGCTGGGTGCCCAGGCACTGGGATCTTTACCTGAGGTCTCTTTCAACTCAGAGACACTGTAATTTTGCACAGGGAGAGAGTTGTCAGCTCAGGATAAGGAAAAACTTCCTGAAAAATCAGAGTTATCAATCACTAGGTAGACTCTTTAGTTGAGTACTGGCATCCCCACTGCTGGCCAAAGTCAGGCAGAGAGGTGGCTAGCTGGGGAAATGAAAGAGTCCGCCTCAGAGCCAGAAGACTTGCTAAGTTAACTTAAAGCTTTCAGCCTCAGTCCTCTCACCCATAAAATGGCAGATGTTATATTCGTTCATTCACATATTCAGTAAATACTTACTGAGAATCCACTGTATGCCAGGCATTCTTCCAGGAATGGGAATAGAATGATTAACAAAGGAGGCAAAGTCCTTGCCTTCAGGGAGCTTGCATGTTAATGAGGAAAGGCAGAAGGCAAGCAAATGAATACTTGGCTGTCTTGTGCTAATGCTGGTAATAAGGGACAGAGAATGGTGGTTGAAATGCTGCCAAACCTATGGAATTAAATGAAATTTAATGATATTAATGACAATTAAATGAGATAATAATGACCAACATTTATTAAGCATTTTTGGGGTTCCTGGAAAAGCACTGTGCCTTAAATAAACCTCGTATCCATAAGAACTAATATTTTTATTTCACAGACCATGCAGCTGGGACTTTGAGTAGCTGTATCACTTGTCAAGTAAGCCTAACTAGTTAGAATTAAAGCTGGCAATGGGATTCAGGTATGAGCATCTGGCTCAGAGCAGGCACCCAATTAATTATGTTGTTGTTTATGGAATTTGTTAATATTTTTATACTACTGAGCTTTAATGAAGGTTATGTGAAGTTAAAATTTTATTCATTTAACAAATATTGCCTATGGTACAGTGCTAGAGGCTATGATGCATGTAAAGAAATATAGGATACTACCTGTGCTTTGTTCTACCTTTCCATCTAATTTGGGGAGCCCTATCTCAGGAGAAAATAAAGCAGCCTGTGACTCAGGTATATAATAGTTCTAGACAGCAGAAGTCACTGTTATTATCATCAGCAAGGAGGAAAAAAGAGGTGTCAGCAATGGGGTTTTCCGTGGTTGGGAAAGACACCTGGGTTTGGGTGAAGTCTTGAGAGAGATAAACATGCAAGGGACTGGTGGGAAACAGAGAATAAAACAGATGGGATGGCTTGTTTGCAAAAATTAATGAAGCTTCAGCAAAAATTGGAAACAACCCAAAAGTCCATCAAGAGGACAATGGCCAAACAAATGGTAGCATATTCACCCAATGGGATACTATCCAGTGATAAAAAGGAATAAACTACTAACACATGCAGCAATATTGATGAATCTCAAATTCATTATGATGGGTAAAAGAACCTAGACACAAAAGAGTATGTATGGTTTGCTTCCATCAGTATGAAATTCAGAATTAAAGAAAATGAATCTATGGGGATAAAAGTCAGAAAAGTGATTCATGCTTGGGGTGTGGAGGAAATCAATTAGGAATGGAGATTAAGGAACATTCTGGGCCGATAGAAATGTTCTGCAGCTTTCACTGAGTGAAAGTTATATAGGTGTATACAATGTCACTGAGTTGTGCATCTCAGATTGCACATTTTACTGCATGCAAATTAAACTGTGATAAGTCAATAGAGGAACAAACACAATAGAGGAATAAAGACTAGGGTCAGAATATTCTAGAGAATAGAGATTGGTTCATTTAATCAAGACAGAGATCACCAAAGGCATTTTGGGGAAAAAAAGAGTTTGGAGTCAATTTCCAAAGAACTCATAGCCCTTATAATAAAAAATACAGGAATTATTATTTATCATATGAACAATGAGTAGGTTTTAGAGTTTTGGGGTAGAAAATTAATAAGTGATGTTTCAGGAGGGGATCTGTCAGTGATATGAAGTTTAAGCTAGAGGAACATAGTATGGAGGAAAGAACATGTTAAGTGCCTACTGTGTGGTTTACTGGCATTTTCATCATTTGCTGGTTGAAGGAGGTAAACCTCAGAGAACTTGGGTTTCCTTGGGTCACAAAGCTGAGCATTATAGAAGCTGGGATTTTGGATTCCAAACCTCAGATTTGTTGCACTATGTTGTATTTTCCCCCAGATGTCCTAAAGTAAGGCAAGGTGGGGCAGTCTAGCCTGTGGAGGTGTGAAAGGGGAAGAGAGGAAAAGATGTAAGTACTTAATATTAAAAAGGAAGATAAAGAGATTTCCAATGTGTGTGGATGTAGCTACATTTTCTATAGCTGATCTAAAATGAAGATTGAAGTTCCTTGAGCAAAGGGCCATTTCTGGCATGGTGTGAAGATCCCATCCACCTTGACAAAATGGACTAAATCCTCTGGCACTTGAGACTGTGTAGAAAGTTGTAAGGAGACGATCTCATTTACAGTGCACCCAAAACCATAAGATACCTAGGAATAAACCTAACCAAAGAGACAAAGGATCTATACTCAGAAAACTATAGAACACTCATGAAAGAAACTGAGGAAGACACAAAGAAATGGAAAAACGTTCCATGCTCATGGATTGGAAGAACAAATATTGTGAAAATGTCTATGCTACCTAGAGCAATCTACACATTCAAAGCAATCTCTGTCAAAACACATGACTTTTTTTTCACAGAACTGGAACAAATAATCCTAAAATTTGTATGGAACCAGAAAAGAACCTACATAGTTGAAAAAGAAAAGCAAAATTGGTGGCATCACAATCCAGACTTCAAACTCTATTACAAAGCTGTAATCATCAAGGTGGTATGGTACTGGGACACAAACAGACACACAGAATAATAGAAGAGAATAGAGAGCCCAGATATGGACCCTCAACTCCATAGTCAACTAATCTTTGGCAAAGCAGGAAAGAATGTCCAGTGAAAAAAGACAGTCTCTTCAACAAATGGTCTTGGGAGAATTGGACACCCACATGTGGAAGAATAAAACTGGACCATTTCCTTACACCACACACAAAATAGACTCCAAATGAATGAAAGACTTCAATGTGAGACAGAAATCCATCAAAATCCTTGAGGAGAACACAGGCAACAACCTCTTTAACCTCAGCCATAGCAAATTTTTCCTAGAAACATCACCAAAGAAAGGCAAGGGAAGCAAGGGCAAAAATGAATTATTGGGACTTCAAGATCAAAAGCTTCTGCACAGCAAAGGAAACAGTCAACAAAACTAAAAGACAACTGACAGAATGGGAGAAGATATTTGCAAATGACATATCAGATAAAGGGCTAGTATCCAAAATCTATAAAGAATTTATCAAATTCAACACCCAAAGAATAGATAATCCAATCAGGAAATGGGCAGAAGTTGTGAAGAGACATTTCTGGAAAGAAGACATCCAAATGGTTAACAGACACATGAAAAAGTGCTCAATATCATTTGCCATCAGGGAAATACAAATCAAAACCTCAATGAGATACCACCTCACACCAGTCAGAATGGCTAAAATTAAGTCAGGAAAGGATAGATGTTGGTGAGGATGAGGAGAAAGGGGAACCTTCCCACACTGTTGATGGGAATGCAATCTGGTGCACCCATTCTGGAAAACAGTGTGGAGGTTCCTCAAAAAGTTGAAAATAGAGCTACCCTATGACCCAGAAATTGCACTACTCGGTATTGACCCCAAAGATACAAATATGGTGATCCAAAGGGGCATGTGAACACCAATGTTTATAGTAGCAATGTCCACAATAGCCGAACTATGGAAATGTCTATTGACAGATGAATGGATAAAGAAGATATGGTATGCGTGTGTGTGTGTGTGTGTGTGTGTGTGTGTCTATATATATATGTATATATATGTGTATAAAATATATAATAGAATATTGCACTGACATCAAAAATGAAATCTTGCCAGTTGCAAAGACATGGATGGAACTAGAGGGTATTATGTTAAGCAAAATAAGTTAATCAGAGAAAGACAATTATCATATGATCTCACTGATCCATGGAATTTAAGAAACAAGGCAAAGGATCACAGGGGAAGAGAAGAAAAAATGAAACAAGATGAAACCAGAGAGGGAGACAAACCATAAGATACTCTTAATCATAGGAAACAAACTGAGGGTTGCTGGAGGGGAGGAGGATGCAGGGATGGGGTAATTGGGTGATGGACATTAAGAAGGGTATGTGCTATAATGAGCACTGGTTATTATATAAAAATGATGAATCCCAGACCTATATATATACCCCTGAAACAAGTAATAATACATTATATGTTAATTAATTGAACTTAAATAAAAGAAAAATAAAAGAAAGTGCACCCCTTCAGAATAAATAGAAGAGAACAAGAAATTTACAGAGGTATTTGCATACACTGGGAAGAGATTTTGACTTCAGGGATAGGCCTCTCAACTGGGAACATGGGGACTTCCTTAATGAGATGTTTAGAGACCATCCTAAGCCTAAGATCACAGGGCTTGAACATTTCATCCTTTCTCTCTCTCTCTCCAAGGTTGAAATAACAGTTATGGGGAGTAGGGGTTGCTTTTTTAAACTCATTTTAATTCCTTAAGTATAACACGAATGAATCAAGCTGGAAAAATAATATCCCATTAAAACAGAGTCCTCTTAACTGATCCCAGTTCTCTCCGAGGATGTAACCACTATATTTTTTATATGTATCCTTATGATATTCTGTACATTAACATACACATATGATATATAATATAGATATGTAATCATTTTTAGTAGAAATTTTAAGTAAATTTTTACAAATTTTAAGGGTTCTATAGTTTTCTTTTTTAATGCAACAGTACATTTAGGAGAGTTCTCCTGTCAAAATATATAAACAGACTTCATTCAGTTGTAATAGGAGGATAGCTTTCCTTAAGATGAGTGTGCTTTAGTTTACTTAACAGTTATCCTACTTATTTTTGGCTTTTATGAAAATACCTATGCAGAACATCCTTGTTCTATGCCTCCATTTGCATATGTGGGAGCACTTTTCTCAGAAAAAATCTAAGAAATAGATTTAATGTATCATATTTAAAATGATAGTACATCTTCTTAAAATTTCCCTCTAGCATGGCTGAACCAATCTTGATACCTCTAAGCCATGTATAAAATTGCCTGGCATACTTTATAAATACCCTATTGTATAATTTACTTTGTGATCTGTGTTTTTCTTAGTAGTAATATTATTATGATATGTCTATTATTACTGATATAGAGGACATAAATCTTGCTCTGCCCAAGTCTGTAATCAACATCTCAGTGGATGACAGGAAAATAAAGGAGATAATTAAGAAATAAAGATAATAACAAATTTTAAAAAAAGCACAACTCAGAGTAATGGTCATTTTTGGTAACTTTCTGATATATGTTGTCGCTTCTGTTCTCTGGTCATAAACTCTGCAGAAGTGAGTTGTCTCAGTGGAGATCTGTATGACCAAGAATCTCCCATGGATTTGGATGGTGGGAACCATCACTGATGGGTGTACTGGGTCTGGCATTTTCCTAAATCTGTTGGTCATTCTGACCATTCTATACATCATTTTTGAGCCTTAGTGCCTTCATCTGAGTAAACGAGGACCCTCAAATGTTCTTTACAGATATAAAACTTCATTATTTTAAGAAGCAGTGACATACATATTTGATTAGTGTATTCTTTTTGCACAAACTTTAGTGGATGTCAGAATTACCAGGAAGGTTTTTAAAAGTGAATTTCTAGTCCTATCACCAGAGATCTTGGCTTGAACCTGGAAATACTCATCTCTTGCTAGTCCCTAGGTGGTGCTGATGTCGCTGGCCTGGCAATCACCCTTTGAGAATTACTGCCTTAGTGTGGTTCTCAGGCACTATGGAAAGCCTAGGAGACAGTGAACTTTGAGGATTGTTAAGTGATAGAGCTATAAGGCTCCAGAATCACTGAGCATGGAGTTAAGCTGTGTTTGAAAGAGGCTATATAGAGGCTAAAGAAAGGGAGGCTGGGCCTGAGGGAAACCATCCAAGGATGAAGTTTCTGTTGTAACTCGGGGGAGACATGAACAGAGTTTGAACTGGGGTGACATCAAAGGGAAAGGAAGAAATTTATTAAGAGCAATTTGGGAGCTCGAATGAGAGGACCTGGAATTATTTGCTTGGATTGAAGGAGAGAGAGGAGTCTTGGATGCTTACAGTTTTCTAGTGTGGGTATGGAATCACTTGGAATATAAAACAGGGAGAGAGCATTATCAGAAGGCTAGTCAAGGGGTGTGTGAGTACTGCAAGGGCATGCTGTCCCAGGCAGCTCCAAGTGCCTGCACAAGGGCCAGAGATGTTTGGGGAATAAGAGGAATGACGTCTGAAGGTGACCCTAATTAGTGTGACCTTAAATTGAGAATTATTCTGACAGAACTGAGATCAAATAGGAAGGCCAGGGAGATGGGTGTTTGGCAATGGAACTGATTTTATTTTTAAATTATTAAGTCTTCTGTAAGGATTTTGAGAAAGATTTTGGAACTTCAATAAATAAATAATAGCAAGGTCTGGGCAGCTCTGAGGGAATGATAAAGAGGCAATTGTGGCAGCAGCCGCTACAAATTCACAAGGATAAAATCACAGAGTCATGAATAAGTCAGAAGTGCACACACACATGTATATGAGACGATAAGGAAAAGAAAGGAAGACTGAGCTCTCTAAACAGTCTTAGGTTTTTCTTAGATGAATAGGAACATAGAAGATTATATATAGATTATGTATTACATAGATAGATTATATGTAGATTATATACTGAGAGATTAAATAGATGAAAGACTGAAAAGAAATATGTTAATTCATGAACAGTGGATGTACTGGGTATTTATAGACTATGTTTATTTTCTCATATAAACCTTTATTTCTTTATTTTCTATGATCAATATACTATACTTTTATAACTTGAAAAGTTATTTACATGTGTTTTACAAACTTGTTTTCAAAAAAAAACAAAAAACAAAAAACAAAAAACACCTGACAGAATTCTTAGAGAATAGATTGGAGTTTGGTTTTCAGGTTCTCTTCTCTCTACAGCCTGAGACAATTCTTGGCAGTCCCACAAAGAACCATCTAGATCTCTCATTACAGAGTGATGGACAGTGTGGGACATGCTCCCCCCCCACCCCGCCTTTCCAAGTGCTGTGGCCTACAGGCAATTTGATCCATTCTTTTAGGAAGCTTGGGGCTA
Organism: Lontra canadensis; assembly: GCF_010015895.1. NCBI lineage: Eukaryota > Metazoa > Chordata > Mammalia > Carnivora > Mustelidae > Lontra > Lontra canadensis. The sequence goes on along the minus strand of NW_022631014.1, from coordinate 21,822,733 downwards.
GAAGGTAATATTTAGAGGAATACAACATTGAAACCTATTTGAAATACACACACACAGAACTGTTCGCGATTCAGAACAGCTGCAGCCACAGCTCGCCCACCTGCCAGCCCCTGGAGACCAGGGCAGGTAGAGGTGCTTTGGCAAAATTCCTCTGGGAGTTCTGGGGCTGCTTTGTTCCCCAGGACTCAGAGGGCCCAGAAACAAATGGCTGGCCAGCACTGATGCATGCCAATAATAAAGGAGAACATTTAAATAGGAAACAGCTCACTTCCTGTTGCTATTTGCTAAGAAGCACAATAGAGCTGATCTTAAGATTCATTCTGCAGGGACCCTGCGTGGCTCAATAAGTTAAGTGCCTGACTTGATTTTGGTTCAAGTCATGATCTCAGGGTCAGGGTCTTGAGATCAAGCCATGCTTTGAGCTCTGCACTGGGAATGAAGTTTAATTCAGATTCTTTCTCCCTCTGCCCTCACTCAGCCTCTTCCCCCCAGTACTCCCCACCCCTGCTTGCACTTTCACACTGTGTCTCTTAAAAAAAAAAGATCAGGTCTTCATATGGGACAGAGCATTCATGGTAAAAGAATGCCAGATAGCTTTTGTTCCCATCTCCCACTATCCTGTTTTCTTCTTTAAAACCATCCCTTTGCTTGGCTGTGAGTTCTGATTCTGATTCCGTAGCTCTGTGACTTGAGAAATGGAAACACAGGGGTTCAAAGTTATATGGATGCCTTCCCTTACTGCTCCGTGTTCTCTGCTTTCCTTCTCTTTAGAAAAAGTCAAGACTTGAGCCTGAGTTTTAGGAAGTACAGGCCAGTTGCTGCCTATACAGATGCATGCATGCCTTTCTGCCCTGTGTTCCATAATCTCTCAACAATGACCCACTGAATATTTTTAAGCCTTTATTGATCTGTGTTGGATGATTTTCACTTTGGTACACATGGAAATCACCTTCAGCCTTTATTTAAACTATTATTTCTCTATACTGTACATTTCATAGAGGACAGGCAGTGACCTACTATTTCTTCTTCAGCATGGTCATATAGTTATGAGGTGGCTGTGATCCCACAATGACGTGGGAAGTTTCTTGTCTCCTTTTCTACAAACAAATGTCTGTCCGAATACCTTTGGAGCCTGGGCTTGGATTTTTCATCCTACCAGATTCTCTGGCATTGGGTAGGCCTGCAGGTTGGAGAGGGAGTGGTTATCAGAACAGAGAGTTAGCTGTCCCTCCAGCTCTTGGTTGTGGAGGGGCACGGATGGTCCCGAATGGCCTAGCAATAGGAAGGGAGCCTCCTCCATCTCATTTCCAAGCAGTGCTGCCCACTGGCTTCAGCTGGAATCTGGAGGGATTTCGCTCATATCTGTGCTCACATACCTGAAAATGCGTATGTGTATCTAGCTATATAATTTTATTTTATGTAATTACTACCATTAATATATTTTTTTCTGCAATTTATTTTCTCCTCTTAATAATATATGCACAAAATCTCCATGATCTCCAGTGAAATGGCATGGGACCTGGCCAGAAAATACTGATTGTCAGTCTGCAAGCACAGGTTTTAGTTCTATACTGTTACAAGAGTCCACCAATAAGATAGAGCAGAGATCAGGCAGTTTGTTAGGTGTATGTTTTCTTCAATGTTACAAAGTCAGATAGACAAAGGAAGGTTTTAAAGTATCTTAAATCACAAGAATGTTACAGAATGCTATAATTGCACTGCAGCATTGGCTCTTTCCCCAGGTTAAACAAAGAAAGGGAAACTTTTCTGGCTAGAGAGGTCATTAGTTAATCTGAGATAAGCAATTTACTGAAAACAAGGAAAAATACATTTCTGAACTGATTCACAGGGGAAGGTCATCGAGAGGACGTGAACCCCAATTGACTTGTGAGTGAGATGGGGGCTCCCAACCCCCTCCTCTGTCCTTGCAATATACCATCGTCCCATGTTTCCCACAGTGGAGACTGTTTCAAGGATGTCGCCTTGCGACAGTGAAGTGCTGTTGAGACCCTGCAGGGGGTCAAACTACTTGACTGAGCCCTATTATGGCCTCCACAGAAACCTTCAGATTCTGGCAGAAGGTGTGAGATTTCTTTGTCTTGTAGCCCCAAGACAAGCCCCATGAGCTCCCTTGCTGGTTAAACCTGCCACCTGCCAACCTGGAGTGGCCCCAATCTTTACTGATCTTTACTTAGGCCCTCCTTGCTCTGGGGCAGTTTCAGATTTCACCCAGGAAGCTCAGAGATTTCGAACCAACAGAGACTACGTGAGGTGGGTGAGTAAGGAAGTTACCTTTATTCATCCAAAAGTAATTTGAAAAGGAGTCATGATTTTAAACATTTTGGGGGGAGGGTGAAGACTTATATTTTATATCTTTTCAGATGTTCCACTTCAGTGAAATTGTCTTAGTATTACAGTATTTTAAATGACTGGATAGTATTCCGTATTAGCTATGCACCATAAATTTATTCATCACTAACATATCGAAAGGCACTTATATTTTTTCCAGTTTTTCTTTATCCTGAACTGTATCAAATTTTCTTTTAAAAATTTTACTGCAAAAAAAGTACATAAATATGCATTCAATACTTTTAATTTGATAAGTAATTTGGGGAATAGCATATTAAGAATCCAGGGAGCTTCCTTTATATTCCTTCCCAAACATTCCTCTCTTTCCTCTCCAAAGTTTATGAGTAATATGGTTTCTAACATTGTATATTAGTTTTTCTATTTTTAAACTTCACATAATGAAATGATCCAGTAACAATCTCACAGGTTTGCATTGTCTTTTTTTTTTTTTTTTAGAAGATTTATTTATTTGGTGGGGGAGGCACCTGAGTGGCCCAGTCGTTAAGCATTTGCCTTCGGCTCAAGTCATGGTCCCAGGGTCATGGGATCAAGCCCCTCATTGGGCTCCCTTACTCAGCAGGGAGACTGCTTCTCTCTCTGCCTGCTTCTCCTTCTGCTTGTGCTTTCTCTCACTCTGTCAAAGAAATAAATAAAATATTTTTTTAAAAAAGATTTATTTATTTGGGGCACCTGGATGGCTCAGTCATTTTAAGTGTCTGCCTTCCATTCAGATCATGATCTCATGGGTGCTGGGATTTAGCCTGCATCAGACTCCCTGCTCAGTAGGGAGTCTGCTTCTCCCTTTCCCTCTTCTGGCCCCTCCCCCTGCTTGTGCTTGTGTGCAGGCCCTCTCTCTGTGTCATAATAAAATCTTAAAAATAAATAAATAAATAAATAGAAATATTTTTTAAAAAGATTTATTTATTTGAGAGAGAGTGCCCTTGTGTGTGGGGAGAGGAGCAGAGGGAGATAATTTCAAGCAGACCCCTCATTGAGCATGGAGCCCATTTGGGGCTTGATCCCACAACCCTGAGACCCCTAAGATGGTTACAGTGTTCTTGTCTCAGGCAGTCAAAAAATGAATCTTATGGACACAAAAAGGTGAAGTGAAGTAAAAGTTTATTAAGTGAATGTGAGAACAGAAAGAAGAGAAAAAAAAAAATGCTCTCAAGAGTGAGAGGGGTCCCAAGTGGGTTGCCACTGAGGGCTTTTATGGTTAGTCTTTTATAGAAAACTGATCAGCGAACTTGGTGACTTTCAGCGGTCAATTTGTAAATATCATGCAAATATCTCCCTCTAAGGTACAAGACAAACAAGGTAGATTTGTAACTGTCATGAAAATATCTCATCTGTAATATTTAAAACAAACAAGGTGGAGAAACAAGGTCTTATTATGTTCCCTTCCTTATGGTTTTGTAGGCTTCAGCATTTCCACATCTGGGATTTCCCTGAGTCTGGTCAGATAGTCTCCTCCTGCATGACCCTAGTTACATAGCCCCCTACCTATCTCTCTCTACCTAGCCCCACCTGTCCCTTATTCAAGACCATGACCTGAGCTGAAATCATGAGTTGGATGCTTAACCAACTGCGCCACCCAGGTAACCCACATTTATTTGTCTTTTACATGGAGGCGTGGTTTAACACTTTTATTGTTGTATTGTGTTCTACTGATTTATCATTTAGAATGTGTGGGCATTTGTGCAGTTACTGATTTGTGGCTATTAAGATTAATAATCCTATAAATATTTTTGTGCATGTATATTATTATGTACACTAGTGCATTTCTGCTAGATATTGAAAGATTATATGTCATGTTCCAATTTAGTTGACAATGCCAATATTTCTAAAATGTCTGAGTCAAACTGTCAGTATTGAAAGGGATTTATTATTCCACATTTTTAAATTATTATTCTAAACTTAATTATCAAAATTTATTTTTATTTTTAGACACTTTGGTGGATACTTATTTTTTTTCTCATTTTACTGATACTAATGTAGTTTCATATAATTGTCCATTTTGTGGAGCACTTTTAAAAATTTCTTACAGTTTTTTATTAGATTGTCTAACTGATCTGTAATTAATTTTAAATTCAATTTCTTACTGCTTCAAAAGTATTGCTTATATATCTTGATAGGAGTCTTTCCTTATTTATATATATTGAACATCTTTTCTCACTCTCTGGCTTTTCTTTCTTTCTCTTTCTTTCTTTCTCTTCCTTTTTTTCTTCTTTTTTTGGTTTCATAATTTTTCAGTCCATTTCAGTCCAAACATAATATAAAAAGCAGTGGCACCCTCTTTCCCTCCTGGGGGTGTTCCATCAAGACCATCAGTTGGGGCTGCTATAGTGGTTCACAGCTCACCATGCAGTATTGTCACATAGATCTGTTCACTTATTACATAGTTTGTCTTTAAAGTTGTTAGTGTGGCTTACTTTTTAATTTTTTTTTAAGGGAATCTCAAGATAAACAAAAGTTGTTAATTAGTTGTCCTATTTTTCCTGAGGCTTGATATTTTTCTAGTTTCATTTACAACTCTGTTCTCATACAATGCTATAAATATATTCTTCTGTGTTATATTCTCCCAGATTTACTTTTTACCTTTTACATTTATAGTTAAAATCCACTTGAAATATATTATTTGTGAGTTGTGAAATAGGGAGCAAGACTTTTTCTAGCCACATGGATATTCAATTTTCCAAGCACCATTATTGAAAACTATCTTTTCCTTTATTGTTCCTGAGCATTGCCATTGTCAAAATCAAGTGGTCATGTATTTGTAGGTCTGTTTATGTATAGTCATTCAGTCCTCAGGGTCTGTTTTTCTGCCTGGTGTTCATAACACAATGTCTTAATTATGGTAGCTATATAATAACTCTTGGAAATGGGTAAAATAAATCCTTTTACTTTTTTCTTTATTCCACTTGTCCTTCTTCCAGCATATGTTGGTTCTTTTGACCCCATAAAATGTTGAATAAAAATGGTGTAGATGGGTGGGCATAAATGCTTTTTTTCCCTCTGATATTAAAAGAAATGTTTTCCACAAGTAACCATTGCATCAGTTTCTCTCCACAATTATTATTTTAGAAATATGCTTTACCAATTTTCTTCTATTTGTAGCTTGCTAAGAGCTTTCTGTCATAAATGGATTTTTTTCTCTGCATCTTGAGTATTCATATAGTTCATTAATTTTGTTAATATGGAAAATTACATTGATATATTTTTGCTATATATATATATATATTATATATATTTCATTCCTGGAATGTTTAAATTTGGTAATGATATATCTATAGGTATAGACATGAACATAGACATAGATATAAATGATATATATATTTGCTATCATTAGTGTGTTTTTAATATTCTTTATGTATAAAAGAGAATAGTTCTATCTCCTAAAGCCTTTGTGAGGCTTTTTTCTTTTTCTTTTTTTCTTTTTAGAGAGGAAGGGAGAGAGGGGATTGGAGAGGAGGGAGAGAAGGAGAGGGAGAGAGACAATCTTAAACAGGCTTCAGGCCCAGTGGGGAGCTCAACTCCTGGTTTGAGCTCACCTCCTGGCTTGAGCTCATAACCCTGAGATCATGACCTGAGTGGAAATCAAGAGTCGGATGCTTAACTGACTGAGCCACCCAGGTATACCCCTGCTTTGTGAGGCTTTTAAGTGCATGCAGGCCTCATACAAATTTGGGGAAATATTTCCTATTTGTCTCCCTACTAAAAGAGTATCAATACGATTGTTATTTATTTCTTCCTTATATATTTGGTAAGATTTAATAGTGAAACTACCTGTGCCATTATATTTTGTGAGAGGCAGTTGTTTTTTCAAATCACAGATTAATTTTCTTTACTAGTCATAGGACTATAGCATTTTTCTTTATTTTTTGTATTACTTTTAATAAGTTGCACTTTACCAGGAATGCGTTCATCTCATCTAATGTTTACTCATTATTTTGTGCTTTTCTTCATTTTCTTCAATATATCATGCTGACTTATCATAGTTGCCTTATGAATACTTATCTTCTAATTCTATAATCTCTGTCATTTTTAGGTCTATCTCTAGTGATTGATTTTTTTCTTCCCCTTGTTATGCACATGTATTGCTGCTTTTCTGTGCCTCGTGTTTCTGGATTAGGTTTTGGAAACTCTGAATTTCATGTTTTGGATGCTGGAATATACTGTGTTCTAAATGCTGTTGAACTTTGTTCTGGCCATGTGGTCAGAAGTTTGAAATTTGCAAACTCCAGGCCAATAAATTTAGACAAAAGGTGATCCCTGGTTGATAATACCTCAGAAGGATCAGGCAGAGGCATTTATCTTAAGAACTCCTAAGAGAACGGAGCCTGTGGCAGAAGATTTATGGGCCACCATGTTTTTAGGGTGGCTAACTCCAGGGGGAGTCAAGCTAGAAGGAGAGCCACCAGGCTGACAAACACTGATAGTAGGCTGTTAATGGATATTAGTATTTATTTGATCCTACAGAAACCATCTTACTATATTATACTATATATAGTACATATATATATACTATATATATATATATAGTATATATATATATGTACTATATTACTATAAGTCCCGTTTTTAATCTCAGGGCTAACTTAACCCCACTAATAAAGCAATAATCTTTTGACGACACTACCAATATCATGTTTTAGGATGTTTTTCCACTCATAGCATGTTGTCACAAGTAAGGAAAAACACTGGTATATTAACTGGTACGTAAACTCCACATTTCATTTGGATTTCATAGGTTTTTTACCCAATGTCCTGCTGTTCCAGATCCCATTCAGGAGATCCCATTCTATTCAGTCATTATGTTTCCTTGGGTTCCTCTAGATGGACAGTTATTGATAACCATGACAGTTTTAAGGAGTACTAGTCAGGTTTTTTTTTTTTTTTTTTGGTTTTGGTTTTGTTTTGTTTGTTTGTTTGTTTGTTTTGTTTGTTTGTTTTAATTCCCCTTATTTTGGGTTTGTCTATGGTTTTCTTGAGGTTGGACTGGGATTATGGATTTTGTGGGGTAAGATAACAGAAGTAAAGATTCATTCTCATCTGATTACATCAAGGGTACATCCTAATGATATGACTTATCACTCATGACATTACCTTTGGTCAAATGACCAAGATGGTGTTTTCCATGTTTCTCACTGTGAAGTTAGTTTTCCACCCTCTTCCACCCTGCACTTTTGTGAAACAAGCCACCAAACCCAACCCACAGTTAAGGACAGAAGGTATGCACAGGACTGGAGGGGGTAGTATATACATAAATTGTTTGGAAGTCTGCTTTTAGGATTCTCTCTCTTCTCTTCACTATATATAGAGATTTTAAACATTTTTTTTAAATAATGCATCTGGTTATTTGTCATATAAATTTTCTTGGGTTTTATGTTGATTTGTTTGCATTACTCATGATGTTTTGCTTCTTTGTGTGTTTTATAATTTAATAGTGCAGGCACTATTGTGAGAGGAATTTTAGCTGTGGTAATCATGAGTAGTATGACATAAAAGACACTACTTAGGCTCCACTTCAGAGCCTCTCAGCTAAATTGCTTCTTGTTCCCATTGCCACTATGGTCACCAGCTCTCCTTGGGCTCCTACTGTTTTCATGAAGACACAACCCCATCTTACCTAGTCACATGCCTCATACCACTTGTCTTTTGCCTCTTGCCCAGGGCTTCTCTTTTGATGTTAGAGTTTGGAATCACAAAGACCTGGCTTAGCAAACATTGGAACATTGGGGATGTTAAAGCCTATGGAGCAAATATTTGATGAATGAAATATCAGAGTCAGGAAATGGAGTTGTCCCCCTTGCTTCTTCTGAAAAGACTTACAAAATATAGTAAGATGGTTTCTGTAGGATCAAATAAATACTAATATCCATTAACAGCCTACCATCAGTGTTTGTCAGCCTGTGGCTCTCCTTCTAGCTTGACTCCCCTGGAGTTAGCCACCCTAAAAAACATGGTGGCCCATAAATCTTCTGCCACAGGCTCTGTTCTCTTAGGAGTTCTTAAGATAAATGCCTCTGCCTGATCCTTCTGAGGTATTATCAACCAGGGATCACCTTTTGTCTAAATTTATTGGCCTGGAGTTTGCAAATTTCAAACTTAAACCCTTAAAACCTTTTCCTTTATTCAGAATTCACAGCAAAATAAACATGTTCCCCCTGTTCTTTATTTGTAAGGTGCCTTTAAAAAAAAATCAAGTCTATCTTCTTACTGATGATGAAGCATTTTCAGGATCACATGTTCATATGTGGATCCTAGTATCTATCCACATCTGTTTCTCCTAACCATATAGGTTGTTAAAACTCTAACTCTGTTATTAAGATTGCAGTTACCCCTGAAGTGACAGAAACCTCAGTGCCTACTTATGTCTGGTTTTAGATTCTTCTTTTTTGCTCCCTCAATATTTCCCCTACGTTCTTTAGAACCCTGCTGTACATTAAGGTTTATTATTTTTCTTTTTTTTTTAAAGATTTTATTTATTTGACAGAGAGAGAGAGAGATCACAAGTAGAGAAAGAGAGAGAGAGAGGAGGAGGCAGGCTCCCTGCCTAGCAGAGAGCCTGATGTGGGACTTGATCTCAGAACCCTGAGATCAGGACCTGAGCTGAAGGCAGAGGCTTAACCCACTGAGCCACCCAGGCAGCCCCAAGGTTTATTATTTTTCATCCAATTTTTTCTAGGTGTAATTATTGGTAGGATTTTCATGATGTATGTCTTTTGTAGTCCCAGGAACACAACCCTCAATATTTGCAATTCTGCCTAGCTTGGCAATCTTTTTTATAAATGTACATCAACTTGGAAGCAGAAATTCAAGAAGAATGTTTGCTACAAGCAAGCACATGCCTTCCCTGAGAAATAATATGGAAGTAGAAAAGACAGGAAAAACAGATACAGACCCAAATAATATGCATTGGAGTCTAACAACAATGAGTGTAGGGATGATCATCTCTAGATGTTTCACTACACCTGAGAATGGATGACATGGGTGCATGTCCCAGACCTAAATTATCATTAATGTTAACAATGTTGACATTAAGCAAATGTAAAATTTCTGAAGATATTCACTGTATCAAAGAGGGTAATACTGTATAAAATATATTTAAAAACTTTTCTTCCTGAGATAATTTCAAGTGCTTTGTTGCTTAGGAGAGGATAATAAGAAGACAAAAATTATAACCATTGCCAATCATCGAGTTTCTAATAGGTGGCTGGTACTGGGCTCTGCACTTTATCTAATTCTTAAAACATTCACTTAATTCTCACAATAAACCTGCAGGATAACTATTATGAGCTTTACTTTATAATAAGAACATTAAAGTTACACAGCAAGTGGCAAGACAGAATTACAATGTCTATTTCACCATATTGCTATTATTTTCCATCCGGAGAAATCTCTTATCCTATAGACATATTCTAAGAATATCACACTTCCTTGTCCAGGAGACACCCTGACAACTCAGGAAGAGGCAGCATGTACTCAGTGTCTATCCTTTGACCCCTGTTTATGACCTTGTTCTAGCAGTTTCCCAGATGCTCAGTCCCTCTATCTGAAGGAGCCTGTGATGGAGGTATTTTGGCACACATGCCATATTTGTGCCATTAAAACCAGTGGGGAGATCTAAAAGCGGGACTGGAGAGTGAGTCAAAAATGACAAAAACAGCAATAAACAGGAGGGCCAAGTTTTCAAATATGATAATTCTGTCTGGACAGTTGACAAAGAACAAATGCTCCCTTGCTCCCTGTGGAAATGATAATTTTAAAAAGCAGACTGGGGATTTTAGATAATTATTTAGTCCTTTTAAATATTTATGAGTTCCACTGTGCTACATACATTTTAAAAGACAGTTGACAACTACAGCATATATCATCTTGTTCCCCCTGCAAGCTAAAAATAGTATTTTTTTCTTTTAATGTAAAAACAATGCTTTCAGGGTGGTATCCATGAAATAAAAGACTGTAAAATGCTAATTTACAGGCATGGAGGCAAATAATGTTTTAAGAAATTCTTCTTGTGGACTTTGAGATGAGTAATGGAGTCTGTCACGTCTGCCTGAGAGAGACCATAGAGGGCACTCTTGATCAGTAGCCAGGACAGGGGCTGAGGTTTTGAGGTCCTGAGGTTAAGGCTGCCAGTCTACCCATGGGGCATTGGAAGCTTAAGGAATCAGTCCAGGGGTAGCCTGGAGGAATAAACTTAGATTCAGTTCGGAAAGGAGAACCAATCTTGGGATCAAAAAGGCAAAGCAATGACAGGAGCAGGAGAAAAAAAAAAAAAAAAGAAAGAAAAAGAAAATAGGCTTCCAAGAAGCAAATTTTGACCATTGTTTCAAATTGAGCTCGTGTTTTTACTCCTCTTCCAGGGGCCAGATGCAGAGGTGTAGATGAGCCTGGCTGATTTAATGGGGCAGCTGGGTGCCTCCAACCCTCTCCTGTGTCTCCATGAGGTAGAAAGTTGTCATGGAAACTGTCAGTGCCCCATCCCAGACCCACTTCACCAGCAAGTATGCCCATTCCCCGTTTCCTGAAAGTAGTTCCTGTTAGCATTCCAGACACCCCTAAAATTGCCCTCGGCCTAAATGACCCACCTTATTTGATGCGCTATTTCCTCTTTGAGTCAGAATTTAATCAGTGATTGACTGACATAGAGTCAAAAATGCTGGCCGTTTTACCACAAGGTGAGGCTGTCACTGTGGCACGGTGCACCCTGAAGGACTCCCCATGGGTTCAGGCAGAAGTTCATCTTCTGCTGAGGCCACATTTTTGTTCAGCTCCTTCCCCAGTGCCCTTGTGCTACCTTCATTTCTTTACATAGTTCACCAAAGTTCACCCCTTTTTAATAAATCATTCGGTGAGACTCTCCATTCCAGGCCCTTCTGGGGAACCCAACTACACTGGAAGGATAAGGGGTGCACTTGTTAAGGCAGCCAAATGAGGAAACTGAATCGCTGACAAGGAAAAAGGTGTCTCTCACACTATACCATACAAAGTGTAATCAGTTACTTGGATGTTTCTTTGGGGATGACTGGGTCACCCTGAGTATAGCAAGAGCTTGGTAAATAGCCATTCTCCAAGCCAAAAATGTCCTTCTCCTCCTGAACACTGCTCATGCTTTAAGACTCTGTCCTGATTCTTGGAAAATGCTCTCTTCTTGCCCTGCCCTGATTGGATCTGATTTCCCCTTCACTCGGGCTTCCATGGTGGTTTGCATTGCTCTGTGTTGTTGATACATCACAATGTATCTTGAGGTTGTCTCTAACTTTTACTGAGTGTCCATAAATGCCCTAGCTTGCTTCAGCTAGAAGGGACAAGGCAAAGCAGTGTTCTATACCTGAGGTCCTGCTTCTCTGAGGATGGCAATTTCTTTGCACTTCCTCCTACCTCCTAAGAGCACCACATTCCCCCTCCGCCACCTATCTCACGCTGTCTGAGGGTAGCAGGAATGCCCTGTGGTCAACAGCTATTACATTAGGTCTGTCTGGAAGTAGTGCCTCCAAAAGTCTGTCACACAGGTGAATATAGTGATAGGACACTGAGATTACCAGGGGAACCCAGCATCCCCCAACCAGGACTGAAGAGGTGGGATGGCTCCAGGCCATCCTCATGAACATGAAGCATCTTTGCTGAATTCTGTGCTGTCATATAAACAGGCCATACAGACAAATGAGGATGTCATTGCATCACTATAAAATGTGTAAGGAGTCAGGTTGTTGTCTTGGTAACACCCTATGGAGAAGTTTTTAGGTCTGAGAAGGCCTGAACCACGGTGATGTACTGTATTGAGCTATATGAAAATACTGCTGAGAGGCAGCTCGCCCTACAGATTTCAGAAACAGGGAGTTTTGGAGTCCCAGCTCCAAATAGCGGCTAGCACATTTCCTTGAGTACCAGTGTGCCCTGACAGAGTCCACGCGTACTGAAGACATGTATGCACAAAAGTACATGTAGGGGGTAGGGGACATGGACACATACAAGAGGAGGGAAACCTGTCTATTAGTCTGAGCTGAGACCTGGGTACCTGGGTCTGCTGTACATTGAGTAGTGGCAGAAGCCCCTAGAGGAAAGGACACCATAAACCTCGCTCTGAGGAGCTTCTGTGACCCACAGGGTGGAGGCTGTGAAGCTGCAGCTGCTCTTTCTTCTCACATTGAAGCCTGGGTCTTCAGTCTAAGAAGACTTTGTCCCAAGGTAGATAAAGAGTTTGAAGGACATATCAGAAGTCTGGTGGATGAAACAGATGTGATGGGAAAGGCCTGGAATCACCCCAGGAACACCTCCCCAAATAGATGATAGGGCTTATTCATAGGTAGGTGCCAACAAATCTGTGAGAAAATCCCCCTCCCCACCCCCACACAGGGAGATGGTAGCACAAGGACGTGACCATACTCAGCCTCAGCTGTGAGCAAATCACATACGGTCCTCCTGCAACTTGCCACAAGCCTGAGAGAAGAAGAAGAGTTTGATGAGAGTACGAAGAGAATCCCAGAGATAAAATCCTTCATATGTTCTGGAAACAATAACAAAATTCTGTCCTAGTCAGCACAGTATGTGTGAAATCTGAGATCTTGCTTATCCTTCCAGGCATGAGGGAGAAATCGTGTACTCAGATACTGCCGTGTCTTCAGGCAGATGGCTCTTAGCCTGAAACCCAGGCAGTGCAGTCCTGAGGGCAGAACCAGCGATGGAGGATTGGAGCCCTCAGCTTCCCCCACTTGCGATCCCACAGGAAGTGGCAGGGTCAGGTGCCACGTGGGGATCTGGACACAGGGCTGGGATCATCCCCTAAAAGGTTCAGCCCTTCCCAAAGCCTGAATCTCAGCCTGTCCACAGGTCTCTGTTACCATGGGAAGAATAACAGATTTGGAGGCAGCAGTCTTGCATGTGAATCCTACTAGTAAGATCGTTTATTAGTTGTCAGGCTTTAAACAAGTAGCCTTAGCCCTCCCATCTGTAGAAAGGGAATGACAATGCCCATGTTTCAGAATCACAGTGAAAAACAAATGAGATCACTTATGGAAATGTACTGAGCATTCCACCAACCACAGATGAAAAAATTACAGCTAGTTAATGAGCATCTCTTCTCTGCTATATTCTCTCTTAAGCTAAGCAGGTGTGATATGAAGACGGACACGAGAAAATCTTTGCAGGTGGCTTACAACCCTGGTAAGGAGAGGTAGCTGTCCCATGGCCACAGGGATCAGGTCACAGGCAGATTAGGTTTTATTGCAAGGTATTTAAAGCCCTGTAAGAGGAATCTCAAGTATGTTTTGAGGACAGAGGCCTGGTTCTATTTCTCAAATTTATAGAATTGGGATTAAAGTCAGGTCCTCATAAATCCAAAGCCGGCCTTCCTCCTCCTTCAGAGACCTGCGACTTATGTAGTGCTGGCACTAGAGCTACTGTCAGATGTGTTGACTGCCAGCACAGAAGTATTTTTGCTGCAGCACACTTTTGTTTTTTGTTTTGTTTTGTTTTGTTTTTTTTTTTTTTTTGTTTTTCCATCAACATTAAAGCAAGTAATTTCAATTTCAGAGTCTAAATGAAAACACTGGGGTTGACCCTTGGGGAACCTGCTATTACACCAAATACTTTTCTCCCAAAGCATCATAAGAGACTTTTTACAACCCTAATTGGAGTTATGTGATTGCAGCCTAATGCCAAAGCACAGATTCTTAATACAATTTTTCTTTATGATGTAGGAGCAAAGTCTTCCGATGCTTGGATAGGTTGCCAATCTAGTTCTTTCTCTCAAGAGAGAGAACTGCAACATTGTGTCTGAAAAGCCAGCTCTCTGGTTGGGAAAAGGTGGTTTTTCATATCAGGCAGTTGAAAAAGAGGACAAGTGGAATAAACATCCCAGTTGCTCCTGTGGAGCTGGGGCGTTGCCCCAGTGGAAATGTACTGTAGTGTCATCTGCTGCAGATTGCTCCTGGAAGCAAAGCGGTTGCCGGTTCAAAGCAAATCATTGTTAGGCTGATTTTGCTTGGAGGCTTGTCCAGGCTGACCAACTGGTCAGTGTTGTTTCCCCAAAGAAGGAATCCTTTGTCTCCTTCGAGCCCTCATTGTTTTCTAAGAGCTCCTGGGAGCACAAAAGGAGTGGCAGTTGATTAAAGTAAGAATAGAATGATATTCAAAACTGATAAGAACAATTCAGCCAAATGGAGAGCTGCCTACTCTTGACACTCACTGTTGTCATTCAAGTGATATCTCTTGCTTATGTTAATTAAGAAAAATAAACACTGCTCACTGTTGCCACATACGGTCAAAGCAAATACACAGTGGGAAGCATAATTCATTTGCCTCACTGCAAGTCCCTACTACTGAACCAAGCCATTTGGAAAAATTGTTTAGCTTAGCTCAGGGCGACTTTATCAGTTGCTGATTCTAACCTCCAAGGCCGACATTTATTCAGCTTCTACTCTGGGCCAAGAACTATAAATGTGAGGAAAGAGATAACTCTCCATTTCTCGGGGCTCTTGCAACTTAACTAGAAATTTTTATGATGTAGACATAACATTTTATATTTATTCATCCACTCAGCAAATGTTATATTAAAAAATTAAACACCTAAATTCTAGAAGGTGGGGGATCAGTACTGAGCCTAAAAAGACAGTTGCTGCCCAATTTCTAATGAAGGAAGTCTGATTGTAAACAAATAAAAGAAGTAAAATGCATAGCAAAATGATAGAAGCCAGTAGGGGATATGAGGAGGAATAAAGAAGGGAAAGAAGAATGCAGAGTACTCAGGATGGGTTTGGGGGGGGAGTTTCTATATCAAGTGGTCAAGGACGACTTCTTTGAAAAACTTTTGAGAAATCAAAAGGAAAACAGGGAGCAAGTGATGTGGCTATGAGGGGAAAGGTGTTTTAGGCAGAGGAGACAAGTGAATGGGTGATGAAGGTACACTGCTTCGTTCTAGGAATCAAGAACCAGTAAGGAAGTGGGTGTGGCAGGGGGAGAGAGAGGGAAGGAGTAAACTATAGCGTATGGAGGAAAATCTGCACACCAAACAGAGCCTTGGAGCATCAGTAGAAGCTCAGCCATTATTCTGAATGTTCTGGAAGATATGGGGGTTGGTGGGGGGACGAGGTTCAGCAGAAGACAGACATGATCTGGCTTGAATTTGAGAAAGAACATTCTGGGTCCTTTTGAAGAATAAAGGTAGGATAGTAGACAAGCAGAAAGACCAGATAAGAAGTTAATGCAGTAACCCAGGTAAGAAATGCTAGTGCCCAGGACCAGGGTGATAACAAGAGAAGAGACCAGATTTTGCATGTTAAAGGTAGAGAAAAAGCATTTATTGATGGATTTGCTGTAGGTTGTGAGATAAACAGAAGAACTGAGAATGATTCAAAGATTTGGAGGCATAACACATGGAAATATAGAGTTGCCATTTACTAAATTGTGAGGGAAGGAGGTGTGGGAGTGAAATTATGAATTTGGTTACTGATGATATAAGTTTCAGATGTCCCATATTAATTTGGGCTCAGGAGAATGATCTGTGGTTTAGACATAAATTGGGGAACATTGACATAAAAGTGTTTTATTTGTCACCAAGAGATAAGCTTGCCCGATGGGTGAGTTAACAGAGTAGAGAACAGGTCATTGGTGAGTGCTGGTAATATTTAAAAACTGGGAACACAGGAATGAAGTAGCAAAGAAGATAGGGAAGAGGAAGCCAGGAAGCCAGGGGCCAAGTTAGGAGCAAGGGTGATATCATGGAATTCAGGTAAAGAAAATTTCACTTAGGGAGAGAATGGTTGAGAGCTGTGTGTGCGTATCACGCATGCCTGAAACTAAGTATATGTTCTGCAGGAGTTCACAGAACAGAGTTATTCTTAAGGTGGGAATAGGAGCCATAGAGAGGCTCTGTTATAGGATGGAGCCATGACTGGTGGAGAGAGGAAAGCATTTTAAATGAGAGATACCCCATATTAGCAAGTGCTGTAAAATGCTTACCATGTGCCAGGTACTGTTCTCAGAAATTTACATATGTATTAAATATGTATGAATATATACTCTTAAAAATCTATGAAGTAGGTACTGTTATTGTCTCTTGCTATAGATAAGTGCTTGGGATTACACAAATGATATGAATTGGGCAATACGGTTTCAGAAAACATCTTCTTAACACCTTTATCCTGCTAGGTATTTTTAAAATCATTTTTTAAATTTAAATTCAATTTAATTAACATACAGGGTGTTGTTAGTTTCAAAGGTGGAATTTAGTGATTCATCAGTTGCATATAACACCCAGTGCTCGTTCCATCAAGTGCCCTCCTTGATGCCCATCCCCCAGTTACCCCATCCACACACCCACCTCCCCTCTAGCAACCCTCAGTTTGTTTCCTCTAGTTAAGAGTCTCTATGGTTTGTCTCCTTCTCTGTTGTCATCTTATTTTCTTTCCCCTCACTTATGTTCATCAGTTTTGTTTCTTAAATTCCATAGGTGAGTGAAATCATGATAATTGTCTTTCTCTGAATGACTTATTTCACTTCCATAGGTGAGTGAAATCATGATAATTGTCTTTCTCTGAATGACTTATTTCACTTAGCGTAATACCCTCTAGCTCCATCAAAATCATTGCAATAGGTAAATTTTTGATGTTGAATAATATTCTTTTTGATGTTGAGTAATATTCAATTGTATGTATATGCCACATCTTCTTCATCCATTCTTCTGTTGTTGGCTCTTTCCATGTTTTGGCTACTGTGGACCTTGCTGCTACAAACATTGGGATGCATGTGCCCCTTCAAGTCACCATGTTTGTATCCTTTGGATAAATACCTAATAGTGCAATTTCCAGGATACCACTGTTTTTAACGGTAAACCCATGGAGTAAAGAAAAGACTTAACTAGATTGATAAACCATGGATAGACTAATTTGACTAGAGTGGAAGATTTTTTTACAAGAGCAAGCGAAGTTCAAAAGCAAGCGTAGGGCTATATCACATGATGTGGGCAGATCTTGATGGTTTTAGACTTTATTCTGGGGGCAATAGGGGAACATTCATGTCTCTAAATGGTACAATTTTGAGTTAAGATTTCCTCATTTTCTAAGGGACACATGACCACTTAACAACCACAGATGGATAAAAGTTTGGAATTTGAAACATTCTCACAAATCCTAACAGTGCAGAAGTTGAGCCTGGACATTTAAATGAGTTCTCTAAAGTCATACAGCTATGGGCAGGGGCATCAGCAGGGCTGTACCCGAGTCTGTGCCACTTAACCTCACACCTTTACCAGTGAAAGTTAATGATTAGACTATAACTAACTTAAAATTGGCCTGGATATAGTGACTTGGGTCTAGTTTTAACATTTTTTATTTAATTTTATAATTTATTGTGAAATATTTTAACATAAGTTCATAAAATAAATTTAATAGACACTTCATTTCAATTTGCAGCTTTAGGCCTAAAGCCTTTAAGAACAAAGGTAATCCAATGAGACACTGTGGACTGAGAAACAGACCGCGGGTTTTGGAGGGGAGGGGATGGGGAGTTGGGTGAACTGGTGGTGGGTATTAAGGAGGGCACGTATTAAGGAGAGCACTGGGTGTGGCGCATAAACAATGAATCTTGGAACACTGAAAAAAAAATAAAATTACAGAAAAAAAAAAAAAAAAGAACAAAGGTAATCCAGGGAGAGTCACTCGTAAAATGTTTAGTTGGTACAACAGACACAGCCAGTGTTCTGCCCACACCCTCTCTGGTCCATGCATAGCAGTCCAAATTCTAATAGTCATCCCCACATTTTGTTGTTGTTGTTGGGAGGGGTTCCCTTGTTTGGGTTTCCAGAACCTACTCTGGCCATGTTCTTGGCAGGGGAGAGAGGCCTGGGAGGTAATATTCTCCAGGAGCAGCCCCAAGACAATGACTGCTGGGTGTGGGGTATAAATGCCAAATCTCCCTCACCCCTTAGCCACGAAAATGAATTTCTCCCATGTGATTAATGTCCTGTTGCTCACTCTGGTAGCTGATTGAATCAAGCCCCCTTTATGTATTTCCTTTCCCTTTACTTCCTCCTCTCTCTGCCAGTGTTACCTTCACTTCCTAAGTCAACTTTTTCACAACTGTGGTTTCAGTAATTGTTTCTAGAAGAACCTAAAAGAAGACAGCGCATGTACCTTAAATGGAAATTAGTCCATCCCTGTTGCCCTTTTACACAAATAGAAGTTCTGTGTTCTGCTGATGATTACAGCGTTGACCTGTATTGTATGGTGGTGGAGAATGCGCCAGCTCTAATTTTTAATTTGCATTTCTTGTCATCCAGAAGATGAATGCAGGTCTTGACTTTCCTGCACACCTTCAGGAAAAGTCACTGATTTGTGTCCCTTTGTCATCTCATTTCAGCAACAGGGGCTCAGGTCATTAGGCCTGATAGGACATAGCAATTATTGGCAAAAGACCGCGATGCAATTTCACATTCCTCTTTCTTAAGTAGAGAGCACACTAGAATAAGCAAGGCAGTTGTTTACAGTTTTAATTTAAATTAAAGAGCATTTGTGTCTTTGGCCAAGCTCTTGAAGCCACACTCTTGTGAGTTAATAACAGTGGGCTGGGCAAAGGGTTCCCTGATTTGCTGTGTTCCCTTTTCTCTGGGTAATGTCCCTCTGTGCTCATCACTGGTAATCTTATATGTCATAGATGGATTCTTATGTCAACATGAAACATCACTATAAAAGTCCTCATTGAAGGAAGGGGATGAACAGGTCCCTAAGACATTAATTACTTAAAGAGATTTTATGAGCAACAGTTCCATCTCTAGTGGTTAAATAGACACATGGTTGAGAAATGAAGCTCTGAGGAAGGAAATCTGGGGTTTTATATCATGCAAAGCTTCAGATTCTGTCATATATTTTATATTATATAATTGCCCTTAAAGTTACTAATGAACAAAATGAAGATCAGAGAGGTTGAGTGACTTGCCCAAAGCAACATGTTGTTTAGTGGTAGAGCCATTATCTAAATACAAGCCTCTCTGATTCAAAACCACAGTTTTATAACAATATTTTCTGCTTAAAAGTAGAGGGTGACAAGAATAAATTGCCCCAATGTGAATTTTTTCCTACATTCCAGAATGTGAAATGATGCTGAGACAAGATAACAGGTGACTTTGAGCCAAATAAGAAGGGATGGAATGTTTTGTTCTCTTTTGTTTTGTTTTTCAGACTTAGGATGTATTTGGGAGAAGAAATGAGTATTTTAAAAGTTAACTTCAGTTACAGCAGATATCAAAGGCTGTATCTCTGGCATGGAGCTAAGAGTGACACAGGTCAGGAGCCATATGTGACTAGAATCCAAGGAGGATGGTGGTACCAATCCCAGTGTCCCCAGAGTGCAAAAGGTCTGACTGCTCTCTGGGCACACAGGCCATTCTCTGTAGTCCTGGGCCTGCAGTTCAGAGGGAAGCTGGTTCTGAAAACCACGGAAAACCAAGACAACCTGCTCAGCCTCTGTAATAGATACTTTCTGCTGTGTAAGAAACTATCACAAAACATAAAAGCTTAAAATAACCAATATTAATTTAGCTCAAAAGTCTGTGGGTCAGTTGATTGGTTCTCCAGGACTAGGCTGGCTTGACTGATTTTTATTGGGATCGCTCAAGCATTTGTCTTCCCCTTGCTAGCCTGGGCTGGTGACTGAATAATCAAGGGCAACCTCACTCCCATGTCTGGCAATTGACCAGCTCTTGTCCAGAGTGACAGATGTGACTGCACCTTGTGTCATTCATATTCAGCGTGTTAGCCCAGGCTACTTCTCGTGAGAGAGAGATACAGTACCAGGAGTATAAAAAACGGCAAATCTCAATGGACAAGTTTCCTCTGATGATAACATCTTGCAGAACTATATAGTATAGTATCACAACCAAGATATCGACATTGATACAATCAAGACACAATTTAATCACAACAGGATCCCTCTTACACCCCCTTTAGAGGCACAACTATTTCTCTTCCGCCCCTACCTCTTCCTTAATTCATGACAAACAACGCTAGTCTGCTTTCCGTTTCTATAATTTTGTCATTTCAAGAAGGTTATTCAATGGAATCGCAGAGTACATAACCTTGCTTGAGATTCATCCAGGTTTTTGCATGTATCAACAGTCATTTCTGTTTTACTGCTGAGTAATATTCATGATACTGCAGTCTGTTTAGCTATTTACCTATTGGAAGACCTGTGGGTTGCTTCCAGTCTTTTGCATAAGACTACTATAAACGTTTGTGCACAGGTGTTATGTGGACATAGTTGTCGTTTCTCTGGCATGTATGATGAGGAGCATAGTTGCTGAGCTATATGATATTTACACATTTTTTTTTAAGGAAATGATTTTTTTTTAAGATTTTATTTATTTATTTAACAGAGAGGGACAGTGAGAGACGGAACACAAGCAGGGGGAGAGGGAGAGGGAGAAGCAGGCTTCCCTCAGCAGGGAGCCCGATGCAGAACTCGATCCCAGGACCTGAGCCGAAGGCAGACGCTTAACAACTGAGCTACCCAGGCACCTCACACATTTAGGTTTTAAAGAACATTTCAAAATGTTTTCCGGAGTGGATGTATCATTTTACATTCCACCCAGCAATGGCGGTGATTCAGTTTCTCCGTGGCCTCATCAGCATTGGTGCTGTCGGATAGATCGGTAGTGATGTATCACTGTGGTGTTCATTTGCATTTCCCTAATGGCTAATGATGTTGAACATCTTTTCATGTGCTTGTTTGTCATTTGCATATCTTCTTTGGTGAAATGTTTCTTCATGTCTTATGTCAGTATTCTAACTGGATTTTTTAAACTTGTTGAGTTTTGAGAGTTCTTTATATAGTCTACATACTAGTGATTGTCACTTGCGTGGTTTGCAAATAGATTCTCCCAGCCTGCAACTTATCTTTTCATCCTCTTCACAGGGTCTTTCAGAGAGCACAAGTTTTTAATTTTGATGAAGTTCAGTGTACCAATTTTTAAAAAACTCTACCATGCTTTTGGTGTCATTGCTGAGAACTCTTCACCAAGTCCTGGGCCCTGAAGATTCTCTTCTATGTTTCTCTTCTACATTGTCTCCTATTAAAAATGTTAGCATTTTATGATCAATTTGAGTTAATTTTTGTATCAGTCATGAGATTTGGGTCAAGGTTCATGGTTTGTATTTTGTTTTTGTCTGTGGATATCCAGTTGCTTAAACACCATTTGTTGAAGAGATTATTTTTCCTACATTGAGCTAATTCTGTACCTTTTTTTGAAAAGCTGTTGACTGTATTTCCAAATTTTCAGTTTTATTTTATTGATATATATGTCTGCTCACCAATACCACACAGTCTTGATTACTGTAGTTCATTATAATAAGAAAGTCAGGTAAAACTATTTCTCTAACTTTATTGTTCTTTTTCAGAATTCTCTTAACTATTCTATTTTGTTTGTCTCTCCATATACATTTTAAAGTAATATCTATTATTTTACAAGAATAAATCTTACTGGGATTTTGATTGTAATTGTGCTGAAACTGTATAACAATTTGGGGAGAATTAGCATCTTTACACTGTTGAGCCTTCCAATCTATAAACACTGTATGATTCTTCATTTATTTATATCTTCTTTGTTTTCTTTTATCAGCATTTTATAGTTTTAACCATACAACCTGTACATGTTTTGTTAGATTTACATTGAAGTAATTAATTTTATGAGAAATTATAAATGGCATAAATGGTATTGTGTTTTTAATTTCAGTCCAAGTGTTTATTGTTAGTATATAGAAATGTAATTGATTTATGAACATTTATCTTCTATTCTGTGTCTTTGCTGAACTCATTTAACTCACTAACTAGGTGTTTTTGTTTTTTTTTTTTTTCTAGATTTTTTTTCAATTTCCTACCTAGATAACCATGTTGTCTTCATATATGGACTTTTTTATATCTTCCTTTCTCATTTATCTTTCATTTTCTTTTCTTAACTTTTATTCTAGCTAAAACATCTAGAAATATATTGAGTAAATGAGGTGAGAACAGACATCCTTGCCTTATTCCCAGTCTTGGCGATGAGGAGAAACATTCAGCCTTTCATGTAAAATGTAATGTTATATTGTTTGTACATTTTTTAAATCAAGTTGAGGACATTCTTCTCTACTCCTAATTTTCTGCCTTTTTTTTTTAAAATGAATTAGTATTGACTTTCGTTAAATACTTTTTCCTTTATCAACTTACAAGATCACGTTGTCTTTCTTCTTTCTTTCTTTCTCTATTAATATGGTTATTTCATTGAATGATTTTTGAATAATAATGCAGCCTTTTGTCACCAAAATTTACCTCATGAAGTAATGATATACAATTTTTAAAACATATTTCTGAATTCTGTTTGTTAATATTTGGTTAAAGATTTGTGTGTCTATATTCACAAGGGAAATTGATCTATACTTTTCTTTTATATGCTTTTGTCTGATTTTTGATAATAGAGTGACACTGGTGTCACAGAATGAAGTGGAAATCATTTTCTTCTTGTTTATTTCCTGAAAAAGTTTAGGCAGAATTGGGGTTAATTTTTTGTTAAATATTTGGTAGAATTCTCCAGCCAAAGCATCTGGGTTGAAATCAAACAACTCAATTTAAAAATGGGCAAAAGATGTGAACAAACATGTTACCAAAGATGACGTACAAATTGCAAATAAGCCTATGAAAAAATGTTCAATAGCATATGTCAATAGGGAACTGCAAGTTAAAACAATGAGATAACCCTGCACACCTATTACAATGGCTAAAATCACAAACACTGACAGCACCAAGCTTTGTTAAGGATATGGAACAACAGGAACTCTCACTACTTGCTGATGGGAATGCAAAATAGTACCGCCACTTTAGAAGACAGTTTGGTAGTTTCTTACAAAAATAGACATACTCTTGCTGTATGATTCAGCAATCACACTACTTAGTATTTACCCAAATGAGTTGAAAACCTGTATCTACATAAGATCTTGCACATTTGTTGAGCAGGATGTTTTTAGCAGCATTATTCATAATTAACAAATCTTGGACAATGGAATATTTAGTGCTGAAAACAAATGAGCTATCAAGTCATGGAAAGATAAGAAACATCCTTAAATGCATTTTTCTAAGTGAAAGAAGCCAATTTGAGATGGCTACATGCTATGAGATTCCAACTATGTAACACTTGGGAAAAGGCAAACACTATACAAAAAGTGAAAAGATAAGTGGTTGCCAGGGTTTCATTAGGTGGGGGTGGGGGTAAAGAGGGATGAATAGTAGAGTACAGGGGATTTCATAGAAAGCAAACTATTCTGAGTGATACTGTAATGGTGGCTACGTGTCATTATACATTGTCAAAATCCGTAGAACATTGAACCCCCAAAGTAGATCCTACTGAGAACTGTGAACTTCATCTAATGTGTCAATACTAGGTCATCAGCTGTAACAAATGTATCAAACTAATGCACAATGTCAATAATGTGAAATTCTGTGTGTGAAGGTTGTTGGGGGGGCAGGGTAGGAAGGGGCATATGAGAATTCTGCATTTTGATCAATTTTTCTGTAAACCTAAAACTGCTATAAAAAACAAATTGTATGTATGTGTAAAAATACTTATCAATTGAAAAAAAAACACATCTGTAGATTTCTTTTTGGGGGAGTTTATAAATTACACAGTCAGGCTTTACTACCATAATTTCCTTTCTTCTGCTTGCTTTGTATTTATTTTGCTTTTCTTTTTCTATGTTCTTAAAGCAGGAACTTAGATTTTTTTATTTGTGTCTTTCCCTCCTTTATTGCTATAAATTTTGTTCTTAGAACTGGTTTATCTGTGTCTCATGAATTTTGATATGGTATATTTTCATTTCATTCAGTTTCATGCATTTTTGAAATTTATCCTGAGACTTCTTTTTTGTGTTATTTAGTTTCTATGTGGAGATTTACTTGTCTTTCTGTTATTGATTTCTAGCTTGATTACTCCATTGTGATTAAATAACACAGTCTGTATGACTTCAGTTTTTTAAACTTTGTTTGGATTGCTTGATGGGTGAATATATCTCGTTATACAATTCATGTGAACTTAAAAAATGTGTATTCTGCTGTTACTGGGCAGAGCATTTATACATATCTATTAGATTCTGTTGTTTGATTTCTATATGTTTGCTGATTTTCTGTCTAGTTCTACAAATTGTTGAGAGACATTGAAGTCTCCAACTATAACACAGATTTGTCTATTTCTCCTGTAATTTTTATTAGTTTTTGCTTTGGATAATTTGTAGCTCTTCTGTTCAGTGTATACATATTTAGGATTTCTATGTCTTTTTGAAAGATTTACTGTTTTATCATTATATAACTTCCTCTTCTGTCTGGGATTTTCTTTTCTCTGAAGTCTACTTTTTTTGATACTAATAGAAATATTCTTGCTTTCTTTTGATTAATGTTCCCATGAAATATTTTTCCCAGTGTCATAATTTTAATTGCCATGTATTGTTATAGTTGAAGGTTTTTTTTCATGACAGTATACAGTTGGGGTATGTTTTTATTCCACTCTGCCAATTTCTGTCTTTTAATCAGTTTTTTATATCTTTTACATTTAATTATTGATATTTAGGGCTTACATTTGCCATTTTTTCCCTTTTTTTCCCCACATTTTTTCTCCTTTCTTGGCTTCCTGTGGGTAACATGAACATTTTTGTAATTTCAATATGATTCATCAATAGTGTTTTAGAAAATACCTTTTTAAAGATTTTAGTGTGTTTTCTCTACATATTATATTCATCTAACTTATGATAATCTACTGGTGTTATCATTTTACCAGTTTTAGTAAAATGAAGAAATGTTACTCCCCTTTATATCTCTATATCCTCCTCCTCCACATATAATTTTTTATATATCTTATCTACACACATTTAGAACCACATCAGGCATTGTTACAATTTTGTCTCAATCATCGCATTCCAGAAAATCAAAGGAAGAAGAAAGGTCGACTGCATTTATTTATGTTTTTGCTTACTGTATTCTTTCTTATTTTAAGGTTCCTTCTTTTTAGATTCCTGTCTCATTAAAGAAATTTCTTTAGCCATTTATTTAGGATATATTTAGGATATATATGGTATATATATATCTATCTATCTATCTATATAGAATGCTCAGGTCATGATCTTGGGGTCATGGGATCCAGTCTCCATTGAGCTCCAAGCTCAGTGGGGAGTCTGCTTGAGGTTCTCCCTCCCCATCTCCCTCTGCCCCACCTCCCATGCTCTCTCTCTCTTTCTAAAACAAGTAAATAGAACTTAAAAAATGTGGAAATGTCAAAATGGACACATAATTTCATGTGGGTGGTAAGAAGAACACAGGCACATGGAGATGGTATGACCAACTACTCCTTATGGTCTTTCATAGTTTCTTATTTTTCAGTGTGATGAAATTTTTTTTAAAAGAATTTTACCAATAAAAAAGTTTCACTGTGTTTAATGTTGCAGAATGAATGGAATGATAGTTAATTTCATGTACTTTTAGAATGAATTCTGATGTTTTTTAAGTTTTTAAGATCTAATTTTTTTCCATTTACAGAATGTCCAAGTTCTCCCACGTTATGTCTGTCAGTGACTGGGAGTAATTAGAGATAAAGTTTGAGATCACTTGCAACTTTCCTCCTAAAAGCAAACCTCAAACTCTTCTGTCTTCTGTTGATTCATCTGTTTTTTGAAACAGTATGTTCTGAGTTTAGTCTATAGCATAAACATTTCTACAGAAACTGGGGCAGCTCATTTCAAGTGACCAACCTAACCAACATGATGTAGCCTAGACAGTCACATTAAGTTAAGGGGCGTCTCCATACTAGCAACACTCCCACAAATGATTACAAGGTGCTGAGTCAACGTCATTCTGTTTTGTGTTTCAAAATACTATGTGTTAAGTGCTTTCTTTGTATTAAATACTGTGCTAGCCACTCTGCATAAAATGTCTCTTTTACCTACTTGGGTGTATTATAGTTACCATTTTACAGAGAAGGAAGCTGAGATTTAAAGAAGTTGATGCCTATGGAAAGGCAAACTAATAGTAACATAACCAGGAATCAACCTCAGTTCTCTCTAGTTCAAAGGTCTGACCACTTAACCACAATTTCACATTGTCTCCTCACGTGAATCTCAAATGGCAATGGCAGAAAGCCAGAATTCTACAACTGGGGAACTCGATCTCACAACTTTGGGAACTTTTAGCACAAAAATGAGCTTTATAATAATGAAATTGAACATCACAACTATGAAGAAGTTGGAAAGATTTCATACTTCTCCATCAATGTTCAAACACTGTCTTAGTGATAAACTTTAAAAAGAAGTTCAAAAGAGAAGCTTTATTGGAGATTTCAGAAGACAGTTTTAGATACCTCCAAATGTTCCAGTACTTGTCCTATTGTGATCTCAAGTTAATCAAAGCCAATATAATGCTCTGAGATACTGGATGCAGAGAAACTTCATAAAGAAAAAATCCTTGTCTTGTTTTTCTTGTTTCTCTCCTGCTTAGGCCAGTACTATAGCAAATACATCTTTCTGCAACATCTTTAGTACTAAAGTAAATCTTTCATCAAACCAATAAATGCTAACATATTTGAAATGAATGACTATGGAATGTCTGAAGCTTAACTCTGTCTTTCTGAAAATAGATATTACTTACAACACTATTCTGCTGCAGTTATGAGGACATCAAATTTGTGAGAAAGAAAATCAGTAAATCGACCAACCACAAATTATTGCAGGCCAATTGCTATCAGCAGGAATTATCTGCACATATGTGGGATTTGAGAACAGCCTCTTCTAAGACCCGTAGGCAGTGGAGATCGTGTAGCAGGGAGTGCTTTGGAAAGAGATAGTAAAGAAAAGAAACTCCTGAGATTTGGGAGATGAAAAGGACCCTAGCAATTATGGTTGTTCACTTATTGCTTCATTTTTTTGTATGTTGAGTCACAGGCAGCATGGCACATTGGATAGAATGAATATTCGATTCACGCAGACAACTTTCATTCCTAAACATTCCACTTATATATACTGCTTATTCTTCTGGAGCTTCGGTTTATACTGCTTATACTGCTTTTTTATACTGCTTATACTGTTTATACTGCTTATTCTTCTGGAGCTTCGGTTTCCTCACCTGCAAAATGCACTTTTTAAAAATAGAATTGGTTCTTTTATTGTTATGAAATGACCTTCTTTATTCCCGGTCATATTCCTTGTCTTGAAATATTTTATATTAATATTGTCTCATGTGTTTCCTTTTAAGCTTGGAGCTTGCATGCATATCTGTTTCCATTCTTTTATTTCCAATATTTCTATGCCTATATAATATTTATATATATGTACATATATAATATTTCAAGTGTATTTTATAAATAACATATAGTTAGGTCTTGTTTTTTTATCCATTCTGAAAAGTTTTGCATTTAACTGAGTATTCAGGTTGTTCACATTTAATGTAATTATTATGTAATTGGAGTTAAATCTACCATTGTGATCTTTGAACTCTTTTGGTCACTCTTTTTTCTTCTTTTCTCTGCTTCATTTTTATCTTCCTTTGGTTACTTTGTTTGTTGAAGAATTTATTCTGTCTCCTTTATTGACTTTTTAGGCTAAATAGGTTTTATTTGTTGTTTGTTTTTTGGATGCTTAATTCAATGGTTCGGACTAATATGACAACCATTTCTTAATCATGACTTACACAAATCAATGAGTAATCTCCTATTGCTGACGTTATATAAAATCCAAATAGACAGAACATTGTTTTTGCCCTAAATGGGACTCCGAATTTAATGGGGAAGTAAAATCTATAGATATTTTATAATGACATATGTGAAAATGGAAGTATATATAAGTATGTTCAAGAAAGCTTTGGAACACAGAGTAGGTAGTGCTTGGAGAAGAAGAATGAAAAAGAGATTTTCAAGCGACATATTGAGAAGGATGGTTTATTTACAAATGTTCACATACAAAAAGAGAATGGTCATATTAGAGAAAGCTGGTTACTACAAAAGGATTACAATGTGATATATATAAGCATGTGTGGAGAAAGCAGGGCATAAAAATGGCAGATTACAGATTACAAATTGCTCTCAAATCAATCGAGGGAAACTGAACCTCATTTTTGTGGTGATAAAGAGTTGCTAAGGATTTTAAATCATTTGGTTGATATGACCTGATCTATAACAAAAAATACAGTGGTGTTGTGTAATGGATGTTGATTGGAGTTGGAGGGAGAGAAACATGGGGATAAAGAAGCCAAAGTCTATTTTACAGATTAAAAAAAAAAATGAGACTCACAGAAGTGATATAACTTACTTAAGTCACAAATTATGAAAGGTGAGCATGGCACGAAAAACCCTGATTTCTCATACAGTTTAACATTGCTTCATTAATCTGGTAGTATTTTATATTACATAGTATGTCCTCACATAATAAATACTTTTGATGATAAAGTTGGTAATAATATAATATGGTTGTTTCATAATACAGATACATTGATATTTGCAGACAAAACTATACTAATCTGAGCTGGGAAAGAAGTCTTAATATATGTACTTACATAAATCATAAAAAGAAGAGGAGAAATGGTAGAGTCACCTGATTGTCTAGTGGCTGCCTTAAAAGGACAAGCTCTCTGTCCCAAACTTAACTGAGTATAGCAAATACATTTTTAACCTGTTTCTTGAATAGATTTCATACATATTGTGTCAGCCAAATCATTTTAGCTGCTTTTGTCCCTCTTCCATCTCAAACTTGATATATGATTGACTGGAGACTACATTTGATTGACAGATAAAACAATTTAAATATAAACACTTTATTAACCCTACAAGAGCATCCTAATAAAGAACATGATGGAGACAGACATACAAGGTAGATGTGGTGATTTTGAAGACAATCACACTGTAGCTTAACTTGACAGAAGCAGTGAATCAAATCCTGTGAAAAGAGTTCCAAATATATTTTCTCCACACTATTTAAATCAGCAGCTCCTTGTAAGTAAGCAGTGCTAAAGGATTATGTAAAGACTTAATGCTTTCCTGCCCCTTATGGGATTTTAACTTAGACTCCCAGTTTTCTACTGAGTTGTTTTTCTACAGACTTGAGATGGCTCCAGGAGGTTGTTTGTACTCCCTTTTCTCATGGCCGTTACTGCACCCTGACTCCTGTAGGATGATTTAAAACCTTGAGTAATTATTTCTGGATGACTCAGTAGGAAAAAAAAAAAAAAAGCAGTTAGATTATTAGTTTAATGCTAGTAGCTAATTTATTAAGCACTAATAATCATGAAGCAGGTACTATACTAAATGCTTTACATGTATTAACTCATTTAATCTTTTTAACAACCAAATGGCATGGGTAATATATCATCTTTATTTTATAGATAAGGAAACTGAGTCTCTAATAATTGACTTAATTTGTCTAAGGAAAAGCATTTAGTAAGTAGTATCTAGAATTAGAGTCTAAGCAGTCTGCTCCAGATCCCAAGAATTTAAACTCTAGGGTCCTACTATATATTGGTCATCATGTCTGGGCAACCATACAAGTCCTGCTTGATGGGTTAGGGAAATGACTTTTTAATGGTAACCACTTTATAAATTCTGAAGCTCTTTCACATATATCAGTTAATTTAATCTTCCTAACAATCTTATGAAATAGGTATTACAGTTGACCTTTGAACAGTGAGGAAGTTAGGGATGCCAAGCCCTTATGAAGTAAAAATCCGTGGATAATATTTAACTCTCCAGAAACTTAACTACTAATCACCTACCATTGTTAGGAAGTCTTATCAATAAGAAAAACAATAAATTAACATATATTTTATAGATGTATTATGTTACAATAATCTAGAGAAAAGAAATTGTTCTTAAGAAAATTATAAGGAAGAGAAAATACATTTACAGTATTGTACTGTAAAAAGTCTGTGTATAAGTGGACCCACATAGTTCAGATCCCTGTTGTTCATAAAGGTCAGCTGTATTTTCATTTCAGATATGATAAAAAAAAAAGTTGGAGAGGCCAAGTCAGTTTTCAAAGTCATGCATGGAAGAAGCAGAATTAGGTTTTGATATAAGTTAGACTTGGGTTCAAATTTAGGATCTACCTTTTACAAACATGTAAATTAAATTCAACAAGCTAAATTTTTCTTACCTGTAAGACAAATTCTTTAACAGTTTTTTTTTTTGGGGGGGGGGTGGGGGTGGTGCCTGGGTGGCTCAGTGGGTTAAAGCCTCTGCCTTCGGCTCAGGTCATGATCCCAGGGTCCTGGGATCGAGCCCCACATCAGGCTCTCTGCTCAGCGGGGAGCCTGTTCCCCTGCCCCCTCTGCCTGCCTCTCTGCCTACTTGTGATCTCTCTCTCTCTGTCAAATAAATAAATAAAATCTTAAAAAAAAAAAAAGACAGATTCTTTAGACAACACTTCTACTCAGTATAGTGCTTGCCACCTGGCAGCTACACAACAGATATTTGGTCTTTTGTTTGTCCATTCTATAGAAAGCTTTGGTATCATTATCTACTTTGTAGGACAAGAGGAAGGGAAAAAAAGAATGTCAAAATCCTCAGCAAGGACTATTTTGTCATAGTCAAACATCCTGAATAGGATTTAATGATATGAGAAAAGCAAAGACATGAAAAGCTCAATGATGTTAATAAACAGCAGTATCCTTCTTGGCCTAAACCTGGCCTTAACTTTTTTCTTTTGTTATGATAGCTTCAGCTTACACCAGTTGTAGGTCTGATTAGTTAGAAAACCATTGGGCAGGACACTTCTGCTTCCAGGAATATGGAATAAGTACACTTTTCTCTATTCTTCTTGCTAAGTACCATCAAAAAGCCTTGGACGTTATATGCGAAACAAACATAAGAAGATTGAATGGTGGAGAGAAGAAGGCAGACCAGGTAGGAATTTTGGGACTTGAGGAATGATGTTGTAATTTCCCTGAGTTTTTTTTCGACCTCCTATATCCCAGGCTTGGATCTGCAAAAGCCAGCAAACTGGAAATGCCAACAGGCACAGAAACACACAGAAAACTCCAAGTAAAGCTTATTTTGTCTAGCCAAAGGACTAGGAAAGGGGCATCCTAGCAAGATAGAAGATTTTTTATGGCAGTGGTTCTACACTAGACAACCACCACCCTTAACCATGCCAGTAGGGGTGAGGTGGGAGCCTGGACTTCCATTCTAATGAGGCTATAGTGAGGCATCCCAATATTAGTTGGGTTAGTGTCCATGAATGCAAAGCAGGGATATGGGACTTCCATCTCCATGAACTAGTAATGAGCTCACCACTACCTGGGCAGCCTGGATTCCATACTGACAGACTATAATGAGGTGCTCCTTTCTTCTCCACTGGTGTGGTGTCAGAGGAGGCTTGAGGGAGAGTTAAGACTTTGATCATCCGGTGTCAATGAGGCCAAATATACCCAGTAGGTATCAGTAGCAGCCATGTGTTTTCTGGTTTTAAAACTACTGTCCTGAAGTGGGATGAGAAATGCTGACGTTCACCCTTTCTGGAAAAACAGCTCTCTTGAAGCTGCGGGGGGGGGGGGGGGGGGGGGTCCCCGTGCTCTGGGCTATAGAAGTCCAGAGTGGAATTTCCATCTCTCTGAGCTGGGAGAGTAGATGGAGGGCACAGGTCAGTTTCCAATGCAGATTCTCACAGTTCCTAGAGTTTTAGTAGATTTTCTTGAATAAACATATCTTAATTTGTTGTATAGCCATAGAGTAATTTTAAGAGACCTTAATTTTTTAAAAAATATTTTTTCATCTGTTTCATGGGGCAAAGAGGCTCAGTGGAAGAGGAACTTGTCTCTGTGTTATTTCTTATAACAGCAATATGCAATTATTCAAAAAATTAAGTTTAATAAAAAGAAGAAAGAAACAGCATAAAAATGGTGTCTCAGATTAGTTCCAGGACAGATATTTCTGTATAAACTCTTTTGGGAGGGGCTTTGAGGAGAAGGGAAATGAAGAAAAAAGGAACAGCTGAAAGCACTGAGTAAGAATATGGTCTGAACTGGAAACCAGCTTCTGGTTGATTCCATAAGAGCTCTGGAACATGATTTACACTGTAGATTTGGCCCCATCTTGAGACAGGTCAGTCATTCATTATACTCAGTTTGTCTCTGTAGAATGATCACCTCTTTGGCAAGGTGGCTCATGGATGCCAATGGCAGGTGCCTAGAGAAAGGACCGGCTATGAACAATTGGCAACCAACACTAACAGCAGGTTGGGGCTGGACACACTCCCCAGGTGAAAGGGATGTGAGTGGCACACAAAGAACATCTATTACTTCTAGATATTCATTTATTCAGTTATTAATTTATGGAAGTGAACACTTTTTCAGGGTTGAAGATGCCAAGATAAAGGAGAATCAATCTGTGCCTTTTGGTGTCAAAAAGTGATAGAAATAGCAGATTGTTATGGTAACTGGGCCAAAACAGGTGGATAGAACAGTCCCTTTTGTCCTTTGGCATATGACACATATAAAAATACATATAAAACTATACAGATGAGTTGCCAGTTTCTGAACTTCCCATCAAAGAAACAAATCTAAGGTAATGTTCAACAACTCATATTTTGTTTTCTCATTCATTTAACAAAGAGCTGTTGAGCACCTTGCTAGGACCTATTGTTGTGAAGATAAATAAGCCAGGATCTGAGATTAAAGCTCTCACTGTGCAGTGAGAACACTGAGGAATAAATCAGCAAATGCAGAAGACTCTGGGAAGTGCTATGATAAAGGTCAGTCCCTGGAACAATGGATGCCCAGGGGAGGCATTGCTTCCTGGCTGAGAATTTGCCTACATCCTTTGATTTCTTATTCAGTTCCCTCTCAGTAAACTACAAACAGAAACACTGGAGGGAAAAGGGTTCTTGAGGAATCCCCTTGGGTTTACATTGAATCATAATCATGTTAAATACATCAGCCATCACATTATGCACTGCTAGAGTAAACTCACTATTAAAATTTACCATGGTTATAAATAAAAACAGTGCTGTTTTACTTCCATAAATTTATGCCTTCTGAAATAAATATAATTACATTTATTGGCACACTTAGAATGGGTAACCTTGTGAAAATTATTCTTAAGTGTTAAATTCCTAAATTTGGGAAAGAAACTAAGGACAAGAATACACAAAGTATTATCATAACAATTGGAAATGATTTTTATATTTACTAACAAAACATTATGAAAGCATGTTCTGAAAATCTTTCTTCACAGTGTTTTGATCATATTACCTATACACCTGAACCTCTCCTTTTATTTTCCTATCAATTTAATTCAGAGAATATATTATTAAAAAATATTCAGTACAAACCAAAAATCTTTATGCTATACATTTTTGTTTCAGTGGAAGTTGGCCATTGTGCATTTTAAAACAGTATCTTAGGTACTTCAAGTATCTCATCTACCATGTTTTCTGGTTTTAAAAGTACTATTTGAAATATTGAAAATATAAACATGTACAAATATTAATATCAGATTCTTCTATTGTTTCACTAGTATCATGCAAGCTATTAATTTGACTCAGTTATTCTTTATTAGGGTGTGGGAATATTTTTGTCTTCCTAAGTTTATTAAAAATACTTTTATGTTTTTTGTTTGTTAAATAAATTTAACTTATTAATTTTAGATAAATGTCTATCATTTGGTGAGAGTATATGGATGGACAGATGGATGCATGGATAGATATACTGATATGTATATGTATGGTGTTCCTACTACAGTTGGTAGGATCAGTCTGTTGTTTGTCACTAATTTTTTATTGAGTAAGTAATATATATATCAATTTATTGAGGAATTGATATGTATATACCAATTACATATATAGTATTCTATTAGCTTCAGGTTTATAGCATAATGACTTAGTATTTTTATATACTGCAAAATGATCACCACAATAAGTCTAGTTAACATCTGTCACCATACATAGTTAGAAATGTTTTTTCTTATGAGAACTGTTAAGATTTACTCTTTTAGCAACTTTCAAATATGCAATACAGCATTGACTGTAGTCACCATGCTGTACATTACCTCCCCATGATTTTTTATTTTATAAAATATTTTCTATTTTATTTATTTATATTTTTATTTTATATTTTATAAAATAAATTTTATATTATATATATATTTATATTATATATATATTTTATTTTTATTTTGTAAGTTTCTACATTTTGACTCCCTTCACTCATTTTATCTCTTCCTTACCCCCTACGTTTGGCAACTACCAATCTGTTCTCTGAATCTATAAACATTTTTTTTTCCAGATTCCAAATGTAAGTGAGATCATCTGGTATGAGTCTTTGTTTCACTTAGTGTAATACATTAATATTCCATTATGTTGTTCCAAATGACAAGATTTCATTCTTTTTTATGGCTGAATAATATTCTACTATATATTTCCCTTGTATTTTGTTTTTACCCATTTGTTTATTGATAGACACTTAAGTTGTTTCTGTATCTTGGCTATTGTAAATAATGCTGTAATGAATATGGGATTCATGTATCTTTTCAAGATAACATTTTCATTTTCTTTGGATAAATACCCAGAAGTGGAATTGCAGGATCATATAGTAAGCAGGTTTATTTTTAATTTTTTGATATTGTTTTCCATTGTGGCTACACCAGTTTGCATTTCCACAATTTTTCCCTTTTCTCCACATCCTTACCAACACTTGTTATTTCTTGTCTTTATTGATATTAGCCATCCTAACAGGTGTGAGTTGATATCTTCTGCCTAGTTTTTAATTATATATTTATGATTTTTTTGCTGTTGAATAGTATGAGTAATTTTTTAAGTACTGTTGTCATTGGTAGATGGCTGCATCAGTGGCCCCAATTCCTTAGTCCTTTATGCTTCTATGTCTTTTGCCATTGGACTTTTCAATGCCTTTCACTGAGGGAATATCATATATTTCCTTATCTCTTGACTTTAGACTTAGAGATATAACTTCTTGGGGAAGTAGAGATTGAAATACATTATGACAGTTCCAGGCCTAGGCCTTAAATGGCTTGTGTAATTCTACCTGACTTCTTGTATTTCTGTTGTTACTATGAGGAAAAACAGTAGCTCAAGGAAGAAAATGATTGAGATAGAAGACAGAGCTGGATCAACTGAGTTGCCTCAATTATACCCTCCAATGTCAGTCAGATGTTTGCCTGCCAACCTGCAAACATGTGAATTAGCCCACCATTAATCAGCCCAGCCAGGATAAGTCAACCCATAGCCAAACCAGATAAATGTGGCATGGTGCTGAAATGTTATGGTTGGTTGTTATGCTGCATTATTGTGAACATAGATAACTGATATATGGTCAGATTAAATGATCTCTAATAACACTGTTTTGTTGACTATTAATGAAATTTCTTCATTGCAAAATATATTTAAAACGTTGATAAATGTGCTATAAACACTTGAGAAAAAACATTGAAGGATAAATAGAAAGCAAAACAATAATACTAGGGACTTCATTGCTTCACTTTCAACAATGAAAAGATTGTCCAGGCAGGACATAATTATAGAAAAACTGAATTTAAAGTCCGTGTTAGACTACAGAGATATAACAGGCATTTAGAGAACATCCCATCCAACAGCAGCAGAATAAGCATTCTTCTTAAGTACATATGGGAATATGTCCAAAATAGATTACAAACAAATCAATACGTTTAAGAAGATTCAGACCATATCACACATGTTTTTCTGACCATAGTGGTATAAAACTAGAAATCAATTAAAAGAAAACTGGAAAATTTACAAATATATGGAGATTAAATAACACACTCCTGAGCATTACATGGGCCAAAGAAGAAATCAAAAAACAAATTAGAAAATCTTGAGAAAAGTAAAATGGAAATACAACATACTAAAACGTTTTATTATTATTATTTTTAATATCCAGAGAGAGAGAGTGAGAGATAGAGAAAGAGCTAGAGTACAAGCAGGGGGAGTGGCAGACAGAGGGAGAAGCAGGCTCCTTGCTTGGAAGGGAACCCAATGTGGGACTGGATCCCAGGATGCTGGGAGCATGACCTGGGCCAAAGGCAGATGGTTAACTGACTGAACCACCCAGGAGTCCCACAGTATACCAAAACTTGTTGGGTGCAGCAAAAACAGTTCCAAGAGGGAATGCTTGTAGTGATAAATGCCTATGTTAAGAAAGAAGGCAGATCTCAAATAAACAAGTTAACTTTCCACCCCAAAGACCTTGAAAAAGAGCAGACAGCCCAAAATTACCAGAAGGAAGAAAATAACAAGTATCAGAGTGGAAACAAATGAAATAGAGACTAACAAGATGATAGAAAAAAATCAATGAAACTAAGAGTTGTGTGTGTGTGTTTTTTTGAAAAGGTAAACTGAATACACAAACCTTTAGCTTGACTCACCAAGAAAAAAGGAGGACTCAAATAACTAAAGTTAAAAATGAAGAGGACACCTTAAAACTAATACCACATAAGAATTTAGGATTATAAGAAAGTATTATAAATAATTACATGCCAACAAATTGGATAACCCAGAAGAAATGGATTAATTCTTAGAAACATACAACCTACAAAAACTGAATTATAATGAAATAAAAAATCTAAATAGACCAATTACTAGTAAGAAGTAGGATTGCAGGATACAGAATCAATATACAAAACTCCATTGCATTTCTGTACTCTTAACAATGAGCTATCAGAAAGAGACAACAATCCCATTTATAATAGCATCAAAATGAATAAAAAACTCAGGAATAAATTTAACCTAGGAGGTGAAAAATCTGTACACTGACAGCTATAAGACATTGATAAAAGAAACTGAAGACACACATAAATGAAATATATTTCATGCTTATGGATTGGAGGAATTAATATTGTTGTTAATTAATAGATAATTAATATTTAATACTTAAGAATTACTTTAAGGGGCACCTGGGTGGCTCAGTCATTAAGCATCTGCCTTCGGCTCAGGTCATGATCTCAGGGTCTTGGGATCGAGCCCCGCATCGGGCTCCCTGCTCAGTGGGGAGCCTGCTTCTTTCTCCCTCTCCCATTTTCCCTGCTAGAAGAAAACCTGTGCATAAGTTCTTTGCATTGAGCTTGGCAGTGATTTTTTTTTTTTAAGATTTTATTTATTTATTTATTTGACAGACAGAGATCACAAGTAGGCAGAGAGGCAGGCAGAGAGTCAGGCAGAGAAAGAGGGAGATTTAGATTTAACATCAAAAGCAAAACCAATAAAAGCAAAAATAAATAAGTTAGACTACAACAAATTAAAAAAATGTTTCTGCAAAAGAAAGGAATACATCATTAAAATGAGAAGGTAACTTACAGAATGGGAGTAAATATTTGCAAAATATATATTTGGTAAGAATTAATATCCAGGAAAATATGAAGAATTCATACAACTCAATAGCAAACCCCCCCAAATAATCCATTTAAAAAAAATGGGCAGAGGAACTAAATATATGTTTTCCAAGGAAAATATACAAATGGACAAAAGGTACATCAACATCACTAGTAATAAGGAAAATGCAAATCAAAGCCAAAGTGAGATCTCACTTCACACCTTTTAGATGGCTGTCATCAAAAAGGAAATGAGTATTGGTGAGGATTTGGAGAAAAATGAAGAATTTGCACTGTTGGGTGGAAATGTAAATTGGTAGAGCTAATATGGAAAACAGTATGAAGGTTTCCAAAAAATTTAAAAATAGATCTACCATATGATCCAGCAATCCCACTGCTGGATATATATCCAAAGGAAATGCAAACAGGGACTCAAATAGAAATTTACATCTCCGGGATGCCTGGGTGGCTCAGTAGGTTAAGTTGCTGCCTTCGGCTCAGATCATGGTCCTGGGGTCCTGGGGTCCTGGGATCGAGTCCCGCATCGGGCTCCTTGCTTGGCAGGGAGTCTGCTTCCTTCCTCTCTCTCTGCCTGCCTCTCTGCCTGCTTGTGTGTACTCTCTCTCTCTCTGACAAATAAATAAAATCTTAAAAAAAAAAAAAGAAAGAAATTTACATCTCCATGTTAATTGCAGCATTATTCACGATAGCACAGACATGGAAATAACCTAAATGTTTGTTAATGGATTGTACTATCTATCTACCTATCTATCTATCATCTATTTATCATTTATCTATCTATAGATATATTTCTATAATATCTATAGATACAGATATCTATATCTGTCTAGAAATAGATATATAGCTATAGATAGAAATGGGGGCTATATATATAATAGATACAGATATATAGATATAAATATGGGTGCTATATATATACATATATAGATATATAGATAGATATAGTTTAGATATACATATCGGTGTTATCAGACATGAGAAAGAAAGACATCTTGCCATTTGCAACATTCAATCTTTGCTCTCTTCACATGGCAAGCTCCCTATGTCTCTGTGTCATCACATGGTTATTTTATTTAAGGACACCAGTTATATCAGATTAGGGGCTGACTGCACTCCAGTGTGACCTCATTTTAACTTGACTAATTATATCTGCAATGACCCTATTTCCAAATAAGGTCATATTTTAAGATAACTAGAGGTTAGGATTTCAACATATCCTTTTGAAGGAATATAATTCAACCCAAAACATTCTGCTCTCCATCCCACAGTGATTCATATCCTTCCCACATAAAAAAATAAATTCATTCTGTTCCAATATCCCTTAAATTCTTAACCCAGTTTAGCATAAACTTTAAGTTCCAAATCTCATCTATATATAATCAATCCAAAAAGGCCCAAATGTCATCTTCTAAGTTATTTAAATCAGGTGTGGGTGAGACACTAGATGTGGTCCATCCTGAGGCAAAATTTCTATTTTTGAACCCTCTAAACAGAGAGCAAGATGTCTCTTTACAAGACACAGAGGTGGAATGGGCATGGGATGGATGTTCCCATTCCAAAAGGTTAAAATTAAAAGGAAAAAAAAAAAAGGCATCATTGGTCTAAATCATGTTTTTAATCCAGCAGGAGAAATTCTCCTAGGTTCCAAAGCCTGAGAATAATTTTAGACTTGATGCTCTGTCCTCTGGCTTCACAGAGTGTCCCTATTTCCTTTGACCCTTTGGAGACAAGGAGGCCCCATTGGACCAGGCCTCTGAAATCTGACTTTGTCTTGAGAGTTATTCTTCCTTCATCACTTCATCCCATCTTTGTCCTTTTTGGTCCAAGCATGCAGTATTTCTGCTCATATAAAGTTTTCGAAATCTTCTTGGTCAGTGGTCATTTAAGAGATCACAATGTTAGACAAGGGCTCTCCACAGTTCCTTTTCAGGGAAACACATATTTATTTCTAGTTACTGATAAGATGTTTCATTGGATCAGTGAGTCATACACCTAAACTCTTTGGCAAAGCGTTTTCTGACCACAATCTGGGCCCTATTTCCAGAGCATGCTATCTGGATCATTAAGCACTGGTTCCTTTCTGCTTAACATTTCCTTCATCCGTTTATCTTTCTCCGCTCACATTTACAGCAAACAGCAAGGAGAAACCAGTTACTCCTTCTACTCTCATTGGAAATCTCTTCAGCTAATTATCCAAATTCATCCCTTATAAGATTTATCAAAACCAAACCAAACCAAAACATTACAGCATAATTCAATCAAGTTCTCTGAAACTAAAACAAGGGTTGCCTTTCCTCCAGCATCCAATAACATGTTCATTATTTCCATCTGAGACCTCACCAGGACCATCTTCAATGTCCATATTTCTATCAACAATGTCTTCAAGACTTTTTCTATCATATGCCTCAAATTCTTTCAGCATCTACCCACTACTGAATTCAAACCACTCCACATTTTTAGTTATTTGTTACAGCAGCATCCCATTTCTCGGTACCAATATCTGTATTAGTTCCTTGAGCCTGTCATGACAAATTACTACAAACTGGGTGTTAGTATGGTTAGTTCCTTCTGAGAGCTCTGAGGGGAAATTTGTTCCATGACTGTTTCCTTACTTCTGAGGACAGCTGGTCATGTTTGGCGTTCCTTGACTTGTAGAAGCATCACTCCAGTCTCTGCCTCCCTCTTCACACATTTTTCCTGTGTCTCTGTATCTTCATATGGTCATTTTCATATAAGGTCACAGTTATACTGGATAGAGACCTAACATTCTCCAATATAACCTCATTGTAGTGAATGTCATCTGCAACAATCTATTTCAAAATAAGATCATATTCGGAAGTGCTAGGAGTTAGAACTTTAACATATCTTTTTTGAGGGACACAATTCAACAGTTTCAGAGAAAACTGTCTTTTATAACTACATTTTCTTTTCCACTTATAAAGACTGTCTATGGAGAAGGAAGTACAGGCACAGTGACCATCAACTATACTAAGAATGTGTTGTAAATCTGTTAAAAAAAAAAAAAAAGAACTGTAATTTTTTTCTCGCTAGTGATGTAAGTGGATTGAACAT
This sequence comes from Lontra canadensis, assembly GCF_010015895.1. Classification (NCBI taxonomy): domain Eukaryota; kingdom Metazoa; phylum Chordata; class Mammalia; order Carnivora; family Mustelidae; genus Lontra; species Lontra canadensis. The sequence continues at coordinate 21,781,962 of NW_022631014.1, read as the reverse complement.
GGGAATTTGCTTCTACACTTTTATGAAATCTCATAAAAATGCTGCAAAGAGATGAAATAAACTAGAAACATTCTATTGTAAGAATATGGTAGAAGAAGTTAGAACCATTAAATTCAGGAAGCTGAAGAGCAGATAGATGAGGAATAACTCACTTAACTGAGCTGGGAAAACTGATACCTAACTTCACAGTGTGGAAAGCCTGGAAACCAGTTTATTCAAAACACAGAACCTCCCCTCACCATATGTACACACACATACCCTAGTGACTGGGGGCTTCAAGAACCTCCAAATGTTAGGGAGCACATGGGACTAATAGGGATAACTGGCTGAAAGTCTGTACAAGAAACAGGCACTCTAGATCTCTTCCCTGATCTTCCTCAACCAGGCAATTGCTTTCTCTATTCTAGCAGAGGACCAGAGGTTTATTTTGGAAGCAGAGGGAATTTGCTCTTGGGGAATTCAATATACATTTGAGTGTGAAGGTACAGCATGAAATTATGGGGATGAAATGGAAGTCAGAAATGCTGGAAAGCCAGCTTACAACCCCTGTCAAGAGAGAATTTCTAACTGGAGGAATTAACAAGTCCAAGAAAAACCAACATAGAGACTTTCTACAACTTCCATTTCCCAAAATGGACGAGGCAAATGACCATCCAGCCATTCCCTGGAAAGCCACGTTCTTATCCATCAGTAGCCAACCAGTTTCTTACAATATAAACACCAAGGCAGGGACCACCAACAGCTGAAGAAAGCCCAGCATCACAGTCAGAGTCTGAAACAATAAGAATATGAAAGAGGAAATGAAGATAATGCAGACACCGGAAGGAAATGTTAATAAAAATTCCTTTATGTAACATTGATGGGATTATAAATGGAAAAAAATATGGAAAACAGTATGAAGCGTTCTCAAAAAAAATAAAAGAGAATTGAACTACAATATGATCCAGCAATTTCAGTTTTGGGAACATGTCCAAAGGAAATGAAAGCACTAACACAAAATGGTATCTCCATCCCCATGTTCACAGCAGTATTATTTATAATAGCCAAGACATGGAACAACTTAAGTGTCTATCAATAAATAAATGAATGACTAAAGAAATTATTGTGTATATATATGTAACATATGGTATAATATATGTGGAATATTATTCAGCCATACAAATTAGGAAATCTTACCATTTGCTACAAAATGGATGTACCTTGAAGGCATTATGCTAAGTAAAAGAAGTCAGAAAGGGAAACGCAAATACTATACTATATGATTTCACTTACATGTGAAATCTAAAAAAACTAACTCATAGAAAGAGTTCAGATTTGTGGTTACTAGAAGTCTTGGAGAGTACAGGAGGAGAACTAGAGGAAGGTGGTCAAAAGTTACAAACTTCTAGTAATAAGAAATAATTACTAGGGCTGTAATGTGCAACATGATGACTATAGTTAATACTGCTGTATTATATGTAGGAAGGTTGTTCAGAGATTAAGTGTTCCTATCATAAGGAGGTTTTTTTTTTTTCCCTTTCTTTTATATCTTTACGAGATGATGGAAATTAGGGGACCTATTATGGGAATCATTTCATAATATATGTAAATCAAACCATCATGATGTACACCTTACCTTATGTAGTAATGTAGATCAATTATTTCTTAATAACAGTAGAAAAATAAATAAAAATAAAAAAGTATCCTCAGAAAATGTAGATGTCATTATACCCTGAAGTGAAAATAGAAGCCAAGGGAAAAGGAATACTTAAAGAAAACAAATTGCCTAAGAAATAAAAATTCACATATATTAAGCAACGTCATCACAGTAGATATTTGTACTCCAGAACACCAGAGAAATAAAAAAGATCTCAAAACCCAAAGAGAGAATAAAATAGTAATATACATAGAACTGAGAATCAAATGACCTGAAACTTCTCAATGGCAGCATTGGAAGCAATGATTCCAAAGTTTTGAGTGATAAATAAAATATCCAACAGACTTTTATAAACATCCAATCTATAAATGAAGAGAAGAAGGGATATTTTCACATCAGGCAGTTCTCACAGCATGTATCTCTCCTATATCTTTTTCAGGAAGCTAGTAGACTACGTGTTCCATCCAAATAAGGGAGTAAGTCAAGTTAGAAGAAGATATGGAGTCCAAGAGCAAGGGCTCCAACATAGAATAAAAGAGAAAGACATTACTGGGATGATGAAAAAGGCAGGTTCAAGGTCGACAGCTATGAAGTATGCCTGGAGAGGTCAGGAAATGTGGAGTTCTAGAACTTTCACACTGTGCTGGAGGGAGTGGGGATGTTGTGTGGTCATTCTGGGGAATAATCCATCTGTACTTACTCATTCCATGGATGTACAACCCATGATCTAGCCCTTTTGCTCCTGGGTATATGTCTTTGTATATACATGCACACCTTGTTTTTATTGTGCTTCACTTCATTGTACTTTGCAGATATTATGTTTGTTTGTTGTTGTTGCTTTTTTTTTTTTTAACAAACTGAAGGTTTATGGCAACCATACGTTGGGTAAGTCTATTGGCTGCATTTTTCTAACAGTGTTGACTCATTTTATGTCTCTGTGTCACAGTATTTCAAACTTTTTTCTTTACAGTTTTATTTGTTTTGATGATCTGTGATTATTGATCTTTGATATTATTATTGTAACTTTTTATACAGTGTTATTGTAGTTACAGACATTTGTAATTGTTTTGGTGACTTCCATGAACCACACCCATATAAGACAGTAACATTAACCAATAAATATGTGTGTTCTGACTGCTCCACTGACCAGCCAATCCAGAGCAATGCCCTAACTCTCTTCAATTCTATGAAGGTTGAGAGAAGTGAGGAGACTGAAAAGAGAAGAGAAGAGAAGAGAAGAGAAGAGAAGAGAAGAGAGGAGAAGAGAATGTTGGAGCTAGCAGAGGGTGGTTCCTGAAGTTTAAGGAAAGAAACCAAGTCCCTAAGATCAAAAAGCAAGGTGAAGCAGCAAGTGCTGATGTAGAAGCTGCCATAAGTCATCCAGAAGATCCAGGTAAAATAATTAATGAAGGAGGCTACACTAAGCAACAGATTTTCAATGTAGATGAAAAAGTCTTCTGTTGAAAGAAGATGCCATCTAGGATTTTCATATCTGGAGAGGAGAAGTCAATGCCTTGTTTCAAAGGACATGGTGACTCTCTTGTTACAGGCTAATGCAGCTGGTGACTTTAAGTTGAAACCAATGCTCACTTATTGTTCTGAAAATCTTGTGGCCCTCAAGAATTATGCTAAATTTACTCTACCTGTGCTCTAGAAATGGAATAACAAAGGCTAGATAGCAGCGCACCTGTTTGCAACATGGTTTACTAAATCTCTTAAGCCCCCATTGAAACATATTGCTCAGAAAAAAAGATTGCTTCCAAAATATTACTGCTCTTTGGCAATTCCTTGGCCATCCAAGATTTCTGATGGAGATGTATAATGAGATTAATGTTGTTTTCATGCCTTCTAATACACTATCTATTCTGCAAACCATGGATTAAGGAGTAATTTTGCCTTTCAAATCTCATTATTTAAGAATACATTTCATAAGATTGTAACTGCCATACATATTGATTCCCATGATGAATCTGGGCAAAGTAAATTGAAAATCTTCTGGAAAGGATTCACTATTCTAGATGGCATTAAGAACATCTGTGATTCATGGGAAGAGGTTAAAATATCAACATAAACAAGAGTTTGGAAGAAGTTGATAACAACATTCATGGATGACTTTGAGGCTCAAGACTTTGGTGGAGGAAGTACCTGAAGATGTGGTAGAAATAGCAAGAGAACTAGAATTATAAGTGGAGCCTGAAGGTTTGCTTGAATTGCTGCAATCTCATGATAAAACTCATGATAAGGAGATGTTTTTTTAAGAATGGGCAAAGAAAGTGGTTTCTTGGGGTAGCATCCATTCCTGGTGAAGATGCTGTGAAGATTGTAGAACAGTAGATTGACAGCAGGGGTACCTGGTTGGCTCAGTTAGTTACATGTCTGCCTTTCATTCAGGTCATGATCCCAGGGTCTGGAGATAAAGCCCTGCTTCGGGCTCTCTGCTTAGTGGGGACTCTGCTTCTCCCTCTCCCTCTGTCTGGTGCTTCCCCTGCTTGTGCTCTCGCTCTGATAAATAAATGAAATCTTTAAAAAAAAATGAAATGACAACAAAGGATTTAGAATATTACATAAACTTAGTTGATGAAACAGTGGCAGGGTTTGAGAGGAATGCTTCAATTATAAAAGAAGTTCTACTCTGGGTAAAACACTATTAAACATCATCTCATGCTACAGAGAAATCCTTCATGAAAAGAAGAATTAACCGATGCAACAAAAGTCATTGGTTCTTATTTTAAGAAATTATCACAGCACTCCAACCTTCACCAACTACCACTCTGATCAGTCAGCAGCTATCAACATCAAGGAGAGATCCTCAACCAGCAAAATGATTATGATTCACTGAAAGCTCAGATAATGGTTACCACTTTTTAGCAGTAAAGTATTTTTTTTAATCAAGGAAGGGAAAAATGAAGGGGGGAAAATCAGAGGGGGAGATGAAATATGAGAGACTGTGGACTCCAAGAAACAAACTGAGGGTTTTAGAGGGGAGGAGGGTGAGGGGATCTGTTGGCGCAGTGGTAGGTATTAAGGAGGGCATGTATTTCATGGAGCACTGGGTGTTGTATGTAAATAATGAATCATGGAACACTGCATCAAAAACTAATGATGTATTGTGTGGTGACTAACATAACATAATAAAAAAATTAAAAAATTAAGGCATTTACATTTTTTAACATAATGTTATTGCATACTTAATATACTACTTTTATAAAACTTTTATGTATACTGAGAAATTTAAAAAAAAAACTAAATGGCTTTATTGAGATGGTCTGAAATCAAACCCACAATTAAGATATGTCTGTACATTTTAAGTATATCAGTACATATATTCTCACGAAGGACAGGAAGAAGATATAGATGAGGCTGGTCTATGCAGTGCTTTCAAAAGTGGATCTAGAGGTCATTTCCACAATACTGGTTAAGTGAAATAAGGTGGCTCCACAGCAGTTGGCAGTAAGATATTAACTGCACACACAGCAACATAGTTAGGCCTCAAGAGAGGATGCCCAGAGGAGGAAAAAAAGTGAGGAACATTTAAAAGCCAAACTATTGATAAAATTAAGAATATACCAATAAAAGGATGAATGTTGAACACATTAGAACATACCAATGAAGGGTTGAAGAAAGAAGAATTGTGACAATAAAGGGAATATATAAACAAGAAAATAGAACTAGAGAAGGTCCTTTCCTGGATCGATGTGTGTGGACTGTCACCTCCCTAAACTCCAGGTAAAAGCTCCGTAGTACCTGCCCTATGTCTGGGCTTGAGCTTCCTCCTGGATCTTCCACCACACCTGAAAAGGGAAGAGAACTGCTTCTTCCCATTCTCTAGACTATCCATGACACTATTTCATACATAGCTAAAAGAATTTTAATGAACTTAATTACTGACAAAATTGAGAATGTCAAATTTTCATCTTTGTGATATAATTACATAATCCCATAAAATGTAAATGGGAAATAACACCTCTAGGCATATATGTAAAAATTTTCATTTCCTAACATATAAGAAGATAATAATAGCTTCTGCGTTTAGGGGCATTTGAAAATTAAAATGAGATTACATACATAAAGTGCTCACCATATTACCTGGTGCAGGGTAAATCACTCAATATATAGTAGCTACATTAAATAAACTGGCTCCAAAAATTCATTTTAAAGATGATTATTGGGATTCTAAACATATTTTTGCCTAACAAACAATAATAAAAATGCAGATGACTAGATGTTTAGACTGGATGCAAAAGACAATTTAGACCCTTGAGGGACTTGAAGTATAAAATGATAGCGTCCCTACCAACCATTGTTAATTGACTGACGTTTATTTAGAGCCTGCCGTGTACTACTGTAGGTGACCATGTAATTTCCAATATGAGACTGTGTTTGGAGCTCCAGAGGAGGCTTCCCTGACTAGAACATATGTAAGTTATTCTTAAAGTGTGGTGTGAGGACAGGGGCCCCTGCAATCTGTTACTGGTCTGTGATTAGGTAAGAATTGTAATTGAGAGTAAACATTCAGAAAATTTTAAAGCAATTCAATGGAGTAATTTATGCCTTTTGAATGTAATAATTACAAAAAATTGGACTTATATTTTCATCTTATTATTTATATTGTATTGCACAAAAGCTTGGGCCCATAATGAATTGGGGAAAGAGGACACGGCAGGTCCCCTGAGAAAAGGAGATCAGACAGTTTGAGAGGGATGAATCCAAAGTAAATTCCTACCCCAATGACTCTATCACATCACTCAACTTTATTTCTTATGAAGAAAATACCACTATTTTGAAGTTAATGTGTTTATTGAATTTTTTTTTTTTTAAGATTTTATTTATTTATTTGAAAGAGGCACAGGAAGAGAGGGAACACAAGCAGGGAGAGTGGGAGAGGGAGAAGCAGGCTTCCCGATGAGCAGGGAGCCTGATGCAGGGCTCAATCCCAGGACCCTGGGATCATGACCTGAGCTGAAGGCAGATGCTTAACAATTGAGCCACCCAGGTGCCCCTGTTTACAGAATTTTTATCTTGTCTCTCCTTGTATGGGGTAATTTTGAGGAAGGAGGTCTTATCTGCCTTAATACCAGCAATTAGAACAGCGTCCAGCATAGCCTGGAGGCTAAGTTAATTTTAGTTGAATGGATCAGTGGATTGAATTTTAACTGCTGTTGTTATATCAGTGACTACTGTCATCACACCCTGGACAGACATCATAAAAGCCCTTCCAGCTATGGGGAGGTGGTGAAGGCAAAGTGGCTTTCTCCTCCAAACCACAGGATTCAGGATTCAGGTCTGTTACTCCAGAATATCTCCAGAATTTTATGAATAATCAACTTCTTTGAATGGCAAGGCTCTACTTTCTGACCAATTAGCATGCTAATTATAAACCTTTTCTGAACTAAAGATTTCAAACAGACTGTATGTTGTTAACATATTTTAGTTAAATATGTGCTTGTGGTAATAAACTATTTTTTTTAAAGGTTTGCCATTCATTTTCAGACCATTTTCTAATTCAGACCGACCTCCCTTGCCCTATTAGTGTGAATTATAGATTCTTCACTGTCATGGTTAAAAGAGAGTAAGTTAATTTAGAACCCTGGATGACTAAAGCTGGAAGGATATTTTTAGTGATTCTAATGACTGAATCTTGTGGCTTGCTGCAGACAGTATTAGAAGCTTCTATTGGAAGTTACAAAGGGGTGATGAAGAGGCATATGTTGCAATGGTTTCAGGGGAGATGGGAAAGGGATGGGAAATAGAGAAAACTATTTGCCAATTACATAACAGCAAATACCATAGCTGTCCTTACAGAAGGTCAGAAATGCAGCAACTGAAGCTGTCACATAATAGACAATTTGATGATAGTAACTAAGAAAACACAAAAGGCAGCTAATCTCCCCCCTACTGATAAAGCTGTCTCAGGTAGATCAATTTAGTCGCAGTTGTTGTTAGGAAATTGCACTTGTTTGATGTTCCACAAGCAGATCATGTAGTTTCCTAGGAAACATCCTTTTTCACTTAAATCTAATTCTCCCACGATGTGGGATCTGATGAGTCACTCAGCCTGATATTTCTCTCCTTTCCCTCTACCCATTAAAAAGGACCTACCAGCTGGAAATCTACTAAATGAAATGAATTTATTAGTTCTTTTCACCTTGTTCTTCACTTAACTCTTGTGTTTCTTCCTTGCAAATCTAACTGCTTCCCTGATGTGAAGGGCCAGAAATAATGAAGGAGCGGGGTGTGTGATGTGAGCAAGTGTTGAGCACTGGCTTTTTTTTTTTTTCTTTCAATTTCTTGGTTGTTAAACTATATTTCAGCTTCTAGATTTAAATGGAAAGCATTACATGCATAAAGACTTTTTTTTTTGTATTCTGTAATGGAATTCGTTGTCAATTTCATTTAATATCAGATTCCTAGTCACATTTTACAGTTATGTGAGAGAGGGGGGAGGAGAAGGAAAGGAGGGAGAAAGGGAGAAAGAGGAGAAAAGGGAGGGATGGAGGAAGAGAGGGAAACCAAGAGGGAGGGAGAGAGAAGGAAAGAGGGACACAGAGAAGGAGAAGAGGATTAAAGGGAGGAAAGGGAGCAAGAGAGGGAAAGAGATCAGGAGAGAGAGAGGAGAGGAAGGGAAGGAGAGAGGGAAGGGGATGAAAGTAGGGAAAGGGAGAGAGGGACACAGTGAGGGATCCAAGGAGAAGGAGGGAGGGAGAGAGGGAAAGGGAAAAGGGGGAACAGTCAAGTAAAAGAATTTGCACAGATGTACTCATTCCTATCTGAGCCAATTAATAGAAACATTGCCACAAAAATTCTAGAATCTGAAGATAATAAAAATATAATTTTAATTTGTTCATGAAGTGCAAATATATATATATATATATATATATATACATATATATATATATATATATATTCACCATGCCTATGCTGAGTCCACAGTTAATTAAGTTTGCACATTCTAGGCATATTTGTCTCTTTGGTAACTGGGGACATGATATAGACATGAGTGATAGAATTCAGCTGAGACTTAGCATGAATAAAGAATTCTCAGGACAAAGCATCACTGATTCTTAGTTCCAGTGGCAACAGAGCACACCACCTGTGGAAGGGTGACTGCTGACTGTGGGTACTCTCTTCCTGGCCCAGATCCTGAGTTAGGCACATTGTCCTCTCCCCTTTTTGCTACACTCTCATCTTGACCATGTGCCCGGAATTGTGCTAATTACTCTCCTTGTATTTCTCATGTGAGATGAAGTATGGTACTATTACCTCCATTTTACAGATGAGAAAATCAAGTTCTAGAGTTGGTAAATGCTTTGCCCAGCATCATAGCTTAGGGCAGTTGTAGGACTCATCCTCAGCTCATGTGTCTATGGTCATCATCATTAATCTCTACTCTTTTTCTTGTAGGAAAATTTACTGGGTTTCTTCAAGATGAGGAATTGTAGAAGTTATGAAAATACCTATATCTGAGCCATTAAGCCATTAAATTCACAAAAGCTAATAGAAATGTATCACAAGCCTACATGGGGCTCGCTAATTCTACTGAAACAGAAGCATAATCAATATGGTCAGAAACAGTTCTGCAGTAAAATTACCCAAGTCTGTCTTGCATCATGAATCCCCCAGAAAGAGTTTTCCCTCCTGGGATATGAGAAGTAGAGATGATACATTCTCCACCACCTACTATAGTAAAGGCTCCTAATGTTGTCCCTTGTATGGGCATGGAAGGAAGGAGCTATGATAAAAAACACATTTCATTGGATGACTAGGAATAAACTACCTTTGGTAAGAATCATAAGAACTACCTTCTTCCCATTCCAGGCTTCTTAAGAGACATTGATCTAATGAACGTGCCCTATTAAAGAACTCTTGAAAAGCAGTAGTCCAGCTCCAAGACAATGCATCAATTATCTATCACTGCATAATGGACCACCATAGAACTTCAAGAACACACAACAATAACTATGGCTGTGGAGGTCAGCTGACCTAGGCTCAGATGGTCTTGGATAGACTCAGGTGTCTGAAGCTGTCTAGATATCTAGGTTGGGCTGGGTTAGGGAGACTGTCTGTTCATGTGTCTCTCATCCTCCTCCTGGGTCCAGTGGGCTAGACCAGACATGTTCATTTCATCATGATGGCAGAGGGCTCCAGAACACAAGTATAGTACACAAGTTCTGTTAAGGCCAGAGTTAGAATTGACACACATCACTTCTGCTGAGTTCTGTTGGCCAAGTGAAGTATAACAGAACCCACAAGCTGTGTGCCCTGCTCCCCAGACTGCAAAGAGCCCTGCAAAGCTAATGGCAAAATATGTGGGTACAGAGAGAATGAGGAGCCAGCTTTAAAATTCTACACCAGACACTACTAGTGTAAAATTGGTAATTTAGTATAACCTGATTTTTAGTTTTCCCTTTTTGTTAAACTGCATTATTCCTGCTTCATGGAGTCCTTGTGAGAACTGAATGAAGAAAAGCATCTGGAATTCACCTCCAATATGAAAATGAAAAAGTAGCTGACCCAGGGCTCCACAAAGGTCTATCCTTTTTCATATTTTCTAACACACTCACTCATTCACCCACTCATTTCCCTTCTGTGTTCCCATTTCAGAAATATTCTCTTTTGATGTTCAGTTTTTCCTGAGGTTGGGAGACTCAATTACAAGACTATCCCCTTTCTTTCTTTCCATCTATCTTTCTTTCTTCCTTCCTTCCTTTCTTTCTTTCTTTCTCTTTTTCTTTCTTTCTTTCTTTCTTTCTTTCTTTCTTTCTTTCTTTCTTTCTTTCTTTCTTTTCTTTCTTTCTTTCTTTCTTTCTTTCTTTCTTTCTTTCTTTCTTCCTTTTTGCCTCATTTTAGACCCTTGTATGCTACCATATGACAATTAAAACTATACAAGCAGTTTTTTTCCAGGAGGCACAGATGTTGTTTGTTTCATTTGAGAACCCAAGTCCTTATTGGTCTTACTTTTAAGGTCCATTTCTCAGGAAACATTTCATTCACAGAACAATAAAGAACAGCAAATGACATTATTAATATCTAAAGACTCATTAAATTCTACTCAGTGCTAAAATGTTCCAAACTCTCTGGAGAATTCTGAGTATAAATGTGCATTTAACTTACCTTTAAATTGCAGCATTTTGTTAGAGATGGGATCAGATTTTGGTCAGCAAATGTTATATAACAGCTGCTTCCAGAGGGCTGCTGTCTGTTCCCATTTCCTTTGGATGTTTGAATTTGTAACGGCAGGAAGAAGTCTTTTCTTGTGTGTAAGATTGTCTGTACTAACTTTAGGCTCAGGACAAGTTCTCTTCTTGTTTTTGTGGACAAGTCTCTGTGTCTTAAACACCAGTGAAAATGTTGTAAACCCTTCTGCAATCTGTCAATGACAACTTCTGTCATTGAAGATGCAAAAGATTAAGTCAGAAAGAATAAGTTCAGTGCTTCTTTTGAAAGACTAGCTAGGGCATCCTATGACCTGATTGCATCTGGAGGAGTTGCTTTCCTAAAGTTAAGTTGTGTGAGTGGATTCAGATGTACTTTGCAGTGTGGGGCTGACCTGGTTGTGTTGGAGGAAGGCCAGTAGGAGACAGCAGATTTTGTGTGGCTCACAAAACCACTAAGGCACCCAGTTGGGGCCTTAGGAATGTAAAGTAGGAGCTATCCCTGGGCCTCAGTTGTTAGGTGGGTAGAACATTGTAATGGGAAATAAGAGACAGGTGTCTGCAGATTCAGAAGTTTGTAGTAAAAGGGTAAACTTATACTGGGGAACAAGTTAGGGACCTGGCTCAAACACCGGGCCAAAACACAGTTACTCTACCTGGAATACAAGGTTAAGACTAGAATAACTGTGTCATCACATGGTTTTGATCCTGAGTTGAACTTCTCTGACCCTCAACCGATCACACACTGATAGGGTAAAAACAGCTCTGCATTCCAGTGACTTCCTTGCATCCATTTCACTCCTGATTCAGAGCATGTAGAACCATTACTTGCTAGTACTGAGACCAAACTGAGGAGTGATCTGGGGGCCGGTTTCCAACCTTAGAACTTCGTATATCTGACAGGGCATCAGAATAAAACAGGAAATGAGAATTTCAAAGATCACTTAATTTGGTGACTGCAGGAATGAGGTTCAGAGCACAAGGGATGCTGACATTCCCAGGGACTAGCCAAAGTGGAAAACAGCTAGTGGTAACAGCAACTCACAGAGCTGGAGCTGAGAAATTGGGACCACCTGATGTAAATGTCATTCTAGAGGTGCCAGGATCTTACTGCAACTGAGACACGCAGGTGTGGGGAGAGCTTGGGCTTAAGTCCATGATTCCTCCTGTCCCAAACTCCTGCTGAAACCTCCCACTGGTAGACCCTGTCAGAATCCAGGGGGTGAGGGGCTCCCAGCCATGTAAAGGATTGGACCTTCCGGGCTTTAAGACTGGCAGAGAAGCTAGTGGGTTGGAGTGAGAGAGGATAAGTGTGGATGATGTCAACATCTGTGATGTGATCACGGTCACTGGAAAATATTCGTTGTATCAGTTCTGACTTCTCTTCTTCAAATCAGTTACCCTCATTGCCTTTTACTGTCTCCTGCTTATCAAAGCTGAGGCCTCAGAGATTAAATATTTTATAAATATTCATATCACTTTAATAATTTCTCAGCATAGGATCTCAGAGATTTGTTGTTTACGTTGCAAAAACAAAAAGAAAACCAAAGCCCAAAGCCCAAATGTGTGTGTACTGACATGTAGTATGATTTCTGTGGCATGAAGAAGGAGGCTCCAAAAGCCTGCAGGAGCTGAAGCCCATCTGTTTCCCAGGAGTGAAATGGTAGCAAGGTCTGATACTTACCTTAGAGAATCCATTGTCTGTCAACATATCTCTGTGCTTCCATCAGACTCCACAATTGCCATGGGACCAATTACATGTCCATATTCACTGGCCACCTAATGGGTCCCAGGCACTGCACTAAGTGCTTAGCAGGGATATAGTGGCACATAAGATACCACGGAATTGGACACATTAGTCCATTTAAGGACCTGCTTAAATTGCATGCAATCGGCACAGTGCTGGCAATCCAATGATGGTATTTTGCCTATTTTTATAATAGTAGAGAAGCTAGAGTTTACTAATTGGCTTCAGTAATTGCCTTTCTATATATCATTTTTCAGCTCTTACTTTTCATCATCTCTTCCGTCCCACCCCACCCATGTGCCTTCCCACAGTGGTGAGAGCTGAGTCGCAGGAGCAGATCTGCAGATGGGGTTGCTGCCTGACACAAGGGATTTGAGATATTCCTTTTGCTGGAGACACATTGGTCCTCTGGTCATAATGCTGCATAGCTAATCACCAAGCATCTCCATGTATCTGGCATGGAAACAAGTAAATTATACACATAATCTCCTTTGATTTGTTCCTCTGCATGACATTTATTTGCACACATGAGTTCTTTGCTTATTTGCTGCTGCCATCAAAATGATTAATGTTGCAAAACTAACAAAAAGCAAAGCATTCTGATTTCTAACTTCGATAGCACTTAGTCTGTTCAGGTCTATGTAATTTTCATTTGTTTAAAATCAAGTAAAAATGGCTAAGTAGGGGAAAAGCCCTTGGAAAGGGAAAATATCACATGGCACATGCTAGACTAACCTTGAACAAGTTTCATGAGCATGAATAACAGTGATCACAGCAGCCTGAAAACATTGCCTGAACACTTGCCATCTGCCCCTGTCTTGTTACCCTGAAGCAGATCTCTGAAGGGACTGCATTCCCTTTTCCTTCTGGACTGAACCTTGTATGTCTGAATGCACCTCTTATTTTCTTCCTGCTACTTGTTTTATGCACCTTTAACCAATCTTGGCTTTGGGGAGGGTTTTCTCAGTAACTCTGGGAAGTGTCACCTTTGGTTGCAGAAGCTTAGAGTTTAAGAGTCAAGAGGCAGTTGGGAGATCATCTAGTTTATCTTCCTCATCTCACCTCCTAAGAACCCACAGTCTAGAATACAGAAATAGAAATTTCCATGGTGATGGGAATTTTCTGTATCTGTACTGTTTGACATGGTAACCACTAGCCACATGGAGCTATTGTGCACTTGAAATGTGGCTAGTGTGACCGAGGAACTGAATTCTAAACTTAATATTTAACTCCACTATTAATTTAAATGCAAATAGACATATATGAATAGAGGCTGCCATATTGGAAAGTCTAGAAAGTTCCTTTGATTTGCTCACTGTCACACAGTTTTTAAGTGGAAGGAAGCACCTGTTTGCTCTGGGCTTTGCCTCACTTCAGGGATCTTTACTGCCTTTCAGATACTGGAGAAAATCAACAAACTAAGAACAGAACACATTATTAAGATTACAGAAAAGAAACATCGGCTGCTTCAGCAATGACAAAGCAAAATGGGAGCTGTCAGAATCTAGTAGTGGGAGAGGAAGAGGAGTGCAGTAATATTACTATCTTATAATATGGATATTCGAGACATGATGTTCAAAATGATGAAAAGAAAAAGAAGTTTCAGTGTATTTTTAAAATTTTAGAAGGACAGATGAAATGGAAGCTAAAATATTTATAGAACCATAAAAATTAGGAGGTGGTGGCAGAAGGGAACAGAAAAGACAAGTTGAAATAAGTATAAAAATGCTAAACGTATCTTGAGCAGGAAGCTAATAGACAAGGTCCTAAAATGGACATATTAAAGATCAACATAAGTGTAAACAATCATGAAACATCTATGAGAAGAAGAGGTTAAAGCTATTGTCTTTGTAGAGTGGGGCAATGAGCTGGAAGAGATGGATAGATACACAGGGAGTTAATACTTCTCAGCATTTTATTATTTTTGGCTATGTTTCTGCTTTTTATTTTTTTTATTTTTTAAAAAGATTTTATTTATTTATTTGACAGAGAGAGAGATCACAAATAGGCAGACAGACAGGCAGAGAGAGGGGGAAACAGGCTCCCTACTGAGCAGAGAGCCTGGATGTGGATGCAGGCTGGATCCCAGGACCCTGAGATCATGACCCGAGCTGAAGACAGAGGCTTAACCCCCTGAGACACCCAGGCACCCCTCTGCTTTTTATTTTTTTAAATAAATAAAACAGCAATTTCTACAAGTTTTGTGGGTTTGAAATTAGGGTAGAGAATAAACTTATCAGAAATATATATTCTTTTAAATGAAGGAATACTCAACAACACATAAGGCACAATTAAGTCAATCACTGCCTTTCCCCATGTATTTAGCCAAATACACAAAGATATTTACCCACAGAATCATTTATATTTGTCTCATATATAAAACCAGTAATTTTGTCTGGCAATCTTACTCTTAGGCTGCATTAAGTTAGATCTTATAAATAATTATTCAGTGCAGTCAAAATAAGAAAAATTAGGCCAGATATTGCACAAATTCAAATACAGATCATAACACACTTGAGTCAAAGAACAACAAACCTAAATGCAGATGTGATGTTGCCTATTAGAGTACCCCAGGGAAGAATGTTCTTGTACACTGTCCAGCCTGGCTGCTCATCACACAAGCTGAGATTGAGTTAGGTAGAGCCAAGAAAGAGTTCACTTATGAGAATTAGTAGAAACACGGCAGAAATGCCCTGGCTATGGCAATTGAAGTCCATTTTTGAGCTAGACATTGAGACTCATGGACATCTGTCTATAGATAAGGGTTGAGGATGGGCAGTTGAGCTGCTGCGGAGTTACTGTACAGACACTGAAGGGCCAGTCTCAGAGCGGGGTGAGTCTGCAGTTCCTAAGAGGTCATGGCCAGCTGAGCATATAGTTCATGGGCTGGGAGAAGACCTGTTGGGCCAAATTGAGGACTGGGCCCCAACCAACCAATAGGCATATAGAAAGAACTTACCCAGCACAGTCACCCTGATAAATCCATCCCTGCTTTGCAGAAGGTTGCCCTCCAAGTTCACACTTGAGAAAAGATAAATTAGGCACAAATGTGGTATAGTATAATATGACACCTTGGGCAATAACCACCTAACCTCCTAACCATGGTCAGATAGGACTCTAGTTCAGTGATGGGTTTATTCTTACATGTGCCTTGTACTTACTGAGCTTTAGCATCTCCATTTTCAAACCTCAGTTCCTAAAATTTCATACAGTTATGTCACATTCTTGAATATGATCCATACATTAAACCTCCTGAAAAGCCATTGTACATCTGTAATCTAAAATGGTGTAAGATTATCTCCATCCAGGCCTTACTAGGACTAAGGAAGCAACATAAAATAAAATAAAATAAAATAAAATTAATATAAAATAAAAAATAATAAAATAAAATAAAATAAAACAATTCCTTCCACACTATAAAGGAATTCTGGAGGCACTCTAGTCCATAGTTTCTTTATGCCTGATGGGCATAGTAAGAGAAATATTCATCACCAGGGTTTTACCTTCCCTACCTGAATCAATGACAGGCTTCCAATATCACCAACTCTGCATGCAGTACTTTCATGCAGTGGACATTTTTCTGGGTCTCCAACACCTGATTCTTGTCAAAAATTCCGAAAGGAGCTATAAACTAGCTTACATTGCCAATGGACAATAAAGTGTCAAGACCTCCCCACTCTCATCAGTCTCATCAGTTTCTGTAGAACTTTTCTATTGAGTGTGGATCTTCCCTCCAGAACCCCCGTTGCTTTTATTTTAGGCTGGTTGCTCTTGCATGATGCCAAGGACTACTTCAGGTGATCTACTTACTTCAAAACTGGTTACACAAAAATTCATATCACTGTCTTGGTCTCCACAAGCTGCCATAAAAAAATACCTTAAACAACACATTTCTTTCTTTCTTTCTTTCTTTCTTTCTTTCTTTCTTTCTTTCTTT
>NW_022631014.1:21703592-21765480 GCF_010015895.1 Lontra canadensis | reverse complement strand
TTTCTTTCTTTCTTTCTTTCTTTCTTTCTTTCTTTCTTTCTTTCTTTCTTTCTTTCTTTTCTTTCTTTCTTTTTTTTTTTTTTACAGTCAGGCAGCTGGAAAATCCAAGGTCAAGGTGTTAACTGATCAACTCCTGGTGAAGGCTCTTTTCCTGGCTTGAGTACAGTCACCTCACAATGTCTTCACATGTCTTTCCTCAGTGATATGGAGGAAGAGGGAGATAGCTCTTTCTCTTTCTTGTCTTATAAGACCACTAGGGACATAATGAGGTCCCACCCTCATGGCCTAATCTAACACTAATCACCATCTAATCACCTTCATATCCAAACACCATCACACTGAGGATTAGAGCTTCAATATATGAATTTGTGGGGGCAAACATTCAATCTACAGCAATCCACTCTTGCCCCTTATGTCTTTCTCACATGCAAAATACATTTATTTATTCCATCTTCATACCCTCAAAGTTTTCACTCATTCCAACATTAACTGTAAAGTCCAACGTTTAAAAATCTCATCTAAATCAGATATGAGAGACTGGAGGAATAACTTATCCTGAGGCAAAACTCCTCTCCAGCTGTGAATCTGTCAAATAAGACAAGTTTTGTGCTTCTAAAATACAATGGTGGGGCAGGCATAGGATAGATATCCCATTCCAACAAGGAAAAATAAGAAAGAAGTAAAGGGTGAAAGTGCCCCAAGAAAGTAAGAAACCTAACAAGGCAAATTCTAAGTGATCTGTGGTTCAATGCTCTGTCTTCCAGGCACACTGGGGTGGTTGTCCCATCTTCTCTAACCACAGAGGTGGTGGTTCCATCATCAGACCCTCTGGGTTGCTAGTCTAGCCCTTACAGCTTTGCCAGGTAGCAGAAGGCTTTGTGACTTTGACCAGGTCCATTTCCAAGGTTCTAGGCAGCAGCCAGGGCAGCAGAGGTAGTCATGATCACTTCTGAATCACTTAGAGGATGATTCTTCCCTTTTCTTGAAGAAGAATGCATGTTCACAGACCAAATAGCTGTATGACCCAGTCGTGCATGATTAAAGAAGTTCAGCAAGCCTTCCTTCATTTGGTATTGCTTTTTCTGTCCCTTTTAGTACCAGATGGCAGTGTGTTGCTTGCATAAGCCCATCTTTATTCCTGGCATCTGCTGAGATGGCTGCTTCAGTCCGAGAGTGGTGCCTATGATCTCTTTATCAAATGACTATTCAGTCATACCCATGGTCTTCATTTCAGAACAA
Organism: Lontra canadensis; assembly: GCF_010015895.1. Classification (NCBI taxonomy): domain Eukaryota; kingdom Metazoa; phylum Chordata; class Mammalia; order Carnivora; family Mustelidae; genus Lontra; species Lontra canadensis. The sequence goes on along the minus strand of NW_022631014.1, from coordinate 21,764,241 downwards.
GCTTTCTTATCTTTTGCAACATGGATCTGCTTATAATTTTTCCAATAGTCAAGTTCCAGTCCCTCACCATGTCTTCACATGGTCTTTCTTCAGTGATGTGGAGGAGGAGGGAGATAGCTTTTTCCCTTCCTTGTCTTATAGTACCACTACGGACATAATGAGGTGCCACCCATTAGTGATACCTTCAATGCCTTGCTGAGAAACCTCCTCTGCTAAATATCCATCACTTAAAAGTTCCATCTTCCACAAAACACTAGAACACATTTCAGCCAAGTCCTTTATTATTTTGTCCCCAATAATACAGTTTCCATTTCCATCTGGGATCTCACTACGATTGTCTTTAGCTTCCATATGTCTACCACGTACCTCAAAACACTTCCAGCCGTTGCCTATTACCCAGTTCTTAAGTCAATTTCACATGAATAGGTATTTTTTATGCAGCACCCACTTCTCAGTACCAAAATCTGACTCAGTTGCTCAGGATGCCATAACAAAATGCCATCTATTTTGAAGGCTGGGAAGTCCAAGGTCAAAGTGCCAGCTGATTCCGTGTCTGGTAACCCAATTATCACCAAGAGGCTCCACTTCCAATTTTGGGGTTTAGGGCTTCAACATGTGAATTTGGGGGAGACACAAGCATTCAGTTTTTAGCAACTCCTTAACATAAATGTGAGTATATTATTTGCTCACACACCTGACTGTCTAAGGATGGATACAGAGCATATTTCCTTGCTTTATTATCCAACCCTCTGATTAGGCTAATTTATTCCTCTTCATTTGTTTTCTTCCAGCCTCTCTTAGTATGAGAGTTTGAACTTGGATCCTACCATCCACAGAAGATGTCAGCATGCATCTTGGTGTATATAATAAAATTTGTGAATATACTCACTCTTCTAATGTTCCTTCTCCAGAGTATCTTCCACCTCGAAATCAGTACTTACATTTTTTTTTCTTCCACTTCGGTTGCATCTTTTGGCCAGTGCAAAGTTTTCCTTAGTTCACAAAGACATGTTACCATATCAGAACTCAAACATGCTTGACAGTTGTGTGGTACTGCTATTGGAGTGGCTATGGAGGCAGCCAGCCACTAAGTTCATATTAATTTTAAATCTTGGGTTTTGTATTAGCTCTCAATCTGTTTATTGTAGTTTCCAGTGCTCTATGTTGTTTGCTTAACGTTTGGCATTCTGACTTTAGTAATTTGACTGTTCGGAGGTCAGCCTGACCTGGGTACAAAGCAATCTGACAGTCTCATTTCTTTCATGCCACCTGAGGCGTCCTCTGAGCTGCAGCTGGGGGAAATTCAGCACTAAATTGTCTTTGTAATTGTTGATGTGTTTAAGACTTGCAATGTACATCTTCAAAATCAGACAAGAGAGGTTTCCAGCTGGCTAGGCTTCAACAGAGTAATTCAAAACTTAAGTTGTGGACCTATGGCAAAATAGATTCTATGTCTTCTTGCTGGTTAAAGAGAAATATGAGAAAGTGTTGGGTGGTTTCCTTAAAATTTAGATGGGAAGGATTCAGATGAAAGAGGGAAGGCAGAAGAGATGGGCAAGGAGAGAAAAAGCAAATTTTTTTATACACGCCCATTTTCTTATTACTATAAAAGATATGGAGGCTTTCTTTTCTTTTACTATTGCATCTGCCTCTGATGTTAATCATGGTTTGAAATTAACTGTTGGTTACTGAGGATTAGGGGATACTGATACACTTTATCTTTGTCATTAATATCAGTGACATTGTCATAAGATGTGGATGGACTTAAAAGAGTATACATAGTTCGGGAGGTTTTATGGGAAGTTTTTAAAGTGTGGGACAACTTGAAGTCAAGTCAAAAGTTTGCAATTAATGATGGTGTGTAAATTGTTTAAGCTTCCAGGGCCTTAGTATCCACATTTGCCAATAAAGGTTGACGAAATGAAGCCCAAGACTCCCAGAAGTTCTAACAGAAGTATGCTATGCTGTGCTACTCTATATTACGCTCTCCTGTACTGTTCCCCAGGGTTCTTCAAGTCATTCATAGATGGGGAAATACTATAATTTATCATCCAAACCAGGACACTTTCGATATCCCTCAAAGTCAATGAAATATCGCTTTGTAAAAGAATTGACCTTTTAAAGTGTTTGAAAGATCACAGAGGGAGACGGGATGCAATTTCATTAAGGATTTTGATGGAATGTAGAAATAAAAATTCCACTGTTAATAAAGAATGCTGTGATTGCATGTATGTTAGCACATCTGCTCCCAAGCCCTAACTTTTGGGAGCCATGCCTGGAGTGACCAGTAAAGGGACTCCTTTGCTAAGAGCTCACCTTAATGATTCCTCCTTCTACCCACCCAGAGTCAGGAATCTCTCCCTGGGCTCCCACAGCATCCACACAAACTTCTAGCCCAGTGTCCAGTGTGCTGTGTTCTAATTGTTGGTTTACCTGCCTCTCTCTTCCATGAGATTGAGCACAGAACCTGGCTCTTTCATCTCTGTTGCCCATGGACATGGGCATCAGGGTTGAGACTAAAGAGAGCTATGTAAGGCACCCAGGAAAAGAAGCATGTGCATCAGTGAGGAGCTAGCACTTACATGGACCTGAGTGTATCTTGTACTCTACCTGCCTTGCTTGTCTCAGTCTAGTCTAGGTCCTGATGGGTAGAGTGCCTGGCACATCATAAGTCTCTAAGAAAGCCAGTGACATCTGGAAGTACTGAACTTTGGAGTCAGGCTTGTTTCTAAGTGTAGGTTCTATTATGTAGGTAAGGTGAGGCCAGCAAATCGGAAGATGATTGTCATTGGAAAGATGGCTCGTTATACACAGCCCTCAAGGGAGGGTACACCATGCCATGCAGGGAAGCATTAAGGTTGATTGGGACGCAGAGAGAACTAGGGGAATACGTAGGTAAAAGCTTTTATTGTCTAGTTCTGGGGTGATTAGGTGGGAGGACAGTGGCCTACATTGTGAGAGCCTGATAGATGAATTGGCTGGGTTATAAGTTCTAGATTGGTTGGTTTGCATAGGCCAGTCCTTTACTGTCTCTAATAATTGGCTAACTCTTGGTGGGGAAATCCCTTTAAGTCTGCAAGGCCCCAAGATGTCAAAGCATTAGAATAAAAAGACATGTTTAACACAAGTTTTCTTGAGTTTGAATATGTGCTATCATATATAAGTCTCACAGCCCTGTGCATCTGTCTCAGAATACAGGGGTGCTAATAATGCAGCAACCTTACTGGGTTGTTATGAGGATTAAACCAAACAGCCTGGTACATAGCAGGTGCTCAAGAAATGATAGACATTAGTCAATATACACAGAGTATCTATAACAGGGCATATACATTTATACACATGTGATTAGATGAGTCTTGGGCAAGGTATACCTCAATTTTATGGAGGGAGAGCTTCACTGCTGCTTTGAAAACGACCTCCATTGTTGGCCACCTTTTTGAATAATATTCCATATAATTCTGCAAAATAGCCTAAGTGCTCCTGGAAACCTGAGTCTGTCTTGCGGCTTCTGCAATTTCTTGCTTTGAACAAGGCTAAAAATAATCCAAGTACCTTCCTTCCCTAGGGGACAATGGTGCTGCAGACTTCACAGGGGAAGCAGGAGATATAGTGGATGGTGTTTGTGTATTCCAAAGAAAGTTTATGGAACTCTCCAAAACTTCAAAAAGAAGTTATTGTTGGCTGCTTTGCAAGTTTCCGAGGAAGCTCTTTTTAGGCTGATACAGCGACAGCAAGAGTGTCTTCTGACACCAAACAGGAATTTTTACAGGCACTGGAGAATGTTAGAGAGGCCCTAAATATGGCATCTGGAAACAGCAGTGGACAAAGGATAAGTTTTATGGTCAAGCATTAGCTTTCACTTGCTAATGTTTAGAGATCAGGTGATATAGAGCCATTAACTTCAGACCTTTGTTCCCCACACCAGGTATGATATCAGTGGATCAAAAAGAAATCACAAATGATGTGTTGTAGGAACCTTGAAGGAGAATTACTGTGTTTTCGGCAGAGACAAACATAGCAGCTTTCTCTGGGGACTACTGCTATTCTCATGCTGTCATTCAGTGTGAAATAGGATCCTGATCAGGAATCCTGTGACACTGAGAAGCTTTCCCTGGGGCCTCCTTCAGGGGCTGGAGTGGGTCTTTGCCAGGCAACGTTAGTGGGCTGACACTCCTTAAACTGAGCCTAAATATAAAGAAAGATACTAGAGGGTGGGCAGCATAAACATGCTCTTAACTTCTCTCATTATAAGAGTTAAAAATGTCTTTGGAATCTACCATTTCATTCCTTCCTGGACCAAGAAATACCAATGTATTTTGGAACAATTACAGCGAGCCCATATACCATGGTGCTCTTAATATACAAAAGCAATGTTATTAAATGTTAAGTAGTCTTTTCACTCTTTTCAGTTATTTTTGTGTATTTCTTTTAAGAAATAGCTAAGGTAACATTTAATGTAACTTTTGCATCATAGAAATTTATTGACAGAATATGTTATAGCTCTGACCTTTGGAAAATTACTTTCCTTATGAGATAATTTATAACCTGCAGAAGATATTTGGTGTGTTAACGTTTTCCTTCTATCCTCTTACTCTGTTACTGGTTCTTTTTATTGCATTAAGTAGACCCAGTACACAGCTAAGCTTCTAGAATTAAGACAGTTATATATTTTCCAAATAGCTTCTTTGGGGTATACTGAGATAGGGTACTGGGCCATGCCCACTGTGAACCTTATTAACCTTGTGCCGTTCAATGAAAGTTCTTAATTCAGGTAAAGAGGCAAGAGGAGGGAGAGAGAAAATAAGATTTTTTGTTTGGCTGAGTATTTACGGAATGCCATGCATGTTACAGGCCTTTAATATATTTTCATAGATGATCTTCATAATAACCCTCCGAGGTAGGCATTATTGTAATCTCCATTTTCAGATGAAGACATTGAAGCACAGAGATGTTAAGTAAATTGTCCAAGGTTACAACTAACTGAGTCGGTCAGGAATCCAACCTAATTCAGATAAAACTATTCAATTATTTTCCTTATCAAATTACTCAACTAAATAGTTATTAAAATCAAATGGCACTAAAAGAACTTAAAAATCTTTCCGCATCCAGACCTGCTCTACAGAGGCATACGTTTTTTGCATTTGTAAAAAACTTTTTCCTGATATGTATCTCTGTATTTCTTTTTTTTTCCAAAAAATATTAACATTATTTTGTTAAAATTGATTAAAATGAAAAATAAGTAAAATTATTCTAAATAATTAAAATTCATACCTTTTCCTCTGATATTTTATTAATTTTTTATTGTTACAAACTAGATCTTTATTGGACTTTTTGTTTTAATTTAAATTTCACTTGATTAACATACTGTGTAATATTGGTTTCTGGAGTAGAATTCAGGGATTCATCACTTACTTACAACATCCAGTGTGCATCACAAAAAGTGCCCTCCTTAATACTCACCTCCCACCTACCCCATTCTTTCACCCAGCTCCCTCCATGAACCCCCAGTTGTTCTCTAACATTTATCTTATATATCTTATGGTTTATTTACCTCTCTACCTTCTCCCCCTTCCCATGTGTTCATCTGTTTTCTTTCTTACATTTCACATAGAAGTGAGATCATATGGCATTTGTCTTTCTTTGACTGACTTATTTCACTTAGCATAATATACTCTAGCTCCATCCATGTTGTTGCAAATAGCAAGGTTTCATTTTTTCATGGCTGAGCAATGTTCCAGTGTGTGTGTGTGTGTGTGTGTGTGTGAGTGTGTACAAACATACCACCTCTTCTTTATCCATGTATCAGTTGATCGACATTGGACATTTGGGCTCTCTCAATAGTGTGGCTATTGTTGATAATGCTACCATAAACATTGGGGTGCATGTACCCCTTCAAATTATTTTTTTATCCTTTGGGTACCTATTTTTTTATCCTTTGGGTACCTTTGGGTACCTAGTAATGAAGGGTAGGGTAGATCTATTTTTAACTTTTTTGAGGAAACTCCGTATTGTTCTCCAGAGTGGCTGCATCAGTTTGCATTTCCACCAATGGCTCAAGAGGGTTCCCCTTTCTCCTCAACCTTGCCAACACCTATTTTGTGTGTGTGTGTGTGTGTGTGTATGTGTGTGTGTGTGTGTGTGTGTGTGTGTATGTGTTAGTTTAAGTCATTCTGACAGGTCTGAGGTGGTATCTCATCATGGTTTTGATTTGTATTTCCCTGACGATGAGTGATATTGAGCAACTTCTCATGTATCTGTTAGCCTTCTGGATGTCTTCTTTGGGAAAGTGTCTATTCATGTCTTCTGCCCATTTCTAAACTGGATTATTTATTTTTTGGGGGTATTGAGTTTGATAAGCTCTTTATAGATTTCAGATACTAACTCTTTAGCAGATATGTCATACACAAATATCTTCTCCCATTCCATAGGCTGTCTTTTAGTTTTATTGACTGTTTCCTTCTCTGTGCAGAAGCTTTTTATCCTGATGAAGTGCCAACAGTTCATTTTTGCTTTTTGCTTTTGTTTCCTTTGCCTCTGGTGATGACATGTCTAGCAAGAAGTTGCAATGGCTGAGGTCAAAGAGGTTTCTGCCTGTGTTGTCCTCTAGTATTTTGATGGATTCCTGTTTCATATTTAGGTCTTTCATCCATTTTGAATTTATTTTTGTGTATGGTCTAAGAAAATGGAATGATTTCATTCTTTTACATGTTGCTGTCCAGTTTTCCTAACACCATTTGTTGAAGAAACTTTTTCATTGGATAGTCTTTCCTGCTTTGTCAAAGAGTAGTAGACCATATAGTTGTGGGTCCAATTCTGGGTTCTCTATTCTATTCCATTGATTTGTGGTCTATTTTTGCATCAGTATCATAGTGTCTTGATAATTACAGCTTGAAATCCAGATTTGTAATGCCTCCAGTTTTTCTTAATTTCTAAGGATTGCTTTGGTTATTTGAGATCTTTTGTGTTTCCATAAAAATTTTAGGATTGTTTGTTCTAGCTCTGTGGACAAAGCTGGTGTTATTTTGATAGTAATTGCAATAAATGTGTAGATTGTTGTGGGTAGTATAGACATTTTAACACTGCTTGTTCTTCCAATCCATGAGCATAGAATGCTTTTCCATTTATTTGTGTCCTCTTCAATTTCTTTCATAAGTGTTGAATAGTTTTCAGAGTATGAATCTTTTTTTCTTTTTTAAGATTTTATTTCTTTGATAGAAAGAGAGAGGTCACAAGTAGGCAGAGAGGCAGGTGTGGGGTGGGGAGGGAAGCAGGCTCCCTGCTGAGGAGAGAGCCTGATACAGGGCTCGATCCCAGGACCCCAACATCATGACCTGAACCAAAGGCAGAGGCTTAACCCACTGAGCCACCCAGGTGCCCCCAGAGTATGAATCTTTTACCTCTTCCATTAGGTTTATTCCTTGGTATTATATTGTTTTTGGTGTAATTGCAAATGGGATTGTTTCCTTGTTTTCTTCTTCTGGTGTATAGAAATATAACAGATTTCTGCATATTCGTTTTATATCTTACAATATTGCTGAATTCATGAATTAGTTCTAGTATTTTTATGGTGGAGTCTTTCAGGTTTTCTACATAGAGTATCATGTCATCTGCAAATAGTGAAAGTTTGACTTCTTCCTTGATGATTTGGTTGCATTTTATTTGTTTTTCTTGTCTGATAGCTGAGGCTAAAACCTCCAGTACTTTATTAAATAGTAATGGTGAGAGTGGACATACCTGTTTTGTTCCTGACTGTAGGGAAAAGGCTCTCACTTTTTCCCTATTGAGGGTGATATTAGCTGTGGGTCTTTCATATATGGCCTTTATGATGTTGAGATATGCTCCATATATCCCTATTTTGTTGAGTATTTTTATAAAGAAAAGATGCTGGATTTTGTCAAATGCCTTTTCTGCATCTATTGAGAAGATAATATTGTTCTTATCCTTTCTTTTATTAATGTGGTGTATCATGGTGATTGATTTGTGGATGTTGAACCACCCTTGAAACCCAAGAATAAATCTCAGTTAATTGTGGTGAATAATCCTTTTCAAGTACTGTTGAATCAGATTAGCTGGTATCTTGCTGAGAAATTTTGCATTCATGTTCATCAAGGATATTGGTTTGTAATTCTCCTTTTTAGTGGGATCTTTGGTTTTGGGAACGTCATAATACTGTCCTCGTAGAATGAGTTTGGAAGGTTTCCTTCAACTTCTATTTTTTGGAACAGTTTCAGAAGAATAGGTATTAATTCTTCTTTAAATGTTTGCTAGAATTCCCCTGGGAAGCCATCCGGCCATGGACTCTTGTTTGTTGGAAGATTTTTGATTATTGCTTCAATTTCTTTGCTGATTATGGGTCTGTCCAGATTTTCTATTTCTTCCTGTTTCAGTTTCTGTAGTTTGTATGTTCCTAGGAAATTACCCATGTCTTCCAGTTTGCCTAATTTGTTGGCATATAATTGCTTATAATATTCTCTTATAATTTTATTTCTATAATATTGGTTGTGATCTCACCTTTTTCATTCATTTATTTATTTCATTTATTTGGTTCCTTTCTCTCTCTCTCTCTATTATTATTATTATTATTTTATTTATTTATTTATTTATTTATTTATTTATTGATAAGTCTGGCTAGGAGTTTATCAACTTTCTTAATTCTTTCAAACAACCAGCTTCTCATTTTGTTGATCTCTTCTACCAATTTTTTATTTCTATATCACTGATTTCTGTTCTAATCTTTATTATTTCCCTTCCCCTGATGGATTTAGGCTTTATTTGCTCTTCTTTTTCCTGTTCCTTTAGATGTAAGGCTAGGTTGTGTATTTGAGACTTTTCTTCCTTCTTGATGTAGGCCTGTACTGCAATATACTTCCCTCTTAGAACTTCCTTTGTTCCATCCCAAAGGTTTTGGAGTGTCGTGTTTTCATTTTCACTTGCTTCCATGTATTTTTAAAAATTTCTTCTTTAATTTCCTGGTTAACCCATTCATGTTTTTTGACCTCCATGTATTTGACATCTTTCCAAATATTTTCTTGTGGTTGACTTCAAGTTTTATAGTCTTGCAGTCCAAAAATATGCATGGTATGATTCAATCTTTTTGTACTTTGTTGAGGTCTGATTTGTGACCCAGTATATGATCTATTCTGGGGAATGTTTCAGATGCACTCAAAAAGAATGTGTATTCTGCTTTTTCAGAATGAAATGCTCTGAATGTATCTACTAAGTCCATCTGGTCCAGTGTGTCATTCAATACCATTGTTTCCTTATTGATTTTCTGCTTAGATCATCTGTCTGTTGCTGTAAAAGGGGTGTTAAAGCCCCTTACTATTATTGTATTACTATCAATATGTCTTTTTATGTTTATTACTACTTGACTTATATATTTGGGTGTTCCCAAGTTAGGGGCATAAATATTTATAATTGTTAGATCTTCTTGATGTATAGACCCCTTAATTATGATATAATGCCCTTCTTCCTCTCTTGTTACAGTCTTTGTTTTAAAATCTAGCTTTTTGGATACAAGTATGGCTACTCTGGCTTTCTTTTCACATCCTTTTGTGTGATAGAAGGCTCTCCATCTCCTCAATTACAATCTGCAGGTGTCCTTAGGTCTAAAATGATTCTCTTATAGGTAGCGTATAGATGGATTTTTTTTTAAGCTATTCTGTTACCCTATGTCTTTTGATTGGATTATTTAATCCATTTACATTCAGGGTGATTATTGAATTTAGTGTCAGTGTATTATCTGTAGAGTTGTTGTTTCTGGTGATGCATGCTTTCTGATTTTTTCTAACCTTTTTGCTTGAGGTCTTTTTTTTTTTTTTTTCATGCTCAGAGATTCCCCCTTAATATTTGTTACAGGGCTGATTTAGTGGTCATGAACTCTTTTAGTTTTTGTTCATCTGGGAAATTCTTTATCTCTCCTATTTTGAATGACAGCTTTGATGGATAAAAAATTCTTGGTTGTGTGTTTTTCCCACTCAGGACATTGAATATATCCTACCACTCTCTCGTGGCCTGTCAAGTTTCCATGTACAGATCTGCTGTGAATCCCTTGTAGGTTAAGGACTTTTTTCCCCTTGCTGCTTTCAAGATTCTTTCCTTGTCTATGTATTTTGTGAACTTGACAATGATATACCTTGACAATGGTCGGCTTTTGTTGAATTTCATGAGAGTTCTCTGTGCTTCCTGGATTTTGATGCCTGTATTCTTCTCCAGCTTAGGTAAGTTTTCATCTATAATTTGCTCAAATAAAATTTCTGCTCCTTTTTCTCTCTCTTACTTTTTTGGAGCTCCTATGATATGAATGTTATTCTGTTTTAATAAGTCACTGTATTCCTTTGTGGTTGATTGTCTTTGTTTCCTTCTTTTTCTCAGTTTCATTATTTTTCAGAATTTTATCTTCTATACCACTGATTGATCCCTCTGAGTCATTCATTCTCATCTTTATGACATCTATTTATATTTGCATCTCCATTGTAGCATTTTAAATTTTGGCCTAACTAGATTTTAGTTCTTTTGTCTCTGCAATAAAAGATTTTTTTGTGTCTTCTATGCCTTTTTCAAGCCCAGATGGTATTCTTAGAAGTGTTTTAAGTTCTAGTTCAGACATTTTACTTATATCTGCATTGATTACATCTCTGGCTGTCATTTCTTCCTGTTCTTTCCTTTGGGGTAAATTCCTCCATCTTGTCACCTTGGAGGGGATGGAAAGGAAAAGAAAAGAAAAGAAAAGGACAAAGTTAAAGAAACTGTAAAAAGTGAAAAAAAATTTAAAATAACATAAGATAAAATAAGATACATATAAGAAGCTAGATCCTAGGTGTGTTTTGGTCTGCTTGTTAGGAGAAGCTTATTAGAAAAAAGGTAGAAAGAAAAGCAAAAGAAAAGGAGAGAAAAAAAAATAATGATTAGAAAGTATATAAAATTAGAGTAAAGTAAAAAATGTCCCTTCTGTATCCAGAAAACAAAATAAGAAAAAAAAAAAAAACAGACAAAAAATGAAAACAAAACAAAACAAAAAAAAAAAAGGAAAATAAACTAACAACAATGCTAGATCTTGTTTCCCCTAGAGCTGAAGCTGTGCAGCACTCTATGATCAGCAGACTAGTTATGGACAAGGGATTTATGTTGGTCTTGTGGGGAAGGACCTGCTGCTCTGATTCCCAGGTGGAATCACCCTGGTGGAGATGTGCCTGCAGGGCACAGGGATGGGGGTAGTGGCTCCATTTTCCATTCGGTGCTGTTTAGCTCACTGAGTTTGATCAGGCTGGTGGTTGTGAGGAGAAAATGGCTTTGCCCCATTCTCCCCTCTCTGAAGTGGGAAATCCATGCCACTCTTCTTCAGTGAGCCCTCACAGATGCAAACAAAGACTACTTCCCTCTCTAGTTTCTGTCAGATCCTTACATTCACCCTATGTCAGAGCTGTCTGCCTACCAACTGGTACAGCACTTCTGTGTTTTATCTCAGGCCTGGCTGTGTTTCAAAACCCCCCACACTTCAGAGATACCCTAAGACATGGAGTCACACTGATCTCCTGGGGGAGGGTTTTCCTGTGCTGTAACCAGTGCTGGCTTGTTGGAAAAGACAGTGGTGTGACTGTGCAGCTGTTTAGAGTTTATGGTGAATTGCAACACACAGCCTGTGCCAGGTTTAATAGCTCTTACCCAGAGTCTTTGCTCCTATGCTGGTGCGCAGGAGGACTGCCCCATGGTGTCCTCAGGGTCATTTGCCTGTGGAGAAGTCATATCATTGCTCCCAAAAACCTTCAAGCTCTGGCCGGTGCCAACTTTTCTCAGAATGCAGTGGTGTGACTGCATGTCAGTTCAAATTTATGGTAAATCACAACACATAACGACTACCACCGGAGTTTGTAACCCTCAGCTACCATCTTTGATACCTGATAATATCACAGACCTCAGAAACTTTGGAGTCTGTGTTCTGCTGTTTTATCAAAAACTGGTGTATTGTAACCCTCTCCATTTCTCCCTATAAATGGTTTTGGGGAATAGCTTTCCTGTGCAGTACCCTGCATGTGTTTTCAGTTTTTCTTTTATGTTTTCCATGCTTTTTATCTCTCTCACTACTCCCTATTTGCTCAGGGTTCCTTACCCTGGGGAGCACCTATCACTCTTTTCTCCCACAGATCAACTCTCTGCAGATCTTACCTTCCATGAGTGTTTTTGGTTTGTAGACATGCAGCTTTAGTTCTCTAAGAATTCTGATTGATTTTTTGGGGTGTTTTGGATGATTTGGTATTTATCTAAGCTGTGTTTGAGTGAGGAGGCAGGCTTAAGGTCACCTGACTCCTCTGCCATCTTACCTCTCCAACCTGTATCTCCATATATTTAAAGATAGTGATTACACTGGGCTTTAGTATTTATTGAGTTCAGACCTTGCACACTTCCTTTTATGATATATATGAATTTATTTTACCCATGTATATCTCCAATCTGATTTCTCTCCCCTAATGCTCTCAAGCAAAATATGTGCATTATTTTTCTATGTAAATGATGTCTTCTACCAAGCTGAGTGATCCTTTTTTTTTTTTAATATATTTTTAAATTTTTTTCTTGGAATTGATATTTATATAATTATTTCATTCACTGATTTTTCCATGTACCTCTTATAAGTTTCTTATTAGATGTTCTAACCAATTTATGGAACACTGACACTCTTGAGATGACTGCTAAATTTTATCACCTCCCCATAGTTCACCCCTTTCTTTTTGTTCCAGGGAGGGTTGATTTCCTTTCACCACAGTCCTGTGTTGGGTATTCCACTTCCTTCACCCATCTCTTTTTATGCTTGCCTACTCATTTTTGGGAGCTCATATTCTCTGGTAATTTCCTTAAGAAGGATATGAAAAGAAGGGGGTTGTAGTTGTTTGTTTTGGTATTCCCTATTTTACTCTTATATTGTTGAGTACTTTGGAAAGTAAGAACTCTGATTTGAAAGTCAGATTTGGAAACAATGGTTCATTCTCTTCTAGTTCCCTGTGCTGCTGTTGAAAATCCCTATGCATGCCATCTGAGTCTTGCTCTATTACATGTGACCTCACTTTTCATTTGAAAGCTTTAGGATCTCTATTTTCATTGTTCTAAAAAACCACTATAATGTACTCTGATGTACACTATGTGTTTTCTCTTTTCTTTTCTTCATTTTGTCCTGGAATCTCAGTTAGTCCTCTCATTCAGTTCTGAACATTTTTCTTGTATTCTATCTTTCAATTTCCTCTGCTCTGATTATTTTATTTTTATTCTCTCCTTCTAGAATTCTTCAGTTGAAACATCTTCAGTTATCCTTTAATTCTTTTTTAATTGGATATTTTTTCCATATAACATTGTATAAATTTAAGGTGTACAGCATGTTACTTTGATTTAATTTTCTTATGGTGTCTCTCCCTTTGTCAGTCTCACTCTGGGGTGTGTGTGTGTGTGTGTGTGTGTGTGTGTGTGTATGCGAGCATGTTCAGCATTTGGGAAGTATCCTTAAACTTTTTAGAATCAAAATTTTCTGTCTTTTAAAAAAGTTCCTGATATAGATTTTGTTATCTATGTATTTTTTAATTATTGCTTTTTAATAATATTCTGCCCTTATAGTATCTTCTCTTATCTCCCATGAGATAAAATAGTTTTTTGTTTTAAATTTGTTTTATCTTTACTTATCTAATTCACACTCATTTCATTTTCCTTGTTTCTTTCCAGTTTCTGTTTTTCTTGTGTGTGGATCTGTGTGTGTGTGTGTGTTGAAACTTAATTCAATTGTTGATGCCCTTTGGCTGCCCATTTTCCTTTTAAAATGAAGGCACAAATGTGCTCACTCAATGCTCTTTGTGCAGGCACATGACTTGTGAAATTTGTGGCTCCATTGTAAAGTGATTTGGAACAGAGGAGAATTTTTGTTGAGGAATTATCAGTGTTATTAAACCATTTTCTTCTAGTAGTGAAGAATCTTGTCTTCACATTTGGTGTGGGATAGGTGGCAGCCTCGGTGTTTATTTTGTAGACTTTCAGGTAATTCTGCTATATTCATATGAACATGTGCTTCTTAAACTGTTGCCTGGATCCTTCAAGTCCTGCATTTTTCTCAGGACCCCAGGTGGGGCTCTTCATTCTCAGTGGTGTTCCTTTCTGCAGGCACTTCACTTATCGCTTCTTTTACCTCTGTTAACTCTGGTACCAATCTTCCCCTGGATTTCCAAGTTCCAAAAAGTTTGCCAAATCTCTTTTATACCCTTTGGCTTTGTTGGAATGCCCTGTTCAATTCTTGTGCTATTACATAATTACAGTTTATATTGTAGAAAGAAGAGATAAATACACATGGCTCCTCTGCCACATTTTATGACAGCCCTGACTTTTTGTTGTCTTTTCAATATATGGTCTCTCTCTTTTTTTCTTTTTTTGCAGCAACACATTATCTTTACAATTTGTGTGTTTTTCTCATATGTATAATGTTTTGCAATCCTGTGATCCTTTACAGTTAAAGAAGCACATGTTCAAAAGCACTATTTGTTTTATTCCTTTGAAAAATCCTTGGAATAAGGCATAGGTATACTATTATATTATTCACACTTGACAGGTGGAGAAATCTCCACCCAGGGAGTTTAATTAATGTGCCCAAGATCAGTCTGTCAAGTTTTTCAAACTTCTCCATTACAGTATTATGCCTTGCCTCTCCTGTACTTCCCAGACCTAATTTGTGTCAACTTTATGAATTAAATTAATAAAGAAAAGGAAAAAGAAGATGAATTAAAAGCACTTAGTTTTAAAAATCTTATTTCTAAACTAGACTGAATTTTCGAAATTAGGTTGGGGTAATTTGAGGATTTTAATGTATTCTGTGACACACAATCACAGTCATGGTGAACAATTCAGGTTTGACAGAAATAACAAAATGATCTATAACTGTTCTAAAATCTTAGAAACACTTAAAGAAGCAAACATGTTGGGTGGGGAGAAGTTAAAAAAATGAAGCACATATTTCAGTGCTTTTACAATGCATTATGGGGTGGCCTTATTGTGTGGAGGAACAAAACTGACAGTCACGTCTATAGGGCTTTCTCCACCTCTGGACATGATTTAATGGAGCTAATGCATATGTATTACAGCATGGTTCTCATTAAACAACAGCATGGCCATTAGACCTAAAATTTCTGCAAGCGAAATGATCCACTTTCTACAAAGGACCTTCTCTGACCACAGAGACCCCGCTGTGATGATGCGACAACTTCATGTTCTGTGAAAAAGAGGGATAAGAGGCAGTGGCTCCCAGCCTTCTGTAGCCCCATCCATCTGTGAGCCCTTTCGTGGAATTGAGGGAGGTTTGTGTTGCTTTTCTGGAAGCCAAGCTGACACCTAGCTCCCAGGCCATCTCTTGTCAGATGCCCAGGTTCTTCCAGCTGGGTGCTGGCTGAGGATACCAGCTATATCCTTTTCCTGTGGAGAGAATTTACTCTGTGGGAATGCAGGCTGAAATATCCTTTTAGAACAATCATTGGACAATACTCTGCCCTCACTGGTTCTGAGTAACTTCTCAAGTCCTGAATCGATGGTAGTCCTAATCTTGATGAATAATTATCTAGCCAGTCAGTTGTCCGCTATCTTCAAGGTCCTGTGCAACCACCATCATTTCTATAAAGATGTCTCTGAATCAAGAAAGACTTATTCTCTCTGATTCTTACTCTCATAAAGTGCTATTTATATTCTGCTTGGTGCTCATATCTCTGTGCCTTATATGGTGAGGATGACAATGGTGTTTGTGGCAAGGATGAGTGTTACTAGGACAACCTAAGTCTCTGAGACCTATGTTGGAATCCTCTTTCTGCTCTCCACTCAGTCCAATGGCTTACCATCTCCACTTCCTGTTCTGTAAAATGGAGGCAATAATACTCTCCTTTCCAAGTTGTAATAAGGATTAAGCATAAACGTACATAAATTGCCAAATGCAAAAGTTGTCTTCTTTTCAGTTTGTTTCCTAGAGTTAGAGTCTCTCATGATTTGTCTCCCTCTCTGATGACCTCCTATTCAGTTTCCCCTCCCTTCCCCTATGATCCTCTATGCTGTTTCTTATATTCCACACATAAGAATCTGCCTTTAAAACCTGTTTGTGGGGCACCTGGGTGGCTCAGTGGGTTAAAGCCTCTGCCTTCGGCTCAGGTCATGATCTCAGGGTCCTGGGATCGAGCCTGCATCTGGCTCTCTGCTCGGCGGGGAGCCTGCTTCCTCCTCTCTCTCTGCCTGCCTCTCTGCCTACTTGTGATCTCTGTCAAATAAATAAAATCTTTAAACAAACAAACAAACAAACCTGTTTACACCTACATATCTTACCTAAATGCACATGTATCATCCTTCCTGAATGCACCCTCCAGTAAGGAAATGCTTCCACTGTCCCTTTTGTCCCACTTTGTATCATCGACCCAAACTTGGACTGCTTTCTCTCCATTTCCCTCTGAGCTCCTCCTTTGGTCAGTTGTGCATATCAGGGCAATGACCGGTTTTGGCCATAGGATGTTACAGATGTTGATCATAGAATCAAGCAGGGCCCTCTGAGCTCATGATCTGCATCCTTGCCAAGCAAGGAGAAGCTTTCTGAGAATGAGAAGTTTATTCCCTGATTCCTGGGTCTCAGTATTTTGTCCTGGGAGATGAGATTGCCACTAACCACCACTGATACCAAGGAATAGTCCCATCTGCTCATAGCCATGACTATTACTTGTCTTCTGCTTTATAGTTGTTAAAGTGCCTTGATAGGTGCTATCCACTGAATTCCAAAAGTATTGTCCTGAAGCTGGGTTATGTATCCATTCCATGGTTGGGGAAATTGAGGCTCACACATAGAGGTGTGTGAGATTAACTCATGGTCAGCTGGCAGGTACTTGCTCTCTGAGTCCAAGTTGGCCCACTGTCTCAGTCTTCCCCATGCTGCTGTTGTGTTTTATGGCACCCGCTGTCATCTCCTTGTACTAATCTCACAAAGCTGGACCTAACAAATTTGCAACATATCCCAAGGGTGTGATTCATTCTCCCTGCAACAGGGAGAGCACACAAAAAGTTTTGTTTCAGTCTGTCATCTTTGAAGATATTCCCACCCAACCTCACCCCAGGGGAATGTTGTAGAAATGTGAGAGAGGGTTACAGCCTGAAAAAATCTCCCCTTAGGATTGTTCCCCACCACTCCAGGGGCAGATCTTTCCCCATGCAATGCTTTTGGCCATTTAGAGAGCACATTTCCCCACTTACTCAAAGCTCAAGTCCTGTGAGAAAAAATGTACTGCTGCTCATACTGATTTATATTGATTCCTCCAACAAGTTGTGGAGGGGTTTCATTTATCTGCCAGATGGGTTAGGAGTTTATGAGGCTTCTCACATTTGACTGCTGAGTTCTAGGATTCTGTAATTTTCTCCTCATCTGTAGGAAGGGCTATTTGCCACTTTTTACAGCATAAATACATTCTCTTAATAACAAAAAGAAGTGCAGGGTTCAGAAAAGATAGCTGAGGCTAAAGCATGCAGAATAAAACCCAGATCTATCTGAGGGTTGAGGAATTGAAAGAATGTAAAACCCACACTTGCACCAAAGGTAGGGACCTAAGCTTGCAGCCCATTGAGTAGTCAAGACCTGTGTGAATTATTATGTGTATGTGTGTGTTGGTGTCTGGAAGTGACATTCTGTGTCAGGGTCTAAAGTGACAGCTGGTGTTTGAAGCCTGTGTCCATGGGCACAGCAAGAGTGTGAGGCATGGGAGAGCTGGTCACAAATGTCTAACAGCCTGGAGCAGAGGGAAGTAATAGTGAAGACTGTCCTTACAAAGAAAGACTGCTGGGTGCTCATCTCGGCTGGTGTTCTGGATTCTCCCTGGGCTATGAGTTTACAGCCTAAATAAACTCCAGCCTCCAAGCCCCACAGGAATTTGGCAAGTAGATCTCTCAGAGATGCTTTTATCCATTTTGCTCACAGAAACTCTTGGTGAGATAATGCGTATGAAGAATCATGGGCTGCATCCTAAACATGGCAACTTTTACATGGCCAATAAATATGCCTGTCTGAGGCCAAAATGGGTCTCAATGGATGTAATTGAAATGGTTTTGTGTTTTTGATCTCTCATCACTTTTTTTTTTTTTTCAGCATAGCCAGCACTTACAGAAGTTCTGTTCTATATGGTTTAGTTGTATATAACTTTGGGCCCTTTAAGGGAGAAAAAGGAGAAATAATTCAATGTGACTTCTGCAGCATAAATGAGAGCTGGAGCCTTGGGAATGTGTTAAACAGTAATAACAGAAATCATTTGTTTCCTAAGAAGGCATTGCCTGGAATAACAACAAAAAACTTTTTTAATGTAAGCCTGGGGTGACTTTAAAAAAGTGCTAAGGGGGTTTTAAAAGGATTTTTGCTACCTGTATTTGGAATAAACTATAAAAAGCAAAAAGTTGCATTTACTAATTCCCCCATATGTCTGTTCTTAACTGGGCTATTCGCAAAGATGCATCTGTAGCTGAACTGATATCTTTGTGCTCAGCCCTTTACTGCTAGGTTTATGTACATCCAAATTCTGAGAAGCACACTTCTAGAACAGTCTGTTAGCATTTCCCAAAGAACCCGGTCTGGGCATAAAAAGTAGAGCTGAAATGCGTTTTTATGAATGAGTCCTAAAACACCTTTCTTTTGTGGCCCATGCCTGAGGAATAGTCCTTTCTCCCTTCACTGTCTCATTCCCTACCAAAAATAAGATCCTTCAGATATCCCAGCTCATTGTCTTAGAACTATATACCTCAAGGGGTTAAGATTTCCACTGAGCTCTTCAGCAAAAGCCCCCACCCTGCCCAAATAGTCAGAAACAGAGAATATCACACTATTCTGACTCATGGTAGAGAAGGAATGTATTGACTATATTTTCTCATCTTCTCCCTTTATGCCATCACTTCTCGGTCAACACACTTTGGGATTTGGCAGTTTTTTTTTTTTTCTTTCTCCTAAAGTCCAGGTGCTGGGATAGCATCTTTCACTTACCTGATTAATAAATTCATTTTTACTGTATGATATGTCTTCCCCATGAGCTGCTCCATAACTGATTTCTTTTTTCATTGACCTTTCCAGAACTCTGCCATTTTCTTTTCTATCCAAGACCAACTATATTATCTCAGGAACTTCTACATTATGAATTTTTCTGTGTAAAATAGCTAATGTTGAATATAATAGTTTGTTTTCATGTAATCCTGGGCAAATTGGCAGGGAAAAGGTGAGGGAGGATTGCAGTGTTCTAACTGTGGGAATTCAGCTATTTCTGGACTCCAAGGGATTCCTCAAACAGTTTGTGATTGGCCAGCCGAAATGTTGGTCTTTCCTCTTCAGTGTTGCCAGCTCCTAGATGTCAACATGATCCCATAGCTCAGGATTGAAGGGACACAGCAGAAGGCTAGAAAGTCTGAGAGGCACAGAGTGAAGGGAAGTAAGTACTACTGTATTTACTTCAGAAAGTCTTTGCCATACAAGAAGATGAGAAATGTTTTTCTATAATGTGGACTTCAATCTATTCAAAGGCAGGATTTATCAAGTTGCAAAGTGCATACAAATTACCTGAAGATTTTGTTAAAATGCAGATTCTGATTAAGATCCTAGGTGAATTCTGGTGCTTGAAATAATAACATCTACAGCTGTACTGTCTAATATGATAAGCTACCATGTAGTTCCATGTAGAGCTCTCAAGCATTTGAAATGTGATTAGTCTGAGTTCAGATGTTCTGTAAACGCAAAGCACACATAAGATTTCAAAGATTTAAAAAAAAAAGATTTCCAAGATTTATTACCAAAAAATGAATGCAGAATTTCTCATTAATAATTTTATATTGATCACATGTTGATAATGATTTAGATATATTAGACTAAATAAAATATATCATTAAAATTAATTATACTTTGTTTCTCTTAAAATGTTTCTTTGTAGGGGCGCCTGGAGGCCTCAGTGGTTAGGTTAAAGCCTCTGCCTTCAGCTCGGGTCATGATCTCGGGGTCCTGGGATTGAGCCCTGCATCGGGCTCTCTGCTCAGTGGGGAGCCTGCTTCCCCCTCTCTCTCTCTCTGCCTGCCTCTCTGCCTACTTGTGATCTCTCTCTCTGTCAAATAAATAAATAAAATCTTTAAAAAAATATTTCTTTGTATATTTATTTTTTTTTAATTGGAGAGAGGCAGAGGTAGAGAATCTTCAAGCAGACTCTGCGTTGAGCATGGAACCCAACATGGGTCTCAATCCCATGACTCATGAGATCATGACATGAGCAGAAACCAAGAGTCAGATGCTTAATCAATTGAGCCACCCAGGTGTCCCTCTCTTAAAATGTTTTAGTGCAGTACCAGTAAATTTAAAATTACATACATGGGTCATATTTATTTCTATTGCATAGCACTATGTAATTTTGTTCACTTCTGTTTCACTGACTATAGATTGTACTTAGTATTTTCTGTGTCAGTGGTTCTCAAACTATTTTGTATATCATAGCCATTTGGTGGGTTTTGTCAAAGATTGTTGGTCTCCTCCCAGACTGTGGTTGGGTGGTTCTGGGGTAAGGTCTAAGAATTGCTATTCCTAACCAGTTCCTAAGTGATATTGATACTCCTTGTATATGGACTACACTTGCAGTAGGAAGACCCTAAAGTCCTTTTCCTTCTTGCCTATCCAGTAGCATTCAGCATATTTCATTTTGTGGTACAATCTGTGAACATCTCTTTTACCCACCCTTGTACTCACACCAGCATTCATGCACTCTGTGGCCTTGTAAAGCCCTAGAGGGAAAGGTTGTTCCTGTTTCTCTTGTTATCTCCAAAGCATCTAGTTCAATAATTGGTTTGTTAAGTTGAAATGCATTGGACTTAAGGGAATTAACCATCTTCCTTCCTCTTTCTTCCCTTACTAGAAACTCTGACAAGCACAAAATATTAAATCAGGAATGAAATAAAACAGGGATAAGATTTGATCTGTTGATCAATCTATTGATTGACTAACTACTGAGTAAAGTGCATTGGGTTTTATTTTGTTCTTTTTCATCCATTTAGCTCAATGTATATTTTTTAGCACTTGAGGCACTGATGGTTAGGGCAGTGAGTTAGCCCAGTTTCAGGTGACAAGTGAATTGCTAATTGGAATGTGAGGAAAACTAAGTACACTGAGGAAACCACAGCTAGGGTGTCATGGGAGCCCAGAGGTAGGAGACAAAGTAGCCTCTAAAATGCGCTGATTAAAGCTTTGCTCCTCAAATTGTTCTTCACAGACTAGCAGCAACAGCACTGCCTGGGAACTTTTTATAAATGCAGAGTCTCAGGGCAACACCTGAACTTATGAATTAGAACCTGCATTTTAAAAGAATCCCAGGCAATTTATAAACACATTAAAATTCGAGAAGCACTAGATTGAAAGACAAGTGTAGAATCAGCTACAGTATAAGCCTGGGGTTAATTCTGGGCTTCTTTCCTGCCTTCCCTAAGGGAAGTCTGGGGTGTCTGGGCTAAGACAAGTCAGATGGCAGAATGGAGGCAGATGCCCCACACAGATGGAAATACATTTCATTCGGATAAGCAGACCACAGTAGAGCTTTGCCAACTGCAACAGCCTTGCTCACAACAGGAGCAAATCCCTGAAAGATTCATGACTAGGGGAATTAAAAGAAAGAGAGACTTTCAACATGATGGCGAGGCTGCGGCTATCAACCGGCAGGATGCTGCTGCTCCTTGACAGCATGAAAGGAAGCCCGGCCCTACCAGCCTATCTGTCTAGGAGCCACCTGTCACATAGGAGTGGGAAGCAGATTGACTGCCAGGTAATAGGCCAAATTGCATCACCCTTCTCCAAAATCATGGAAATGAGATAAGTGGAATATGGGACTGAGGTTGCAAGGATGATGCCATCATGAAACTATCTCCCTAATTCATCTTCTTTACAAGAAAAGTGGGACCCATAAGTCAATTTCAGTAGGTGAAAAACCTTGTGATGCTGAAAAGTAACAGAAATGGGGGCTCTGACATGTAAAAGTTAATATAGTTTATATAATATAAATATAATATATGACAATATTTTGAGTCTGGGTGGTTTGGAGAAGAGTCCCTTAGGTAAACTACGTATTTTCTAAGTCATGATGACTTTGGTCTTACACTACATCCAATGAGTAGAGATGACAGATACCAGTCCAAACAGACAGCATTTATTATATATGCACTCTTTAAGAAATTATGAAAGGGGCCAAATATCCTTTCCATCTCTAAGTCTTTAATGCTTTAATATTTATATTTTCTATTTATTCAATCAGTTTTTTCAACAAACACTAATTGAGGAACATATTTAATCGCTAATCTTGGGGCTGGGGTAATACATATGGACAAGCAAAATCCTTGACTTTGAGGCTCTTCGTTGTTCAATGAGAGTAACAGACACATTAACAGACAGCACAGCATCATCAGTGCTAATATAGAGATGCATATACTGCTTAATGTGCATGGAAGGATGGCAGGAAATGATGATGATGATGGTATCATTAACATGAATACATGTCAGCTACTGTGCTAAGTATCATCTGTAATTCAACTCATTTTTTTTAAACATGACCTTATAAGGTAGGTATTATTAGCCTTCCCATTTTGTAGGATAAAGTAATAAAGCACAGAAAATTTTGATAGTTTGCCCAAGGTCCACAGCTAGAATGGCAGAGATAGAAAAGTTTAAAAGGGTAAGTCTGGTGGTGGGTATTATGGAGGGCACGTATTGCATGGAACAGGGTGTGGTGCATAAACAATGAATTTTGGAACACTGACAAAAAATAAAATTAAATAAAATTAAAAAAAAACTAAGCAATTTTGTTCAGAAATTATACGTTGAGGCCCAGAGATATAAAATGAAATGCATAAAATTACATTAAAAATGAACATTTATTAAAAGCCAGCTATTACCAGTAACTGTGCTAGATGTAGGAAGGTACAAAAATGAGTAAGACATTGTCTACCTCCTCAGGGATTCAGTGTCAATAAGACTTGTAAGCATGCATATGGGTATGTTGTGGTATGCTATGCTAAGTTTGCTGCTGTAAGTACGTGGAAGGCACTGATGGAGTGAGAAGAATGGAGTGACTAATTCTATCTAGGGATAACAAGAAGACTTACAAGGAAGTGATATGTCAGCTGGGTTTTGATTTATGTACAGGAATTTGCCAGTTAACCAGCATTAAAAGGCATTTCAGGCAGAGGAAACAATATTACAAGGACAGGGACATCAAAGAGCAACCTAGGAGAGTTCTCCTTACATAACTCAAATGAACATCTACTCTACATTTAGAAGCTAAAACACCCAACACAAGGGTTAAAACAGTGAAGAAATACAGTTCCCGGAGTCTGCAAGGAAGATAGCCATTTTTCATCTTTATGCCTGGCAAGACACTATGGCAGAAGTTTAGCTAGAACCTGTACAGGAGTACAACTCTTCATCTCTTGAAACTCCTGATCCCTCCAAGACAGTGGTAATATATTATAAAAGGATAAACATATAGAAGAATAGAGAGAAAAAAGGAGAACATTTCAGCAAAACTAGAACTATAATAATAATATGAAGATGAGGAAATGTACAAGTAATGGTACTTGATTGTGCAGAGTGAAGAAAGGTGCAGCCTACTTGGAACCCATGTAACAAGGAGCTCAGTGTAGGAGAGCCCAGTCATGAGAAGTTTCCAATTAAACTAAATGAAATATCATAATTGGGCATCATGCAGCAGGCACTTAATGAACTAGTAAAAGATGTCCTTAAGACTCCACATTAGTTGCTATAAGATTCCTTCTATATCACAAGAATTACTAGAGGCTGAACCTCTAAAGCCAAAACAAATTCCCAGCAAGGAAAATGGAACTAATCTGCTTTCTCTTGATGATAAATAAGAATCATCTTTTCTTATTATTTGGGTCACCAAGAAGTTCAGAATCAAATTTACAGAGTAACTCTAGCAACTTATAAGGTTCTCAGACCATGGCAAACATATTTTTTTCTAGTTGAATGCATCTCTCTGTCTCTCTCTCTCTCTCTCCCCTGATTTCAATTTTTATTCACACTTTAGTAGCATATTATGATTGTTATGTATTTAGTGGAATAAAGCAATGAAAATAAGTGTATAAAGGTGGATGTTTATTGTGATTGAATTTCTTTTAAGTGAAAGAGACTTAATGTGAGCTATTTAAATATAATGGACATCCACAATTTAAAAATGGTAGAAATGTGCTAAAACAAGGAAAGTATGTAGTAATGGTAGAAAAATAACCCAAAACAAAACAAAAAAGGAATATGCTTTAAAAATGTACATAAGGGAGCATAAAAATTATCACTAATAAAATTGGAATGAATATCATTTTTATCTATGTACTTTTGGAAAGTTTACTTATAAACCCTTATTTCTCTAATCATGTATTTACTTGTTTAGCAACTATTCACAAACTCCTTCAATGTGCCAGTCCAGTCACTAAGTGTTTTGAAAGTATCAGAGAACAAGACGAAGAAAGCAACTACCTTTGCAGAGAAACCTGGTTAAAACAACTAGCAAGGGTTGAGCTCACAATTCTGGAGTTTGTCAAATTGCGCTGGGTTCTGGTCGGTAATTCTGCTTATCTGGCTGAGGCTCTGCTGATCTTGCCAGGTCTTACTCATGCTTTTCCAGACAGATCAGTTTAGGGTTGGTAGGTCTAAAATGGCTCCACTGAGATGGCTAATCTCTGTTCCACATGGTTTCTCATCTTCCAGCTATCTTGGGCTTGTTCATTTAGTCATGGTGCGGGGATCTCAAAAGGGAAGATGGAAGTACATAATGTCTCTTGAGGTGAAGACTTGAAAACCCCAAATTCCAACTCCTGTAGAAGGAGCTGCTAAGAATCAAGGCCATTTCTGCAGTTTAACACATTCAGACAGAACAGCCTGGACTAAATGCTGAAGGGTTGCAGTGTTTGAAACTTGGTTGCATAAAAAGCCAGCAAGGAAACCAGCAGAGTGTGATATTCTAGGAGTCTCCAAAAGAGAGCAAGAGATCAAACATTTAAAACCAATGAGGCGGGTACAAGGAATATAGAGTAAAAAAAAACAAAAACAAAAACAAAACAACAACCTCAAAAAAATGCTAACTTTTATAGGTTATAAAGCATAAAAATATGAAATAATACAAAGCACAAAACTGGAAAATTATCTTAGAGTTTGCTAAAATTACCAAGTAAAAACTCAATGGTCCTTCTGGTCTTTTCATTTTTATCAAATAAACTGTATTGAAACTGTGAATTATATTCTTGTAATTTTCACTAATCAAAATGGAATTCCTATGGGAGTTCAAGAGAAGGGAAAGAGTTCAAGACACTTTCTTGTGGGGGAAGTTAATTAAATTTAATTTCTTCTCTATGGATCTTACTCAAGAACTTAAGAATAAAATATATTAGACTGCATTCAAAAATTGCAATCTGTCATTTCTCTTAATATATATGATACGTATATGCATATATATAATGTATATGTAGACATAATACCAATAATACATGTATCTATGCATGTGCACACACACACACACACACACACACACACACACACACACATATATGTGCGTACATATCCCTTTTATTGTATATAATCCAGCTAGAGGAAATGTATAGTTACCTTATTTTAGTCTGTAACCCATTTTTCCCACTTTCCATTGTGATCTGTCGGTGATGATGTGACCTACTGCAAACTGATCTCAGGAGTTTGATCACCAGTATTACTCAAGTGTTGCGAACAAGCCAGGAATGATGTGCTCTGTGGTGTTAGACATCCAGTATTATAATAAATAGCTCTGTGCTCTAAAAGAGAAAGAAACATTTCAATCCAATGTAAATGGAAGGACTTGGACCTTGCCTGTTTCTGCAGATGAACAGAGGTTGCTTTCTAGTTCTGATGAGAAAGCAAATTTTGAAATGGAATTAAGAAGCTGACATACACACCTGAGTCAGACTGACCCATGCTTCAGTGGTGTAACCATAATGGAGGTCATGTTTCCTGTATTGCCTATTCACACCACCTGGACTCCATTGTTATAAACAGTTTGTGTCAGAAAGGATGAAACAAATATATAGGACTGAACTCAGTGAACCACGACAGCGCCTCCTTTCTTCTCAAAAATGAAGATGTAGATTAACTGTTTCTATATAGCTCATCTCTTGTCACACTGAAACAGGAATAGCAGGTCCATTTCTTTGACCATTTATTTCTCTGAGATTATGTGCAAAGAGTCAAAACTTCCCACTGAAACGTGATGTTATCAATTTTCATGAAGATCTCGATAACATTATTAAATGAACAAATAACTGTGTAATTAAGCACTTCCCAATCGTTCTGGTATTAAATAAAACAAAGGTAGAAACACCTAGGAAATCTTGTATGGCACATAACAGCACTGTAAGTTTTGGGAAATTTTTTATTAAAGAAATTGGTTAAATATTATGTGCTCTAGAATTTTATGTATATTTTATTGAACATGGAATATCAGTTCAAAGTTTATATTTTTCAGTGCTCTATAGAGCATAGTTTGGGAAACTGACCTCTTTTTTTTTTTTTTTTTTTTTTTTTTCCCCTTCCTCTGAATATAACACAAGCCTCTATGGAAGAGTGCCAAGCTGTAAAAGAATTATAGGGCATGGGTTTATTTATCTCCATACCATCTACTCAAGCAGAAGTAGCTCACAGATCCACATGATTTTTAAATGATTCTAGAGGGTGTTATATGCAACTGATAAATTATTGAATACTACATCTGAAACCAATGTTGTACTATGTGTTGGCTAATTGAATTTAAATAAATTTTAAAAATGGTTTTAGAAGAAATCCACAAAAAATCAGAAATACAAGAGACACAAGGTCCTATGCAAAGAGAGCTATTGGGGATTATGACAGTATAGGAAAAAAAAGCAACATAGTGTGTGTTTTTTAAAAGATTTTATTCATTTATTTGACACAGAGATACCCAGCAAGAAAGGGAACACAAGCAGGGGGAGTGGGAGAGGGAGAGGCAGCTTCCCACAGAGCAGGGAGCCCAATGTGGGGCTCAATTCCAGGACCTTGGGATCATGACCTGAGCTGAAGGCAAACACTTAACCAATTACGCCACCCAGATGCTCTGCAGGACAGTGTTTCAAAATCCTGGCAAGTAACACCATAAAGCAGCAGTGTTGCCTAGTGGCTTAGAGTGGGGTCCCTCTGGGGGTATCTCAAAAGTCAGAGACTTCACTCTGACACCTTGTGGCTGTATGACCTCTGCCAAGTTATTTAACTCCTTTGTGCTTCAGTTTATTTATCTTAAAAAACAATGGAATAGACCTGACATTCAACTCAAAGGATTAAATTATGAGAATAATATCCAGCATATAATAAGCACTCAGTAAATATTAGCTATTAGTGGAGAAAAAAATGGCATAGTCATAATAAGTGTTTCATATCAGGTAGCTATTTGTACCTAGGCTTTTTGTCTCAGACTTACTGATAATGACCACTGGAAAAGAATTAAAGGTCATCTAGCTAATTCTCATGATCTTATCTGTACATAAACTGAGACCTAGAAGTGACTGAGCTGGAGGGATTAGGTCTCACATACTTAGTCTCCCACTCATGAGAATGTAGGAATTTAAATGATACAGAAGTAATTCTCATGTGTAAAATCAACATGTTCCTGGGGCACCTGGGTGGCTCAGTAGGTTAAGAGTCTGCCTTCAGGTCAGGTCATGATCCTTGAATCCTGGGATGAAGCCCCATATGGGGCTTCCTGCTCAGTGGAGCATCTGTTTTTCCTTCTCCCCTTCCCCCTACTCATGCTCACTCCTTCTCTCAAATAAATAATCTTTTTAAAAAAATTAACATGTTCCTTTTTGAACACATACTTTCTTCTTTAATCCTCAAAATATCTTAAATATTCCTAAATATAGTTTTGAAGTTAAACATTTCAATTTTATTCCTGAGTTTTTTGGTAATGCTTTTAGCATTTTGCCCTTTAACTTGAACTGGGTGTTAATATAAATAGAATACGTTTTGTTTTTGTAAGGGAGACTCCACTCTCATTGTCATAGACTTTTCATTGGGAATGGGATCTAAATATTTTAGCCTATCTTAAGCTGGATCCTTCAGCCCTGCCATCTGCCCTCTGTGACTCTTACCTGTTCTTTAATCCTTATTTTTTTAGCTTTCTCCAGCAAATTCTAGGATACTGCCCAGTTTGTCTTCTACTCTAGTGATGCGATTTTCTACAGTATCAAGTCTACTGCTATATCCAAAGCTTTGCTTCAAATTCAGCTCTCAGATTTTTCTTTTCCTTACATACATTTCTAACAACAGGTTATTTTTAACTATCTCCATTGGCTTTATAAAGACATGAATCTTTTCTCTTTAACTAACATTCTGAGAATAAAATTAAAAGTCCTCAAAATTGTTTGCCCTCTTTTTTTTCTGTAAGTCTTTGGTTAAGTTTTTGCTATTCATTCTAGTTTCATTGCTTTATGATGGAGAAAATGCCCTTCACATTTTTAGCACTTGGACTTTATTGAGATTTTCCTGTGGTCGTACATACAATTGATTTATGTTATGTTCTGAGAAAATTTCAAAATAACTTTTTATTGTGCATGTAGAAAATGCTATTTAACCATTGTCCAAGTATTATATAAGGTATGATATACCTTATTATAAAAAAAAAAACCTCTCTATTTACTCAATTTTAAAAAAATTCAAAAGACTGAGATTCACATTAAAAGCTACAATGGATAATGGATTAATGTGTCCATTCCTTCCATATCTCTTTTTTTGTCTTATATGTTGTTCTCAGCCATATAGTCATTATGCATTTTATCTCTCTCTCTTTTTTTTTTTTTTTTTTGACAGAGAGAGAGAGACAGATCACAAATAGGCAGAGAGGCAGGCAGAGGGAGAAGGAGAGGCAGGCTGCCTGCTGAGCAAAGAGCCCAATGCAGGGCTCGATCCCAGGACCCTGAGACCATGACCTGAGCCAAAAGCAGAGGCTTAACCCACTGAGCCACTCAGGTGGCCCTATGCATTTTGTCTCTTATTGAAGTAAATAACCACTCTTATTTCACATAATATATTTATTCAAAATTTACTTTTTCTGATGCTAATATTGAAACCATTTCCTTATCAATATTTTCTAATTCTTTAAATTTATTTATTTATTTATTCTTTTCTTTTTTAGAGAGGGAGGGAAAGAGGGGGGTGTTGGGAGGGGCAGAGGGACAGGAAGAGAGAATCTCGGGCAGGTTCCATGCCCAGCACAGAGCCCAAAGAAGGGCTTAGTCTCAGGACTGTGAGATCATGACCTGAGCTGAAATTAAGGGTCTGACAGACTGAGCCAACCAGGCGCCCCTCTAATTCTTTAAATTTAAACTTTGATAGTTAAATGTGTTCTTTTGAAGCAATACATGGTGGAAGGTATGTGATGAAGTGAGGTCATGGAGAGCTGATGAAGCTTTTTCACTAACTGGTGGCTTACTTTTACCTTCCGCCTGGAAGTTTTTATGGACAGCTACTCATTACCTGATTTTTTTTTTCCAAGTACACCTGTTGTGTATCCTTTCTTAATAAGTAACACAGTGATCTAATTCATTAATGAGGAAATGTTTCCTTTCTACTAAGTCTTAAGACACTAGACTTGAAAGGTTGGCCTACTGAAAAAAAGTACCTTGTAACATAGATATTGGTGTAAATATAAGGAATTAGCGTATCAGTCTCTTCATGAAGTGAGCTAGGGAAAATTAGATACACAGGAAAAAGTGCAGAGTGCCTCTTTAAGAATTTCTTCTGTGTGTCTGGGACTTAGTTTCTTCATCTATAAAATGGGGCCATTGATCTACCTTAACTATAAAGGCATCCTTCCCACTCAGAAGTTTTATAATTATAATTATAACTAAAAATATGACAGATCAAGCACTCAATTAGAACATGTGCATTTGGGAGAAGATGCACAAACTTTCTGAAACACAGTTTAGAATTTAGTGTGTCTTATGAACAAAAGAGGTGATAAATGATTTGAATAAGTGAAGGTATGCTGTTGAACTGTTTTCTTTTCCCCTGTGAACTTTGTTGTTTTTTTGTTTTATATAGAAGTAAAAGTTCAATGTGATGAGTCCAATAGCTAAAGACATTTCTTTCACAGAAAATATGCATTTCTAAGCTGTAGTTGGGGGCTCACACACAACCATTTAGTCATTCAATATTAAGTGATCACCAACTCTAAGTGCAAGCTAGGCTAGGATGAATGAGACATGAATGAATGAGACATCAAACCCTGGAGATATCTGTTTGATAACTGTCACTGTGGTTTGAGGACTCTGGGCCCCATAAAAAGGAGGGGACTTTGATTTTGACCCTAAAATAATATGTAGCAATGACAATAGTGTTTCACTGAATGCTAGTTTTATAGGCATTATGTGTTATGTCAAGAATTTATGACATATATATGTGTATATTTAATATAATAATGTTCCTACTAAACTCTGGAAGAGTTTAATATATATAGCATTCAACATATTTGCCAAAGAAATTCTTCTACTTCTGTGTTTGCTCATTTAGTAGGACATCTTGATGGATGTATGTTCCATAGGAAATCTGGATGTGGCTGGTTGGAGCATAAGTATAGGTGCAGATAGACTGAGAACCCTGTGTGACACTCCAGCCAAATCCTTTAGAGTCTTTTGTATTTAAACAAACAAACAAACAAGATCAAAAAACAGCTAATGAAGGTAAGTGGAAATGACTTTCGAATTATTTATTCTTCCAACAATTTATACCATGGCTTCCTATAGCTATGACGACATGTTTAATGAGAATATAGTGTCAGTCTCAGAGAATTCTATGCAAAATTTCTTCTCTGCATCACCAACAATTTTGTAGGAAATCAACTTAATATCACATTTATCTTGCCATATCTGCAACACAGGCTAGAAATAAATCCAGAAGATATCTACCGTCTTATGTTTCACACCAGTTCTCAAAATAACTGAATAAAGTCATAGGAAGAATCTGAAATGAGAAGACAGAGTTATCTGAAAAACCTCAGATCCCGGAGGAAAGTTCTCTCTGCTTTGGTCTTTTTTGTTTTCCTACATGATGCCAATTCCTAGATGTGGCGTTGGCTCATACACTACACACAGTTCCATTTTACAGCTGCAAAGTAAATGAGGGGCCAGGAGGGGGAGCAGAAGTTAAGATCTTGCAGTCAGACCACCCGAAAATCGATGATAAAATGATTAATGCTGATGACATATGGAGAAGTAAACAAGGCCAGACAGAGAACACTGCCAGCGGGTACCCAAGGATAGAGAGTGAGGACTTCCAGAATGAATTATAGGACAATAACTGAGAAAAATCCACATGTGCAATTTATTAAAATGGGGGAACTGTAGTAAAAGATAAACTATTTCTCAAATATAAATGGAAGTGGTGGGTACATATGTTCTAGCCAGACAATGATGTTTCCTTGTGTCACTATTATGAGAAAAGAATGAGGCTTGGCAAGTTTATGTGTTGATTTTCCATGGGATTCACAAAAACGGGCTGCAGCTTTCAAGTAAATAGTTATCCTATGGTAAAATACTCACTGACACTTTTGTTCATGTGCTTTTCTTTTTCATTTCTTTTCTTTTTCTTTTTCTTTAAATTTTCTTCCCCAAGGAAGCACAGGACAGACTTTGCTCGCAGTACTGTTATACATCAGATATTTCAAACTTTCTCCACGTTTTTCAGTCCTGCAAAAAGTAAGGCATGAAAGATAATGTTCCACATGATGGTTTTAAATTCTCCCCAGCCTGGTCTTGAAATACTCTCATATGGAATACTAAGAGAAAAAGAAAACCTTAAGGAGGAATAATGGATGAGCAAGATCATAATAATTGTTAAATATTGATTCTCTTTTTTTCTTGTTTAAGGTTACCCTCAGGCTCACTGTCCATTACTAGTATACTTTGGTCCTTAAATAAATGAGTCATAGTGCCATCTGGGTATGCCATTCCCTCACCATTATACTGTAAATATGTTGATTTATGAGTAAACTTATGCATTTTATATTATGTTATGCAAATGTGCTTATGGCCTTAGTATTACACAGACCTCTCTTCAGAAAGGAATTTAAAAAACTCCTCTGCAAAAGTTATAATTGTCAAACTATTTTTTGTCCCTCCACCAACCTATGTGAACACCGAAACCCTTAACTTTTTTGGTATGTCCAAGTTACTCAATAATATTGACTTTGTTTACTCTCCTCTGTCTCCCTATCTCACAGAACAAAAAGCAAGAAAATAAATGAAAATTAAAAAAATATATATACTACTAAGATAAGAATTATATTATGACTATATTGTCAACTGTCGCATGATCTTTTGGAATTGTGGTAGTGATGTCAGGTGTTTACGCATTTATGCATCTTCAGCTAGTCAATGATATTGAAAGAAAAAACACTCAATGAGTCTCAGCTATTGTTCTCCACCCTTCTTTGCACCTTCCCCCACTGCCCATGACTATGTTGCTCTGTAGGTCATACAGTCCATGCTCAGGAAACCCATTGGTCTTGACTGCAAATAGTATGGTGTTAGTTTTCAAAAACTTGAAAAATATGGTGGAGGAAAAAGAGTCATGTATTTTTGCCGGTTTTCTCTCTTCCTGTGTTTGTGCCTTACTCAGAGTCTAAGATTCTTATTTGCAATGGAGGCTAACCTTAT
This sequence comes from Lontra canadensis, assembly GCF_010015895.1. Lineage (NCBI taxonomy): Eukaryota > Metazoa > Chordata > Mammalia > Carnivora > Mustelidae > Lontra > Lontra canadensis. Next base: position 21,731,502 of record NW_022631014.1, on the reverse strand, counting down.
TATGATTATTCTCTCTAAAGAGCTTTCTGAAAATGAAGACCGTATAGCATTTACATGTCTTTGCTCCTGGGCCTGGCACAGGCCCACTGGTTAGTAGCTGCAGTTTGACATCACATCTAGGGAAAGATTTAGTATCCCTGGCCCACATGGTTATTCTTTAAAACATCTTCATTTCATTATAGAAGTGGCAAAATCATGTCATGGGAAAATGGGCAAATGGAAAATAATACAAAAATAGCTTCCTGCTATGTGTTCTATAATACATAATAAAGTTTAGGGTATTTTTTCCTGGCCTTTCTTTTTTAAAAACATGATGTTTCACTTTATCTTGGTAATCCTTCTGTAAACACAATTTGGCACATTCCTGTTTCATACTGTTTTCCATATTATTTCATAATTATGCAATTTTAATTGCCACAGAAAACTTCATATCAGAGAGACATCTAATTTTTTGGAAAAAAATTATCTTTGAAAATTTAAAAATTATCTGGAACAGATGCACTTACAACAACTACCCTTTGTGTTTCTATTAAGAATGAGTTTATTGATGGTACACTATGAATAGGTGTTATTACATGACCATCCTTGCCACACAACTTTTCTTTTTTTAGTTTATCCTTTCAGCATGAAACAATTATTAAATTACCGAGTGTTCAAAATGTATTGTGTTTGAAATATCTTTTAGGTGGAATAAAGGCAGTATACTAAAAGACAGCACAAAGCCCTGGATACGGTAACAAATGCACTGTATGTGGAAATGATGGATTTTACCTGGAAGAGAATTACTCATCTGCCAGGATCCCTGAAAATATTAACCAAGCAAAAATAGTTGCTGAGAACACAGTACATTTTCAGTAGAATTTTTTTCTTCATAAAATGTTTTGAGAAATTTGTTGATCAAGGAAATTTCTATTTCTCTTCTCATTCTTATTAAGTGCTATCTATGGAAGGAATTCATCTGAGGTCCATGAGCCATGCTTGGGCTTCATGGAAGGATGCTGGGAGTTCTGAATATTGCTTAAATTTGTTTCCCAAACCTAGGGGGTTTGGACTTTCGTGAATTGGTCTTGGGAAAGCAACATTACCTTTGTGATAGGATGCAGTGCTGAATTTGGTGATATCTCAGTTTCCTTCCAACTATGAAAGCAGTGCGGTCTTTGATGGTGTGCTGGCTCACTCTTATGTTTGGAAATGTGTGGCCCCATGCTGGGACTAGTCCTACCCTTCCACTTCTGCAGGGAAAGAATCTGAGTGTAGAATTGACAGCTGATGGAATTTCCCTGGTATCACAAAGAAATAAGTTTAGAGTAGGTTGTTAGAAAAGAAATAAACAAATAAACACCCCAAACCAATTCCTCCCCCAGTGGCAGAATGCCCAGGCCACACATTGTTTTTCCTTTTCCCCTTCCTCAGAGTGAAACTGTATTCCTGTTTGAATGGGGTTACAGCTTCTGAAAAGGAAGGAATATGCCTAGTTATTCCAAAATTTCAATCTCTTCTTTATAACTAGCAAAGAGCCTACAAACATTTCATCACCCAGAGAAGTGAGCCCAAATCAAACATTGTAAATACTCTACACTTCTTTTCCTCTATTTTCTAACATAATGATATCTATGCATGTGCTTAAAATAATAGGAATTATTTTGTGCCTTTTGATTTAATAATATTAAAAATATTTAAATTGCTAAGACAGTCACAGAAGGACATTTTCTAAAAGACAGAGAATCTGTGCTATTATCTCTGGAACATACAATCAGATGCAGGGATCAATAATTTTTACTTTGGGGTTGAAACTTTCCAAAATTGTGTAAAGCAAACTAAACATGTGTACACCAAAGTCGGTGCCAGGCAAAGAGGATTCCTTACATTATTTCGTTTAATCCTCATGGCAAATTGAGGAGGTTGCTATTTTGAGCCTTATTTTTATTTATGAAGAAGCAGGCCCAGAGATGGTGGGTAACTGTCAGAAACTTGCTCAAAGTTAATGCGTGGGGGCACTTGAGTGGATCAGTCATTGGGCATCTGCCTTCGGCTCAGGTCATGATCCGGGGTCCAGGGATGGAGCCCCGCATTGGGCTCCCTGCTCAGCGGGAAGCCTGTTTCTCCCTCTCCCACTGCCCCTGCTTGTGTTCCTTCTCTTTCTATGTCTCTCTCTGTCAAATGAATAAATAAATACATCTTTTAAAAAATAAACAAATAAAGCTAATGCATGACAAAGATGAGAGTTACATCCAGGTGTCTCTGATTCCAACTCTTTACTCTTTTAAATCTTATTTTTTCCTTAGAATAGAGTCTTTTAAGATCACATGTCAGAAAATGAATATGGTGGTGTGCTTCACAGGAATAAAAATGGCAGAGACTGGGTGGTTTTTCTAGTCTCAGTCAAGGCTGGAAAAATCCTGCTGATCAGTCCAGTGTGGGGGTAGAGAGCAGAAGCAATTACCTTGAAGGTCTGTAAGATAATGCTTTCACTACCTGATTGGGGACCCTGGAGTTTTGCAAATGATTGCTTTAAGAGAAACACACCATCAATGTTTGAGTCATGTTTATTCTCTTGGCAAAATGGATCTACTTAGATATAAGGTTTATTGCTTTAAATTTGGGTCTAGCAGTGCTTTCATTTATCTAAAACATCCCTCCAAAGTGATAACTCATTCACTCATTCACTCTTAATTATTCTCCTATAAATTTGTTTATGGGTGATTTCAGCTGTGGGGTGTCAACTGGGGCATAGAGATTTAATGAACACGGGTATGCCAAATACTCCATTACAGCAAGCAAATGAGGCACTTTGTCCAAGACCGTTTACTAAGTGTGCTCAGGGTAATGAGCTCTGCATTGTAACAAAGTGAGCATGTGTCTCCTGTTTGGTTTGGAAAAGAGCTGTATCAGAGTTGATGGCTGACCACAGTAGCTTTTACAGTGGTGCTCTTGGTGTTGTAAATGATGAGTTTTCAGAACAGCCTGGCACCAGGCTCACCTTTGTTCATGCTAAATTAAAGGCTCTTGCCTGTATTCTTATGGGGCATTGGGGAAATAAAAGAGATACATATCTTCTTATTCTTTTCCTTCTTTCTTCTCTCCCTTTACATCCTCCCTCCTTCCTCCCTTCCCTCATTTCTTCCTCCTTCCTTCCCTCCCTCCCTTCCTCTCTCTCTCTCTTTCTCTTAAACAAATATGTTTATGTTAGAGATGAGTTCAGGAAGGAAATGGTCTAGTCCAGGGGCTAGCACTCTTTTTCTGTAAAGGGTCTGACAGCAATTATTTTGGGTGTTGTGAGCCATATGGTCTCCATCTAAAATATTCAACTCTGTTATTATAGCACAAAACCAGCCACAGACAATACTTGAACAAGTGAATATGACTGCGTTCCAAGAAAGCATCGTTTAAGGACACAAAAATTTGAATTTCATGTAACTTTCAACATCAAGAAATATTCTCCTTTAGTTTTTTAAAGATTTTTATTTAAGATTTTTAAAAGATTTTTATCTATTTGACAGAGACGGAGAGAGAACAAGCCGTGGGAGGGGCAGGCAGAGGGAGGGGGAGTAACAGGCTCCCTGAGGAGCAGGGAGCCCGATGCGGGGCTCAGTTACAGGACCCTTGGATCATGACCTGAGCCAAAGGCAGAAGCTTAACTGATTAAGCCATCCAGGTGTCCCTCCTTTAGTTTTTTTCAACAGTTTAAAAATGTAAAACTTCTTAGCTCTCGGCCTTACAAAAATAGGCACTAGTGTAAGTCTGTTTCAAAGGCCAGTTGAGCCTGATAGGAGCCTGGCTCGGAATGCTTGTAAGTTTGGCAGCCAGTGTTGACCTCAAAGACCTTGCCTCTGCCCAAAGAGCTCTTTTCTAATTTCAATTCCATGCTTAAAATTTCCAGAATTATCTTTCATCTCCTTACTATCCAGACTGTTTTGATTTTTAAGAATAGACTCATATGAATCTTCTTTGATGAAATCTCTTCTTACCCTCTGCATTAGCCTGCTAGGGCCACTATAACAAATACCACAGACAAGGTGGCTTTTTACAGAAATTAATTTCTCATATCCTGGAAGCTGGCATTCCAAGATCAAGGTGCTGGTGGGTGGTTTCTCCTGAAACCTCTCTCTTTGGCTTGTTGATAGCCACCCCTCACAGTGTCTTCACTGGCCTTTTTCCTGGTGTCTCATCCCTCTTCTTAAAAAGACCCTAGTCTTAGTGGTTGAGAGCCCTCCCTATGCTCACTGAATTAAATTCCCTCTTTAAAGGTGCTATTTCCAAATGTAGTTTCCTTCAACATGTTAACTTGGGGGGTGGAGGGGTGGGGACACTATTCACTCCATAACATTCTCTCTTTTTATTTTTTAAAAGATTTTGTTTATTTATTTGACAGAGAGAAATACAGCAAGAGAGGAAACACAAGCAGGGGGAGTGGGAGAGGGAGAAGCAGGCTTCCCGCCAAACAGGGAGCCTGAGGCCAAGCTCTATCCCAGGACACTGGGATCATGACCTGAGCCAAAGGCAGATGCTTAACTGACTGAGCCATCCAGGAGCCCCGCATTCTCAATCAGATGTCCATAACTCAAGAATAAAAAGCAGTAATTGAGGTAAGTAATATTTTCCTACAGTATTTTATAAAAATCAAAATCAATGCAAAAAATCAATGATAAAAAAACACAAAATTTTAAATATAGACAGGTTCTGTTACCAATTTCTTTCTTTTTTTCTCAGGCTTTAATATAGCTCAGCATGATACTGACTTCCTCCTTGCTTCTTCAGCCCATCCTTTTTGGTCCTTTTCTTATTGAAAATACATAGCTTCCTCTTCCCTAATTGTGAATTTTTTGAAATCAGACCTTATATTTTATGATTATATTCATCTCCCCAGTTTCTAATACACTACCTGATACAGAGTATACACACAGTAACTATTCCTTTGTTCAAATGCAGTCACTGCATGCTCTTAAAATGTGTGCCCTCTGATGGGGCATTATGGGGGTTAATGAGGCATTTGAATATTTGGAGCATTTTTTAAAATCAGAAATGGGTATCCTGTCTTGCTAATTTTGGCCATTCTAACTGGTGTAAGGTGGTATCTCAATGTGGCTTTAATTTGAATCTCCCTGATGGCTAGTGATGATGAACATTTTTTCATGTGTCTGATAGCCATTTGTATGTCTTCATTGGAGAAGTGTCTGTTCATATCTTCTGCCCATTTTTTGATATGATTATCTGTTTTGTGTGTGTTGAGTTTGAGGAGTTCTTTATAGATCCTGGATATCAATCTTTTGTCTGTACTGTCATTTGCAAATATCTTCTCCTATTCCGTGGGTTGCCTCTTTGTTTTGTTGACTGTTTCCTTTGCTGTGCAGAAGCTTTTGATCTTGATGAAGTCCCAAAAGTTTATTTTCACTTTTGTTTCCTTTGCCTTTGGAGACATATCTTGAAAGAAGTTGCTGTGGCTGATATCGAAGAGATTACTGCCTATGTTCTCCTCTAGGATTCTGATGGATTCCTATCTCACGTTGAGGTCTTTTATCCATTTTGAGTTTATCTTTGTGTACGGTGTAAAAGAATGGTTGAGTTTCATTCTTCTACATGTAGCTCTCCAGTTTTCCCAGCACCATTTCTTGAAGAGACTGTATTTTTTCCACTGTATATTTTTTCCTGTTTTGTCGAAGATTATTTGACCATAGAGTTGAGGGTCCATATCTGGGCTTTCTGCTCTGTTCCACTGGTCTATGTGTCTGTTTTTATGCCAGTACCATGCAGTCTTGGTGATCACAGCTTTGTAGTAAAGCTTGAAATCAGGTAACGTGATGCCCCCAGTTTTATTTTTGTTTTTCAACACTTCCTTAGCGATTCGGGGTCTCTTCTCAAACAACATGTGTTGGAGGGGATGTGGAGAAAGGGGAACCCTCTTACACTGTTAGTGGGAATGCAAGTTGGTGCAGCCACTTTGGAGAACAGTGTGGAGATTCCTCAAGAAATTAAAAATAGAGCTTCCCTATGACCATGCAATTGCACTCCTGGGTATTTACCCCAAAGATACAGATGTAATGAAAAGAAGGGCCATCTGTACCCCAGTGTTTATAGCAGCAATGGCCACGGTCGCCAAACTGTGGAAAGAACCAAGATGCCCTTCAATGGACGAATGCATAAGGAAGATGTGGTCCATATACACTACAGAGTATTATGCCTCCATCAGAAAGGATGAATACCCAACTTTTGTAGCAACATGGACGGGACTGGAAGAGATTATGCTGAGTAAAATAAGTCAAGCAGAGAGAGTCAATTATCATATGGTTTCACTTATTTGTGGAGCATAACAAATAGCATGGAGGACAAGGGGAGTTAGAGAGGAGAAGGGAGTTGGGGGAAATTGGAAGGGGAGGTGAACCATGAGAGACTATGGACTGAAAAACAATCTGAGGGTTTTGAAGGGGTGGGGGGTGGGAGGTTGGGAACCAGGCGGTGGGTATTAGAAAGGGCACGGATTGCATGGAGCACTGGGTGTGGTGCAAAAACAATGAATAATGTTATGCTGAAAATAAATTTAAAAAAATCAGAAATGGGTAAATGAGCTACAATGAACTTTCTCATCATTTTTATGATGAGAAATTTTTTGAACAAGGAAAGTATATATGAAAAGCTTGAACATAATGGAAAGGAATGCTGGCAATGTGGTACATAACGGGATGAGGCCTGAAGTAAGGTGGGAGGAAAAGCATAATATTTCTGTGCAGCAAGCTGCACAAGAGCCTTGTCATATGGGGTACCTTGGTAAACCTACACCACTAATTTGAAATTTATAGGTGAGAAAACAAAGGAGCAGATAAGTAACTTATAACCCATAGCCAATGAGTAGAGTAAAGAAGATTTGAATCACTCTGAATCCCGTAAGAGCTACTTCCATAAAATTGTATTTGGGTGCACATTAAGGAATAGACATTATTCTTCTCTTAGGGGATTTACATTTACATAAAAGAATAACAAAGAGCAGTGTAAATCATTAATGGCTCCAGGGTTCTGGAGCAAAATGGTCTTTGAAATTAGCAGTTCTACTCTTTCAAATTTCTCCTATCAGATAGATAGTAGCTTGGGAATAAATGCCCTGTTACTCAGCTGTATATTTACCATTATGCCATGGGTTATGATGAATGAATGTCTGACAATGCCACTGCAATCCTACATAAGTTAAAGGAAACAGGGTTTCTCAGATCAGGAGGAAAGTTTCCCAGATTAGCAGTATCCCTGTGCTTTGGATACACTCAGCCACAGAGTCCCACGAAGGATATCCCACCACGCTTACGGTTCCTTAAGGAATTTATGGCTTCTTCTTCCCCACATATGTCAATATTATTGTGATTGCATCTTTGTCATCCATTTACTAGAAAAATAATTCTTGGTGTTTTTTTAATTTTTTTTTTCTTCCCTGGGCTTATCTTTTAGAAAACACTGTCCTACTTCCAGTCTCCCTGCCATCTTATGACGACTACTTTCAGTGAAATCTAAATTTCATTGCTATTTCCTCTCCTGCAACAGAACTCTTCCCTGTGTTGCCAGGGAAGCATTTACACGTGCTGGCGTATGTGAACATGCCCCCTGCTTGCTTCTAAGACTACATTTTTACAACTACCGATTACCCTTCCATATATGAGTAGGATGATCAGACAGAGGAGGATGTAAGACATCTGAATGCGCCTGTTGTTATGACTTTGAGGATTGTATGATTTCCCAGTAATCACCACGCTCTCCCTGGGGTTGTACCTTTCAATGGTCAACAGACTCCCCAGAGATTCGGAACCCAGTGAGAATGAGAGGCTTCCCTATGTGACCTCCAGCAATGACGGCAGAAAAACGGGGGGAAAATTAGACACATAATGGGGGCAAATATTGAGAAAGAGGAAGTGGAATAAAAGATGTAAAATTTGAAATCCCAGCCTCCTTTCTGCTGATAAGGATAGAGGAAGCTGGAATAGGGAGGCAGAGTACTCTTGTCTTAGAACCAAGAGACTGAGGACATATCACAGCTAGGTCACTCACTACCTATGTAACCACAAAGTTACTTTGTTTTTCTTCACCAACATGTAAGAGATAATAACATCTTCATTTTAGGATTCTGGAGGGTATTAACAGAGATGCGAATGAAGCTTAAGCAGCAGGATCTGTCGTCTTGCATAGGCCCTATAATTCATTTCATCCTTAAAAACTGTATACGTATATTTTTAAAATGTATAAATTTTAGGTCCAGCAAAATCTGAATCTATGCTTGCTTCAATATCTCTTCTCTTAAAATACATTTAATATCAGACACTGGGAATATACAAGGGCACACATACTTATTTTTTTAACCAACCATAACATAACATAAAAACACACAAAACATAAAGGAAAGAAGACTGATTTAGAAATCTCACATCATAATAAACATTGTATCTATTTATTTCAATTATATCACAACTTGTGTGTAGGCATATATAAACATACTGCATATAGTTGTTGCCATAGCCTATTTACATTTCAGCTTTCATTGTGGTCTCCCTGCATGGAACAGCTGAAAATAGATCTGGAACACAAAAGAAGAAGTTAGCTTTATATAAACTAGACTCTTCCTTTATTTTAATAATGAATTAGAAATATGTCTATCATTTCCTAAGCACTTGCCATTTGATAGGGATTGTTCTAAGTACTTGAAGAATGTTAACTTACTTAATCCTCAGAAGTACTTGAAAGATATTTTCTGTCACTGTTTTGAATATAATGAGGGCAAAATAGAGGTGCAGAATAGGTAAGTTACTCCTTTGTACTCACACAGCACTTGAATAGAGAAGCTAGTGCTTAAAGCCAAGTTGCCCTCCTATAGAGGTATGTCCTCAGCCACCATGATAAACAGCTCACTGTAAGCAAAGAGAATACACATGATGAGGATAAAGATGAGGAGGATTAATAAATTTAGGGGTTGGAGGAGGTAAAATTTCTACAATATGAATTTAACTTTTTAAGTAAATAAATAATGTGGCTTTTGAATGAAGACTAATGCCGGATCAAATAGTTCAGAGTGCATTGGGGCAAGGAGAAGATACAAAGTAGTTATCTTAGAGAAAGGTACAGTAAGTTTACTAGGGAAACATAGAAGGGCTTTTGGATAGTGCTAATTTGAGGGCTATAGACGTGAAAGAGAATGATCAATCAGCATCATTTGGGGATTTTCTCCAACAACCTTCAACTCCTTGAGTGTTTATCCTAGGCAAGTATATTTGTCAGGGATCTCCAGAGAAACAGACTATATAGAGAGAAACAGACTACACACACACACACACACACACACACACACACACACACATATATATATATATAGAGAGAGAGAGAGAGAGATATTGAGAGAAAGAGAGAGAGGGAGATTTATTATAGGGATTAGCTCATATGATTATGGAGGCCAAAAACTTCCAGAGGACCAGGAAAGCTGATGATATAAATTCAGCCCAAGTACTGAAATTCTAGAAGGCTGATGGTATAAATTCTAGTCTGAGAGCCAGGAATGCTGATGTTGGAGGAGGCAGAAGATGGATCCAGCAGCAGGAGTGAACTTATCCTTCCTCTGCCTTTTTGTTCGATTCAGGCCATTAAGGGATTTGGAGGATGCCCACCAGTATTAGTGAGGAAGGTCTTTACTCAAGTCTACTGATTCAAATGCTATCTTACAGACATGCACATGGACATAATGTTTTAGCAGAAATCTGTGAAAACTTTAACCAAGTCAAACTGACATATAAAATTAAATATCACAACAGTCATATAGGTTTTATTCATAGTTGCTTATTGCCTGATAATTATGTCAGAATGGAAGCAAGAGGTGGAATTAAGAGTATGTTCAAGGTACTGGTTATAGTTCTGAACCATAAACTCTGCACTAGGCAAAGAGAGAAGTGAGGGCATTCCAGGATGTGAATAGTAGCAATGAGGATAAGGAATTGTTAGAATAGGGGACTAGAGTAAGGAAGCTGACAAAACCAGAAAGAGTGATCTGAAACTAGAACTCTAGATTCCAAGGTTGTAAAAGAGGTGATGTTATTGTTGATAACAATATCTAGGTTTGGGTTATTAGTGTGAGTGACTTAAGCAGGACTTTCCGAAGAAAGCATTGCTTTTGAAGAGGTCAAGGAACCGAAAAGCTAGGGCTTCTGTATTGAAAAACAATAGTGGAAGGAATAGTTGGTAGAAGGAATTTGCTAAGCCAGTTTGCAATTCCATCAAATAATTGAAGAAAATTTATCAGCAAGTGGTGAATGGTAGCAGGTCAGCTGTCAGAACGGCATGTGTTTCAAAGAATATGAAGTTTTTTAGAAGAAGATAGAACAATGATCTAGAATATGATGATACTTCTAGAAAAGTGGAGGGTCAGTGTTGGGCAAGATGAGCGAAGGAGAGAGGGAGATTCAGGGTTCCCCTTATGGGATGAGTAAGTCTCAGGAATAAAAGGTGCAGCATAAGAAATATAGTCAATGATATTGTAATAGTGCTGTAACTTGACATATAGTGACTACACTTAAGGTGAACACAACATAATGTATAAGCTTCTTTAATCACTAAGTTGTATACCTGAAACTAAGGTAACATGGTGGGTCAACTACATTCAAATTAAAAAAAATATTTTTAATTAAAAAAAATAAGAGAAAGATCTTGGAAAATTGTGGACTATGGGCCAAAGCTCCTCACCACCTATTTTTGTAATAGTTTTTTTTTTTTTAAGATTTATTTATTTATTTGACAAACCGAGATTACAAGTAGGCAGAGAGGCAGAAAGAGAAAGGAAGGGAAACAGGTTCCCTGCTGAGCGGAGAGCCTGATGTGGGGCTCCATCCTAGGACCCTGAGATCATGACCTGAGCTAAAGGCAGAGGCTTTAACCCACTGAGCCACCCAGGCATGCCCGTAATAGTTTTATTGAAACATGGCCCAACCCATTCATTTAGGCGCTGTCTGTGGCTGCTTGGGAGCCACCGTAGTAGAGCTATACGGTGAGAGATCTTATCTCTTCGACATTGAAAATATTTACTATTTGTATGATTACAGAAAGCATTTGCCAACCTCTGATTAAAAAACAAAAGTACTATTAGAAGTATCTATTGGACATTGAAACCCAAGATACATGTAACGTGGAGGGGAAAATACTTCCATTTGAGAGAACTGCAGAGAAAGCTGCATCCAAAGAATGCCTCCAAATTTTTGTTAGAGTGAGATAGTGTAGAGAAAGTTTAGAGGAGATGCCAGGATTTATATCAATTCAAATTTTCTCCATATAACAAAGTCTAAAGAGAGACAGCCACTGAGAGTTTCAGGCATCTACCAGTGTCATCTTAACCCAGAGTATTTTCTGGCTTTCTCCTCTGCCACCTTTAGCAGCTTGGGTTTTGGTCCTTAGGCTTTTCACTGCATTGTCTCAATATTAAAACAACATTCAGATCCAAGAAGCTGGAGGTGGGCATGGCATGGCAAGAAACTGATCTCCTCCAAATGGTTCTTGCTTTTCATCAGTAAATTCCCAAAAGTCTCTTTGAAGTCTTCCCTTACTGAATCAATGGTTAAAATTGTATCAAATGGACACATCTTTTGAATGTCACAAGTCAACCTCTGGCAAAGGTGTAGGTGAATGCCATGACTGACTTTGACTAATAAGGATTCATTGTGATCCTGAACAAATTGGAGAAGATGGAATAGGGGCTGTGTGTCACAAACTTCAGGGGATCTTACCATCCTTGTACACTCTGAGTTTCAGAAAGCACACTAGAGATGTCAGGTAAAATGGAAACGGATGAAAGAAGCAGTCAGATCCTTGAAGGCATAAAGTATTGTAAGGCTAATAATCTGGGTGGTGGTTGATGCCTGAGTGGTTCAGATTAGTGGCTCTAACATAATGCGGGGCGGGGTGGGGGGGTGTGATTGGAGCGGGCCAGTTAGATTCTCAGAAGATGACAGATAATCCATCCAAGTTGTAGTTTAAACCAGAGGTAAGCAAAGAATGGGAAAATTTGTTATGTATCCAGTGATACAAATATAGGAAGTGAGGATTAACACACAGAATCTTTTATAGCAATGGTACACTTTGGGCACTTTGCTTATATTTTCCAAAAGTATTGATCTGCAATAGGTTAGGAGGAACAGCACACAGAAATACCAAACAAAAAGCTATTCCTTCACTGTAAGAGTGAAGACTAGCTTCCCGTGGATACTTATCAGGAGGGTCTAGGTCACTGTTGAGGATTATACTACATAGTTGTGTCCTCTGCAGACAAACAAAATTCTCTTCAGGGAAAGGACCTCTTTTTTTTTTTTTAATTAATCATTTTTTTAAATTTATTTTCAGCATAACAGTATTCATTGTTTTTGTACCACACCCAGTGCTCCATGCAATCCGTGCCCTCTCTAATACCCACCACCTGGTTCCCCCAACCTCCCAACCCCCCACCTCTTCAAACCCTTCAGATTGTTTTTCAGAGTCCATAGTCTCTCATTGTTCACCTCTTTAACAGCACACAGCTCTGACAGATCAAGGCAGGGTGCATCTCATATTTGGATATATCATCCCATTGTTCTACCTTCAGACTTTGGAAATGATTGATACTTCTTAGAACGTTTTTTCCTGCTTGACATTCCTCTTGCCATAACTTTATCTGCCCAGATCTCAGTTATCCTTAGTACTTCAGCTTAAATACCACTATAAGCCATGACTCTCCCTGACTGTAGAACAGATAAACTGCCTCTGCTTTGAGTCCTTCTGCTCTCTCTATGTATTGCCTAATTACCAAAGTGGAGGCAACATAGTTGGAAGTCCTTCAAAAATTAAATGGAATTACCATTTGATTCAGAAATTCCATTCCTAGGCATATATTCCAAAAAAAAAAAATTGAAAACAGATCAAGTTTTCAAATAAATACTTTTACATGTATATTTATAGCAGTTCAATAACCAAAAGATCAAAACAATCCAAATATTCATCAGCTGATGAGTGATCAACGCATGAAGATACATAACAGTATTATTCAGCCATAAAAAGGAATGAAGTATTGACACATGCTACAACATGGTTGGATGAAACTTGATACCATTATGCTAAGGTGAAAGAAGCCAGACACAGAAGATCACATACTATATGATGCCATTTATATGAAATGTCCATAATAAGTAAGTCCACAGAGATAGAAACCAAACTATTGGTTGCTTGGGGCAGGTGAGGGGGTAATGAGGTATAACTATTTTAAAGTTTTCCCATTTTGGAGGGGTTGATGGAAATGCTTTAGAAGTGGAGAAAGGTGGAGATTGAACAATAGTGTGAATGTACTAAGTACTAAATGCTACTGAATCCTTCACTTTAAAATGGTTAATTTCATGTTATGTGAATTTCATCTCATTTTTTTTAAACAATGGAGACAATTCTTTGGCCTTTCCTTTATTCAAACCCTTTACAATGTTACTTTGTAGCTCCCCAATCAAGGAATGGAGCTTATTTCTCTACCCTTTTAGTCTGCGTGGTGCCTGTGACTGGTTTTACCCAATCAATTGTAGCAAAAATGATAGGGACTACTTCTGTACCTGGAACATTCTTGCTGCCCACGACCCCCTTGGATCCTGCCTCCACTGTATAAAGTCTGTTGGAGGAAGAGAGACACAAGGCCTAACCATCCCTTTCACCTGGTTAAGATCGGTTTAGCATTGCCCAGACCTGTAGAAGTGCCAAAGCTATTTTTTGTGTGGCACTGAGATTTTGTCCTAAGAGATAATTGAAAATTACAGAGATCACTTTTTAACTATTGCTTCTAACTTAGTCTATCTTGCAGCACTCTACTTGAGGAAAGAGGTTTTATCTGTCTTGTTAACTTTTGTACTCTTAGAATACACTATAGTGCCTAGTAGGGGGTATGCAATTTGTAAACCATGCTGAATGAATGAATGAATATATGCTCGTTTTTAGCAATGAAATCTGAGTCCTATTGAAATTGTTAATATAAGCTAGTACAATGGTTAATTTTATGTGCCAACTTGAGTGGGTCATGGGGTGCCCAGATATTTAACTAAACATTATTTCTGGGTGTGTCTGTGATGGTGTTTCTAGATGAGGTTAGCATTTGAATTGGTGGATTCAGTAAAGAAGATTGCCTACCCCAGGATGGATAGACATCAACCAACCTGATGAAGGCCTATGTAGAAGAACAAAGGGTGGGAGAGGGAGAATATATTCCTTCTTGTTGACTGGGTAAGCTGGTACATCTGTCTTCTGCTCTTAGAGTGAGACTTATACCACTGACTCTCCTGGTTCTCAGTCCTTTGGACTTAGATTGAACTAAACCATTTCAGTTCAACATATTGAAGAAATCCCCCTCTTGGAGTTACACATATATGGCTTAGTTTTTTTCCATATATGTTTGTTTTATTATAAATTTCAATGCAACAATATGAATTTTAATTATTTAACTATAAGCATAGTTTTACGGCAAGCTTCCTTATCTCTTTTAGCTGCATTAGTTTTTCATCCTCTTGTTTATGTCATATTGCTGTGTTTTTTAGTTTTTATTTCATTTTTAAGAAAATAATTTTTGTGATTCCCAGCATCTTTGTTATTTTACCTATCTACCTAGTTATTCCTTCAAAGAGGATTTCCATTGTCTTTATAAAATTTAATCTCAGACTTCAGGGGATAATATGAAGAGATATTATTCTAGTGTCCAGGACAGAGTTCCCAATTCCATGTTTTAGTCTTTTCTATTATATAACCATATTTTATATACACATAATAAATATATACCCATAATATACTATTATATACACTCATAACATTTACCCATTATTTAAAATGAGGGTGTATCTCTCTAGATGTGGAGTTTTCCAAGCTGCAGGTAGATGAATTGGCTATGGCTCCTCTACTTTTGAACTGGACTCTGGTTATTCCCTTATCTGATCTATGGCTCAGGAGCATTGTTGTGCATGATTTCTAGTCCAAATACAGGTGTTTAGCAGGATTTATCTAATAAGGCCAAAGACAACTGAAGTATTGAGTCCTATGTTGATGTTATCTAAACTCTAACCTATTGGGTACATTTAAAAAGAAATCAGCCATCATCATGACTCCACATAGTCATAAAATATTTTTTCTGGGAATTATACCTCCAAAGACAACACATTGCTTCTACTTCCCTCAAGTGTCCTATTATTTGTTATTTTCAAGCAGTTGTCATCTCTGAGTGCATGAAGATAAGGGAGGTAAATGTGGAGAAGCATCTAGTCAACCTCTAAAATAATATCCATTCCCAGTTTTTCCATTTGGTATGGCCTGATCCAGGGAGTTTTTAGTGATAAATGTGAAAAGAAAGTATATTATTAATGCATGTTGTAGTGCATTTACCTGATATCTCCTTCAGGACAGACAAGAGCTCTTCCAGCTATTGGGTGTACTGGTTGCTTATAATACAAGGTCCTCACTGTGAATTATCCATCACCAAAACGAGCTGAACCATCAAAGGTTAAATACATTTCCAGGGGACTGATCAGTGTGGGGATGCAAAGGTCATGCTCCCAATTGAGGAGATCTCTGTAGAACTGTCCTGGCTTCAGAGCTGAAAATTAAATCACAATTAAACTTCTTCCCTAGTCTAAGCCTGTTCATTTACTTGTAAGTATTGCTCCTAAAAACTCTTCCCAATAAACCTACTGCATATAAATTTCCATTCAGGAAAACCTGCCTTTAAAAATCTTCTTACCTTCTTTTGGCTGGTTAAGGTTGTTTTATTCCTAGAGCCAAATTTATGTTTAGATCACCATTTCTTTTCCTTAAGTCCTGTTTTATTGTTGCTGTTACTGGAACTTCCTCCTAATGGCTAGTGATAGGCAATCTTCTTTTTTTAAAATATATTTTATTTTTTATTAAGCTGTAAATTTTAACTCCAGTATAGTTAACATACAGTGTTATACTCATTTCAGGTGTACAGTATAGTGACTCAACAATTCTATGTATTGTGGTGATGGGCTATCTTCTGCTTTTACTTTTTACTTTTTGAATTTTATCCTGCTCATATACTTTCAAGGTAGATGAGTGAGATGCTAGGTGAGGCTGCTTCAGTCACTACTAGCCTTTTACCATTTCAAATTTATCATTACCTATTCTCTCATCACTGTTCAAATGGTACAAAGCATGTTGGGACTCATGGCAGTTTAACACAAATGGAAGAGTTGAAAGGTGCTAGCCGGATGTTAATTTTAGTCTTTACCCTCTGTCCTCTTAAATTATCCATGTTATTTCAGGATGCATACTTGAACTAAGTTCCTACTTGTTTCCTTTCTAGAGATTTTTCTCTGTGTTAATGAGATCAGGAAGTTGACTACCTCAACACTGAGCCTTTGATTAGAGCATATTCCACATGTACCAAGCCTTAGGTCTTCCTGAGGGGAGTCCTGGGCCCAGGAATCCTGAAGTACTTTCAAAAACAATTTTATATGTGTGAGGTGAGAATCAGGCATAAGGGCAGAGGTGAAGAAAAAAAGAATATATGATGGGCAATCTGGTACCCTGGAGCTTAAGGGGGAGGAAGTAAATAAAATAAAGACCTGGGTTCAAATTCAACCAAATCCACTAGTTCTATAATTGGGGGCAATTTTCGTAAACATTACAATCCTCCATTTCTTTTCCACAAGGTGAAGATCATAATATAATTATATCATGGGGTTACTGGAAGGATAAAATGATATAAGGAAAGTTAAGCTCCTGGAAGAGTAACATTATCTTATTTTTATTTAATAAGTATGATATATAGGAAGCAATATGAAGGTCAAGGTCAAAAGTGTAGGTTATTGTAGACAATCCTTTTTACTCTGGCTGGCCTCATTATCTTTATCCTTATCCAGGGGGGATTGGCACTGAGTGATTTAATGATCTCTTAGGACATTTCTAGATATAAGTTTCTATAAATACATAGCAATTTAAATATAGTTATACCTATTTTGCCAAGGTGACTGATAAAAGAAAAACAGGTGAGGGTTACTTGGGAGGCTCAGTCAGTTAAGCATCTGACTCTTGGTTTCAGCTCAGGTCATGATCTCAGGGTCCTGGGATTGAGCCCCATGTCAGGCTCAGTGGCGAGTCTGCTAGAGATTCTGTCTCCCTCTCCCTCTGTTCCTCCCCCTGCCCTTTCAAATAATAAATAAATAAATCTTAAAGAAAAAAAAAAGCCAGGTGATTTTTCCCATAGTCACATAAATAGTAAGTGGCAGAGCTAGAGTTGGAAGCTAAGTCTTTGGGCTTCAAGTCTCAGTTCTCTACAATTCATCTTGTTTGTTTGGTGATATAGGATAATCTTAATGAACAGATCCTGTGGGTCTGTGTTTATTTTTGATTATTCATTTGGTTACACAGACTTTCAGTCATGCACGTTTGCCTGGAAGACTTAGATACAGTGAATAGAAAATCCCTTCAAAATTAGGGACCCTTGTTTCTTCATTCTCCAAAAGTAGACCATTAAAAAATGAAGCTGCCATTCTATGATTTTACTTATTTCCCAATGTGTCAGTACATGATTTTGTGGGTCAGACAGAGCTGTAAGTGATTTGCTTGATTATGTTTTGTCCTGGGATGACAGTCAAGGATCATGGGAGCTTGAAAAAATGAGGCAACATACTAAACTTTTCTTTTTCACTACTTCATTTTCCATTTCTGGTTCATTTCATAATTGTACAGAACAGGTTTGTGTGATTTGGGAGAGTGGTATTTAGCAGATGTAAATTTGATTCCACATTCTGAAAACAGAAATACTAATTAATACCTAAACAATTTACCATAATTTAACCATAACTAACCATAACCTAACAATTAACCATAAATTTAATAATTTACCATAAAACACATTTTTCCTGTTTATTAATTCAATCAGTAGAAAGCTGACTTCATTTAATTCAACAGCATTCCATTTTTTTTTCTCAGAATAAAGATCAAAACCCTAAGAAAAGCTTGAAAGGTGGGACTTAATTTGGTCTCTGCTAGCTTCTGTAGGCTGAGCATGACCATCTTTACCCATAATTCATTATGGGTCAGTCACAGTCACCTTCTCTTTGGTCCTTGAATACCCCAAACTATCTCTACCTTCTGGATCTCTACATATATGTTTCATCTGACTGAACATCTTTGCCCCCTTTCTTTGCCAAAGCCTATTTTGACTTACACATTTGTGAGGATCTTCTCCCAGCACTGACATAAGAGTAGGTACCGGTTTATAAGCTCCCAAAGCATTCTGCAACTATTTTTCATAATATTCATAACACTTTAGTTATATTTTCTGTGACTATCATCTTAGTTAGCTGTATACATAAGACTATAGACACTAAGTGTGACTTGTGCATCATTGTTTTCTGGGTGCCTTTCATGGTGCCTAATATATAGTGGTTATAAATATTTGATGAGTGAATGAATAAATGAACAAAAACACTTTGGAGGAAATAACAACAACAACAACAAAAAACAGTAGAAGAAGTAGAGAATGATGCTAAGTCCCTCAACCACCAGCATTTTCGAAGAGAGAGTTGGTTTATATTAATTGAATGACAAGTCTTTAAATGGTATTTTGTTTAATTTCATAATAACTGTGAAACGGTGACTAGCTCCATTTTACAGATAAAGAAAAAAGTCCACAAAGATAATGTAACTCAATGTCACACAACTCCCAAGTAGTAGAGATGAGATTTCAACACAGTTTGGCCCAAGGTACATCTGTTTTCTCACAGGTCAAATGGATGGATTGAATGAGGGTATGGTGGGAATCACTCACTCCTCAGGCATCTTCAAGTCCTTGATGAGGGTACTAATCTGTGAAATTCCTCCAATTATATGGTATTGCCTTTATTTTACTTTTTTTTATAGGTAGAGACAATTCTAATGTTTTCAAATTAGCCTCTTCCACTGTAATAGCCTTCACAACACAGATCAGAGAACCAATGTGGGGATTCTCTCAGTGGCTGAGTATGTCTATCTATTACATATTCTAAGACTGGGGAAATAAACATAGGATGGGGTCCAGGACCCACTGGGCTTACTGTGAGATGGATCTGAGCTGAAACTCCACTGATGGTCTGACTTCCATATGCTTTTACTCTGAACAGTGGACAACGGTGATATTTTGTATCTCCTGAAATTAGTGTCAGTTCAAAGACAGTGTCTACAAGACAGTACAAATCACCAAAAGGTCTATTTGTCTTTCTCCAAAGCATAGTCACCCTGGTAAATGGTCTGAGTTTTCACTGAGTAAAACTTAGAAGATTAGCTGTATAAATTTTTGGTGGTGTTCCAGAGTCCTTCCTCCAATGGACTATACTTAATTCAAGGGAATTTCAATCTCTAAACTGGCTCAAGTCAGGGAATTGATCAAGGGATTGTGATTCTCTGTTTTGGTTATTCAAATTAGACTCCTGTTCATAATACCTGGAACTGATTTTCTTTTACAGATCAAGTAAGAACTGTAGAGTTCCCATCTATTTCTTTTCTAGGGACACTATGATCAACTAGCTAATGCCATTGGTCTCTGTAAGTCAGACCATTTTGATTACTTACTTTGGTTTTGTTGTTCTTTTCAAGTTTACATGGAAGAAAATATGAAAATAAATGTAAACAAATTAGCACCACACAGACTATTCTGATAAATTGGATTAAAATTAGACATCAAAATAAAATAGAAAATAACAAATATCACAGATTTAAAACTACATTTCCAAATAATTTGTAGGTCAAAGAAGAAATCATACCAAAAGTTACAAGTTTTTAGAGCAAAATAATATTGAGAAAAATTTATGTCAAACACATAGTTTTTTTTTTTAATTTGTAAATTAAATGCAAGATTGAAGATGACACAAAGAAATAGAAAAACATCCTATGCTCATGGGTTGGAGGAACAAATAGTGTCAAAATGTCTATACTACCCAAAGAAAATGACACATTCAATGCAATTGAATTGCATTTTTCACAGAATTAGAATAAACAATCCTAAAATCTGTACAGAACCACAAAAGACCCCAAATAGCCAAATAAATCTTGAAAAAGAAAAGCAAAGCTGGAAGCATCACAATACTGGATTCGAAGTGTATTACAAAGATGTATTGATCAAGACAATATGGTACTGGCACAAAAATAGACACACATATCAATGGACAGAATAGAAAAACAAAAAATGAACCCACAACTATATGGTCAGTTAATCTTTGATAAAGCAAGAAAGAGTATCCAATGGGAAAAAGACAATCTCTTCAACAAATGGTGTTGGAAAAACTGGACAGGAAAATGCCAAAGAATGAAATTGGACCACTTTCTTATGCCACACACAAATATAAATTAAAATGGGTTCAAGACATAAATATGGGATTGAAGCCACCAAAATCCTTGAGGAGAACATAGGCAGTAACCTCTTTGACATTGGCCATAGAAACTTCTTCCTAGATATGTCGCTGGAGGCAAGGGAAACAAAAGCAAAAATGAACTATTAGGACTTCAAAATCAAAAGGTTCTGCACAGCAAAGGAAATAATCAACAAAACTAAAAGGCTATCTGTGGAATAGGAGAAAATATTTGCAAATGACATATCTGATAAAGGGCTAGCATCAAAAATATATACAAAACTTATAAAACTCAATACCTAAAAGAAAATAATCCAATTTTTAAAAATGGGCAAAAGACATGAACAAATATTTTTCCAAAGAAGACATACAGATGGCCAACAGACACATGAAAAGATGCTCAACATCACTCATCATCAGGAAAATAGAAATCAAAACCATGATGAGATACCAACTAATAACTGTCAGAAGGGCTAAAATTAACAACATGAGGAACAACAGGTGGTCGTGAGGATGTGGAGAAAGAGGAATTCTTCACAATTTTGGTGGGAATGTGAACTGGGGCAGCCACTTTGGAAAACAATATGGAGCTTCCTCAGAAAGTTAAAAACAGAACAACACTATAATCCAGCAATTGTGTTATGAGGTATTTACCCAAAGAATATAAAATTGCTAATTCAAAGGGATACAAGTTCACCAGTGTTTATAGCAGCATTATCTACACTAGCCAAATTATGGACACAGCCCTAGTGTCCATCCACTGATGAATTGCTATCTATCTCTCTTTCAGTCTATCAATCATCTATCTATAGTTATTACATCTATCTATCTATCTATCTATCTATCTACCTATCAATCATCTATAATGGAATATTACTCAGCCATTAAAACTAATGAAATCTTGCCATTTGCAATGACATGGATGGAACTAGAGAGTGTTATGCTAAGCAAAATAAGAGAAACACAAATATCATATGAGTTCACTCATATGTGGAATTTAAGAAACAAAACAAGTGAAAAAAGGAAAATAAAAGAGAGAGGGAGAGAGAACTAGAAATAGATTCAACTGTAGGGAACAAACTGATGATTACCAGAGGGGACAGGATAGGGGTTGGGTTAAACAGGTGACCTGGATTAAGGAGTGCACTTGTCATGATGAGCACCATGATGATGTAAGGAAGTGTTGAATCACTATACTGTACACTTGAAACTAACATTACACTGTGTTTTAACTACCTTGAATTTAAATAAAAACTTAAAAAAATAAATGCATACATTATAGCAAAGGCTGAAAGATAGCAAATCAATGAGCTAATTCACTAATAATCTAGTTTTCAAGTAATAGAATAAAGACAAAGAAAGTAGAAAGATGGTTAATAAGGATAAAATATACAAATAAATAAAATAGAAAATAGAAAAAGTGAAAAGATAGAGAACATCAAAAGCTGTATTGGTCATTTTCTTTTCTTAAAACATAAGAATGAAAAAACCAGGTAAAATACTACTAGTTGTTGAATATATGTGTTTTATATATGGAGCATCTGGCATTTATTATTTTTTTCAGATTTCAACATTTGATATGTTCTATAAATTTTTTTAAATGAAGAGGTACAACCTAAATATTTTCCCTTGTTCCTTTTTTCCCATTTTTAACATACTAAAGAACTAAGAAAAAATAGAAACATCAAATAGGCTACCCTCAATGAAAGGAATGTTTCTGTATATGGTTAGAAAAAGACATGAGAGAGATCTGACAGAGTAGTATATTTTAAAGCAGTTTTCTTTTTGCAATGGAAAAAAATATTTTTTAATATCTTTGTCACTGTATTCCCTTTTGTCTCTATTTAGGAGAAAGAAAGAATTTCTTACTTTGGCAGATTGTATTGTGTTTATTATGAACTGCTTTTATACCTTGTTTGATGGCTAATTATCTCTTCTATTCAGGGTGCTCTAACTTACAGTTCATTTACCAGCCCCCCCCCCATCTCCTGGCCGCAATGGGAACACCTAAAATAAGGCAGTCAGTCATTGACCAGCTCACTTTTCTTGATTTCAACTCTGAATTTTCTCCTTATACAATTATGGCAAGCTCAGGATAATTCATGCCATACACAGAGGATTTTTGTTAGTCAAATTATTATTATCTGAAGTTGATTACATCTATTGAAAAAATTGTATTAAATGCTTATAATATGTCAGACACTGCTAAAAAATCTGCCAGTGTTTCTTGCATTAATATTTGATACAAGGGGATTAAACTAGCTCAATGTTTCTTTGGTCAGAACAAAAAATTCTTTCTTCTTTGGAAATAATTTCAGTCTTCCCTCCTTTCTTCCATCCTTGTTTCTTCCTTTGTTTCTTCTCTGCAAGCTTTCAAAGCACAGATGACCTAAAACTGTCATTTTTTTTAAAAAAAGAAAGACTGAATATGAAAATGTTCTATATCAAGTACTATGAAGAAGATAAATCTAATTACTAAAGTATTGGTCCTTGTTATAATGCAGTTTCACTCATTTTAAAGAATATTTATGTATTGTTTTATGGTTTGAAAAATGTTTTCACATATATTTTATCATTTAAATTCACAGAGCTTTGTAAGGCAGATATGATATCTCTCTTACAAATGAGAAAATTAATGTGCCATGGTTTAACATGTATACGTTTATACTGTTATCAGTGGTAGAAGCAGTACTCAAGCCTCAGGGCTTCATTCCAGGTTCTGTGGTCTGTCACACATGCTGTTGCACGTTGGTGACCTCATGGTTGGAGGGGGGGGGGTAGGGGGGGGGGGGGGGGGGGGGGGACAAAAGTTTCTTAAAAGCTTCTGTCATGTCCTTAGTGATTTCCCCAGTTGAACCTTCATGTTAAATAATGATTTTTAAAGGCTTTAAACTTCTATCATATTTTATTTTTAACAGTACAAAATTGTATTATGGTGTACATTTTTTAAAAATTAACATATAATGTTTTATTTGCTGCAGGGGTACCGCTCTGTGTATCATCAGTCTTACACAATTCACAGCACTCACCATAGCACATACCCTCCCCAATGTCCACACCCAGCCACCCTATCTCTACCTGCTTACCCCCCAGCAACCCTCAGTTTCCTGAGATTAAGAGAATTTATAGTTTGTCTCCCTCCCAATCTCATCTTATTTCATTTTCCCCTTCCCTACTCCCCATGACCTCCCACCCTGCCTCTCAAATTCCTCATATCAGAGAGATCATAGATAATTATCTTTCTCTGATTGATTTACTTCGCTTGGCATAATACCCTTTAGTTTGATCCACATCACTGCAAATAGCAAGATTTTGGGGATTTTTATGACTGCATAGTATTCCATTGTATATTTATACCACATCTTCTTTATCTATTCATTTGTTGATGCATATCTAGGTTCTTTCCATAGTTTGGCTATTGTGGACACTGCTGCTATAAACATTTGGATGTAATGCTCCTTCAGATCCCTACATTTGTATCTTTAGGGTATATACCCAGTAGTGCAATTGCTGGGTCATATAGTAGCTCTGTATTCAACTTTTTGAGGAACCTCCATACTATTTTCCAGAGTGGGTGTACCACCTTGTATTCTCACCAACAATGTAGGAGGGTTCCCCTGTCTCCACGTCCTTGCCAACATCTGTCATTTCCTGACTTGTTAATTTCAGCCATTCTCACCAGTGTGAGCTGGTATCTCACTGTAGTTTTGATTTGTATTTCCTTGATGCCGAGTGATGTGGAGCACTTTTACATGTGTCTGTTGGCCATCTGGATGTCTTCTTTGGAGAAATATCTGTTCATGTCCTCTGCCCATTTCTTGATTAGATTATTTGTTCTTTGGGTGTTCAGTTTGATAAGTTCTTTATAGATTTTGGATACTGGTCCCTTATCTGATACATCATTTGCAAATATCTTCTCCCATTCTGTCGGTTGTCTTTTGCTTTTGCTGACTGTTCCTTTGCTGTACAGAAGCTTTTGATCTTGATGAAGTCCCAAAAGTTCATTTTGCCCTTGCTTTGCTTGCCTTTGTCGATGTTTCTAGGAAGAAGTTGCTGCAGCTGAGGTCAAAGAGGTTGCTGCCTGTGTTCTCCTCAAGAATTTTGACAAATTCCTGTCTCACATTGGGATCTTACATCCATTTTGAGTCTATATTTGTGTGTGGTGTAAGGAAATGGTCCACTTTCATTCTTCTGCCTGTGGCTGTTTGATTTTCCCAACACCATTTGTTGAAGAGACTGGCGTGTTTTCCATTGGACATTCTTTCTTGCTTTGTTGAAGATTAGTTGACCATAGAGTTGAATTTCCATTTCTCAGCTATCCTCTTCCACTGATCTATGTGTCTGTTTTTGTGCTATTAACATTTTGTATTGATGATTATAGCTTTATAATTGAGCTTGAAGTCTGGAATTGTGATGCCACCAACTTTGGTTTTCTTTTTCAACATTCCTGTGGCTATTCGGGGTCTTTTCTGGTTCCATAGAAACTTTAGGATTATTAGTTCCATTTCTCTGAAAAAAAAAAAAAAAAAGGGGGTGGTATTTTGATAGGGATTGCATTAAATATGTAGATTGCTTTAGGTAGCGTAGACATTTTCACAATATTTGTCCTTCCAATCCATCAGCATGGAATGTTTACCCATTTCTTTGTGTCTTCCTCCACTTCTTTCATGAGTATTTTATAGTTTTCTGAGTACAGATTCTTTGCCTCTCTGGTTAGGTTTATTCCTAGGTGTCTAATGGTTTTGGGTGCAATTGTAAATGGGATTGACTCCTTAATTTCTCTTCTGTCTTGCTCTTGGTGCATAGAAATGCAACTGATTTCTGCGCATTGATTTTATATCCTGACACTTCACTGAATTCTTGTATGAGTTCCAGCAGTTTTGGAGTGGACTCTTTTAGGTTTTCCACATAAAGTATCATATCATCTGCAAAGAGTGAGAGTTTGACTTATTCTTTGCCAATTCAGAGGCCTATTATTCCTTTTTGTTGACTAATTGCTGAGGCTGGGACTTCTAGTGCTATGTTGAATAGCAGTGGTGATAGTGGACAGCCCTGCCGTGTTCCTGAACCTAGGGGAAAAGCTCTCGTTTTTCCCCATTAAGAATGATATTCGCTGTGGGTTTTTCATAGATGGCTTTGATGATATTGAGGTATGTACCCTCTATGCCTACACTGTGAAGAGTTTTGATCAAGAAAGGATGCTGAACTTTGTCAAATGCTTTTTCAGCATCTTTTGAGAGTATCATATGGTTCTTGTTCTTTCTTTTATTAATGTATTGTGTCACATGGTTTGATCTGTGGATGTTGAACCAACCTTGCAGCCCTGAAATAAATCCCACTTGGTCGTGGTGAATAATCCTTTTGATGTACTGTTGGATCCTAATGGCTGGTATTTTGGTGAGGATGTTTGCATCCCTGTTCATCAAGGATATTGGTCTGTAATTCTCCTTTTTGAAGGGATCTTTGTCTGGTTTTGGGATTGAGAAATGCTGACCTCATAAAATGAGTTTAGAAGTTTTCCTTCCACTTCTATCTTTTGGAACAGTTTCAGCAGAATATGAATTAATTCGTCTTTAAATGTTTGGTAGAATTTCCCTAAGAAGCTGTCTGTCCCTGTGCTCTTGCTTGTTGGGAGATTTTTGATGACTGCTTCAATCTCCTTACTGGTTATGGGTCTGTTCAGGCTTTCTATTTCTTCCTGGTTCAGTTGTGGTAGTTTCTATGTCTCTAGGAATGCTACCATTTCTTCCAGATTGTGAAATTTGCTGGCATATAATTGCTTATAATATGTTCTTCTAACTGTTTGTACTTCCTTGGTGTTGGTTGTGATCTCTCCTCTTTCATTCATTATTTTATTTGTTTGGGTCCTTTCTCTTTTCTTTTTGATAAGGCTGGCCAGGGGTTTATCAATCTTATTAATTCTTTCAAAGAACCAACTCCTAGTTTCATTGATTTGTTCTATTGTTTTGTTTTTTGTTTGTTTGTTTGTTTTGGTTTCTATTTCATTAATTTATGCTCTGATCTTTATGATTTCTCTTCTCCTGCTGGGTTTAGGCTTTCTTTGCTGTTCTTACTCCAGGTCCTTTAGATGTAGGGTTAGGTTGTGTACTTGAGATCTTTCTTGTTTCTTGAGAAAGGCTTGTATCGCTGTATACTTTCCTCTGAGGATCGCCTTGGCTGTGTCCCAAAGATTTGGAACAGTTGTGTTTTCGTTTTCATTCGTTTCTATGATTTTAAAAATTCTTTAATTTCCTGGTTGACCCGTTCATTCTTTAGTAGGATGCTCTTTAGCCTCCATGTTTTGAGTTCTTTCCAACTTTCCTTTTGTGGTTGAGTTCTAGTTTCAGAGCATTGCTGTCCTAAAATATGCAGGGAATGATCCCAGTCTTTTGCTACCAGTTGAGACCGGATTTGTGACTGAGGGTGTGATCTATTCCGGGTATTGTTACATGTGCTCTAGAGAAGAATATTCTGTTGTTCGGGGATGGAATGTTCTGAATGTATCTGTGATGTCCATCTGGCCCAGTGTGTCATCTAAAACCTTTATTTCCTTGTTGATCTTTTGCTTAGATGATCTGTCCATTTCAGTAAGTTAAAGTCCCCTACTGTTATTGTATTATTGTCAATGTGTTTCTTTAATTTTGTTGTTAATTGGCTTATATAATTTGCTGCTCCCATATTAGGGGCATAGACTTTAAAAATGTTAGATCTTCCTGTTGGATAGAGCCTTCAAGTATGATTTAGTGTCCTTCCTCATCTCTTATTATAGTCTTTGGCTTAAAATCTATTTGATCTGATATAAGGATTGCCACCCCAGCTTTCTTTTGATGTTCATTAGCACGGTAAGTTATTTTCCACCCCCTCACTTTAAATCTGGAGGTGTCCTTGGTTCTAAAATGAGTTTCCTTTTTTTTCCCCATTCTGATACCCTGTGTCTTTTGATTGAAGCAGTTAGCCCATTTACATTCAGCGTCCCTATTGAAATATATGGATTTAGTGCCATTGTATTGCCTATAAGGTGACTGTTACTGTATATTGTCTCTGTTCCTTTCTGATGTATGCTACTTTTAGGCTCTCTATTTGCTTAGAGGACCCCTTTCAATATTTCCTGTAAGGCTGTTTTGGTATTTGAAAGTTCTTTTAGTTTATGTTTGTCTTGGAAACTTTCACCTCTCCTTTTATTTTCAGTGACAGCCTAGCTGGATATAGAATTCTTGGCTGCATATTTATTCTCATTAACTCCTCTGTATATATCATGCCAGTCCTTTCTGGCCTGCTAGGTCTCGGTGGATAGGTCTGGTGCCAATAATGTTTCTACCATTGTATATTACAGACCTCTTGCCCAGAACTGCTTTCAGGCTCTTTCAGGGCTTTCTCTTTGTCTCTGACACTTGTAAGTTTTACTATTTGATGACAGAGTGTTGACCTATTTTTATTGATTTTGAGGGAGGGTTCTCTGTGCCTCCTAGATTTTGATGCTCATTTCCTTCCCCAGATTGGGTAAGTTCTCAATTATAATTTGCTATCATATACCTTGTGTCCCTTTCCCTCTTTCTTCTTCTTCTTCT